>NC_058130.1:461167504-461357991 GCF_016433145.1 Gracilinanus agilis | reverse complement strand
CTTTCTTTCTTTCTTTCTTTCTTTCTTTCTTTCTTTCTTTCTTTCTTTCTTTCTTTCTTTCTTTCTTTTGAATATTTTCCCATAGTTACATGATTCATTATTTTCCCCATCCTTCTTCCCTCCCCACTCCTAGAGCTGACAAACAATTCCATTGGGTTATACACATATCATTGTTCAAGACCTATTTACATATTATTCATATTTCCAGTAGAGTGATCTTTTAATGCCAATACTCCAATCATATCCCCATTGAACCACATGATCGATCATATGTTTTTCTTCTGCATTTATGCTCTCACAGTTCTTTCTATGGATGAGGATAGCATTCTTTCTCATAAGTTCCTCTAGATTGTTCTGGAACATTGCATTGCTACTAGTAGAAAAGTCTATTACATTCAATTGTGTCACAGTGTGTCAGTCTCTGTGTACAATGTTCTCCTGATTCTGCTCCTTTCACTCTGCATCAATTCCTGGAAGTCTTTCTAGTTCACATACAAATCATCAAGTTCATAATTCCCTTCAGGACAATAATATTCCATTACCATCAGATACTCCTATTTGTTCAGCCATTCCCCAAGTAAGGGACCTTCCCATTCATTTTCCAATTTTTTGCCACCACAAAAAGCACAGCTATAAATATTTTTGTAGAAATCTTATTTCTTTATCATCTCTTTGGGGTACAAATCTAGCAGTGGTATTTTTGGATCAAATGACAGATAATTGTTTGTTGTTTTTTTAATGGAATCATGTTATATTTCCTATTCTCTTTTCATCTTTTCATTTATTTCTCTTATTTTCTTTATATTTACAATATTTTCCATTTTAAAAAACAATACCATTAATTACATTCAGGTATCACAATCTATTCAACCATTTCTCCTATGTATAGAATTTGTATTGTTTCTTGTTATTTTATCATATCAAAAAAGCCACTATGAATATTTTCATACATACGGAGCATTCTACCCTCTCAATAATGGCCTTAGGGCTTAACCCTAGTAATGTGATCTCTAGGTTAATGAGTACAAGGAGCTTTATAGCTCTTTCTCTATATTTCTATCTTGTTTTCTAAAACAAAACTTCTGTATAAAGATTGTAATTTCTGAATTTATCTTGAAACTTGGGAACCACAAATTCTTGCGATTCTTACCTGAATTCAAAATCTTGACGTAAATAAGATTACTATTATGATGAAACAGTGATTTCTACAGCATTGCCATTTGGGGAGCCCTTTTTTCTACCTTCCAGGAAATGTTACATCCATCTTCCTATTTTACTAAGATAAAAATAAGCTATAACCTCTATGCACTCCTCAGATGAAGAATATTAGATATAAAATATTAAACTCATTATGTCCAAAACTGGTCTCAATAGATTTTGTCCCCAAACTCTCCCCTCCTTCTGACTTTTCAATTCCTCAATTGTTAACAAGGAAAGAGCCATTCTTTTAATCACCCCAGCTCTGAAAATAGACAGTATCCTCTACTCCTTTTTTATAATGAATCCATATAAAACCTGTTTCCAAGTCCTAGTGATTTTTCCTTTATCACAGTGATTCCCAGAGTGGGGGCCACTGCCCCCTGGTGGGTGATTCAGTGATCCATGGGAGCAGTGATGGTCACAGGTGCATTTATCTTTCCTATTAATTGCTATTAAAATTTAAAAAAATAGTTTTCAGGTGCACTAAGTAATATTTTTTTCTTGAAAGGGGGCGATAGGCCAAAAATGTTTGAGAACCACTGCTTTATCATATCTCTCAAAGAAGACATTGCATCTCTAAGTGGACCTTTTCAATACCATTTCCCCATTCTTGGACTTCTCTCCTTTTTCATCTCTGCCAAGTAGCCGCCCTGGCTTCCTTCAAGTCCCAGTCAAAATCCAACCTTATGGGGCAGCTGGGTAGCTCAGTGGAGTGAGAGTCAGGCCTAGAGACAGGAGGTCCTAGATTCAAACCCGGCCTCAGCCACTTCCCAGCTGTGTGACCCTGGGCAAGTCACTTGACCCCCATTGCCCACCCTTACCAATCTTCCACCTATGAGACAATACACCGAAGTACAAGGGTTTAAAAAAAATCCAACCTTATACAAATGTTATTTCCCATGTACCTTAATGCTAATTACATCCTTCTAATTATTATCATCTATTTTCATATAAACTTTTTTTCATAGCTCTTTGCATGCTCCCTACCCCATTAAACAGTGAGGTACTTGAGAGCAGACTGTTTACCTTTATTTGTAATCCATAGTGTTTAGCACATAGTCATAGTAGCTGTTTAATCATTTCTTGTTGACTGGCTGATCAAATAACTAGACTAATTTACAAGTTCATAAACACAGCATTAGTGTACCTATTTTCCCATATCCCCTCCAACATTTGTCAGTTTTATATCCTCATCTTTTCCAGGCTGGAAGTTATGATGTAGAATCCCAAAATTGTTTTTAATTTGAATTTCTCTAGTTATTAATCACTTAGAGAATATTTTATGTTATTTGATTCCTTCCTTTGAAAATTGCCTGTTCAAAGCTTTTCCTCATTTATCTATTGGTGGGTGTCTGGTTCTCATTCATGTAAGTTTATATCAGTTCTTTATAAAGCTTAGAAATGAAAAAATTATCAAAGAAACCTGTTAAAATATTTTCTAACTTATTTCCTTTCTAAATTTTACTATATTCATATATTTGTGCAAAATCTCTTTAATCTTATGTAATTATAATTATAATTTCATTGTTTTGATGCTCTCTATCATTTGTTTAATCATTGAACTCTTCCTATTTTCATTAATGTGAAAGATTTCTTTCTTATTCCTTCAGTTTATTATATGTATATTATATTTTATATCTGTGATGAATTCATCCATTTGAAAATATCTTGGCATATGATATATTGTTAGTCCAGTACTAATTTCTACCAGATCATTGTCCAGTTGACTCAGGAGATATTGTCAAAGATTCAATCTTTGTAACTGAGAACCTTATACTGATTAAAAACTGTGATATTTATATTTATATAATCCCATCTATGTTCTATGTACTTAAATATTCCACTTATTGAGATCTCTCTCTCCTTTCTCTGTCTCTTTCAGTCTCTGTCTCTGTCTCTCCCCTCATCCTCCTTAACCAGAATGAGGTTACCAATTTTTTTTCATGATTGTTATTTTATAATATAATTTGAGACCTATTGCTGATAGAATTTTTTTCATACTATTTTCGTCATTACCCTCGACCTTTTCTTAAACTGTATATATTTAATTACTATTTTTCTATCTATAAAATATAATTTTGAAGTTGGTCTTGTGTAGCACTATATAAGTACATTAATTAAGGTTGTCAAGTGTCATTGTAATATTGATTCATCCTACCAATTAGTAATGAATTTTTTGTGGTGATTGAGGTTCATCTTGATTTCTGTAAATAATGTTTTATGGATTCACTCACACAGTTCACAGATCAATCTCTGTAGACATAAGCTCAAATATTTTAAATTATTTTGTTCAGTCCTTAAAATTCTGCCTTCTCTACCTTCCACTCATCCTGAAAGAAAGAAAGGCAAAACTCCCTCAACTTCTGTCAGAACTAATTCTAGCAAGACAAATTCTCTAATGGCCATGTCAAAACGTGTCTTGTTATATAAATTATTTTATCAATCAAAAGGTGGGTATCACATTTTTATATTAGTCTTTGAGATCATAGCTAATTACAACAATGATCAAAACTTAGTCTTGAGCTCTCTTACTGGATTCTAATGGTTTCATATAGGAATTTTGAAATTATGTGACTTCATATCACATCCTTCATCATCTTTGAATTTCAATTCTAATTAGAGCTGTCCAGTAATGGAATAGTTTGTCTTGAGAGTAGTCAATTCAGTAATCTTAAAACAAAGTTGGATGAATTAATTTTAGATATTCCTGACAATATTTATTACTTGATTAAAAATTAGACCAAAATGTCCTCAGATTTCTTTCATCTTCCAGTATATGATATGATTTTATGATTAAATGTATCTGTGTATATAACACATTGTAACTTAAAAGTTTCATTTCCTCTTATTTGATAGTCACAAAATTCTCTTGAAGTTCTTAGTGCAGTCTTTAAGTAAATTTAATTTAAAGGATTATTATTATATATTTTGTTTAAAGCTATTTTCCCCTTTTGGTCCATATTTGTTATTGTGATAGTGAATAGAATTCCCTCATGAGAAAACCTCTCTCTACCAATTTAGGTCAGTAATTGTTTTGTAATTTATAGTCCATGAGAGTTAACAGAAATATTGAGATTTTAAGTGATTTACTCAAAGTTTACGTCATCATATGAGCCTTGAGGCCAGTTTTCCCTGACTCCAAGGCCAACTATCATCTACCATACCATATTTCTTCTTATTGTATATAAATATATACTAAAATATATTTTAATGACCCATAAGTCATATGTCTTTTAACATATTACTCTAATGTCTTAATAGGGTATAGATATAATTCTACCTTATTAAAGTATACATCATTTGAGTTGAAGTCCTGGCAATTTCAGTCTGGGAAGACTGTGAGCAATGATTAGATGCATTGACTGTGCTTGTCATTCAAGAGGTACCCTTATAGAGAACATATGACTGTTAACAGACTATCCTTTTGTGTTTCAAATTTTGGGTATGGGGAAATACAAAATTTTAAAATGACACCCATTCCCATGTGGTCTCCTTTTTCTGCTTTAGTGAAGGAGAGAAGAGGATTACAAAAGACACTGAAAATGTTTGGAACCACAAAATTGTTATTAGACTTTCTGTAAATAGCCTTGTACCTGATAGTATACAAGAGAAGGAAATGGAAAACCACTTCACTATCTTTCCAAAGAAAACTCAAAATGGAGTAAAAAAGAATTGGGCAGGATTGAAATGAGTGAACAACGATAACATCCTGTTAGTACTCATATGTGAAATCTTTCTCTAATTACCATTTAGTTGTTTTATTAGAGATTATAACGAACCATACCCATATTGCTGTTTTTGCTAATATGAAATCAATAAACACAGAAAATTAGACTTTGCTCCCATTCATATTTAACCTTTCCTCATTATTTTTCTAATGTTCTTGCATTCCTCCCAGTTCTGTGAAACTCTTAATCAATTTTAGGGACAGCTATTGAATTACAAAAAAAGAATATCAATTAATTTACTAGATATTCATTATTTTATTAAATCGTGTCTTAATGAAAGAAAATCTTTCTTAAAATGTCAAGCTTTTTTTCTGTTTATAACAAAAGCACCAGATGGAAAATAATCTAAATTGATCTTTACTTAATGGTCAGTGTGGATCATAGCACAGTTGATTCAATTGATTGTGCCATTTAAGACAGTTACCAATAAATCTAATTTCACTGAAAGTACATTTGATTCAGTGTCAATATAGAGAAGCATTTTTTTTCCCTATCAGGGAGCTATGTACACAAAGGAACAACCTCACTGAATAATGATAATGTCTAAGATGACTGCACAGTGTTATATGTGTTACAAGGCAAACTCTATTTAGCTCTCACACGTTAGTTCTCTCACCTATTTTTGTTTGGTTTGGTAACATGGAATACAGTTGAGAGCCTGGGGAATATATTATTGGTTGACCCAAAGAGGCTGGGAAACTAAGTGGGTTTTTCTTTATAGGCTCTTAAGAAAGAAAATTGCAAATCAAGACTTATTTCACACAAAACACATTTTCTCTACTCATCAAAGTGTTTTAAATTCCAAGTGTTTCTACTTACTAGATCTTTGGGGAATTTATTAATGTTTCTTCTGAAAATGCTTCCTTTTTGTGTGCATACAATAGATGCTTCAGACACATATTTTATGGAGATTCTATCAAAATAATAGAAGAAGGTATTTTTACCTTGCTTTAAAAAAAAAAAAGATGATTTTTTGTAGCATACTGAGCTGAATACATTTACCGCCACTGTAACACTCTCTGTCTCTGTCTCTGTCTCTGTCTCTGTTTCTCTCTCTTTTTTTTTTACTGTTTTTGGAAGAATAGTTTCTTGCTGGTCACCATAAAACTGATATCAGTACTCTGATGTGTCCTTTTTAAAAAAGAAGAAATATCTCAATTCTTACAAATATAGAAAATGCGTTCCAGAATACTCCATTCAGAAACTTCATGACATAGTGGAGAGAAAGTTTGCATTACTAGAAACACCTTTGTAAAAGGCATGCCTCTGGCATATACTGAGTTTGGAAACCTAGGAAAGTCACTCACCTCTCAATTCTCTAAGCTAAGGGTCTCAAACTATCAGTGCATAGAGGCAACAACACTCCTTAAATGCAGAGATCTGAATCGGATTAAATAGAGATTTATTTAACACAATTTTAGAATGCAATAAAACTTGGATAAATTGAATATTAAAACTAAGTGTCATGCTGTAGGGATCCTTACTTATGGATTGGTGTCTCATTTTGATTGGAATTTGACACGATTGCTCTTGTCAATTTACAACAAATTTAAATAAAGTTTATGAATTTTTTATTGATCTTTCTTCATATGGTATCGCTGTTTTAATAGAATGAAACATACAGTACCTATCCCTTTTCCTATGCCAGACAAAATATTTTTAATAGTTTAAAAATAAGTGACAAAAACAGTACAATAGTAGAAAATACTAAGAACAAAGACAAACAAAGCAGAGGGGAAGCTTACCAACTGAAATAATTTTCTTTCTTTGGTGTGCATGAAATTCTACTGACTGCTAAGTAATAGTATTGATGGTAAGATGTTCTTTGTTAACTATGTCATAAAACATCGATTAAGACAGCATTGAAATAGGGACACATTTATGTTAATTCTTTTTAAGAATCCAAAATTAATAACAATATTAATCCAAGTTTCCATAACAAATTATAATTCTCAAAGAGGTTCCATTATAGACCTTAGGTAGACAAGGAAAATATTATTAGAAACACATTGCATATGAAGGACACTAAGTGACTCAGTGATCTAATGAACATGATGATGCTATTATGTGGTAAAATTGGAACTCTGTCCAAAATTTTCAGATCCTAAGTTTACCTCTTTTTCCAATATGACTGATTGCTTCTCATTTAAAATAACATTGTGCTAAGTGTTCCCTTCATTTCAGGCCTTGGGAAAGAGAGTGAATATAAGATTGATGGATAAGGAAATTGAGAAGAAGGGATAAGGACGTTAATGAACATAAAAAAGATGACCTGTAAGGTAGTTTATGTGTGTACCAGGTAACATTTAAAAATAAATCATTAGCCTCCAGAAATGTATGGTTTCTGTGGCTGTATTTCAGTAGATTTAAACAAATTGTGAGTTAAACAAAACAGAAAGGATTGAAATCTAGATTTAAGAATAATCTTATATTCTGGCAATAATATTTATCAAATTCAAAAAGATAAAGTGTTTCCTGTGACTGGACTTATAGTGAGAAGTAAAGAGTTTACAAATTAAAAAGAAGCATTACAAAATGATTTCATAGTTCCCAACTAAGATGGCATTTGCTATGCAAAATAAATTTGTACTTGAACATGAAAAGATAAACCTGATTTTTGATAGAAGTAAATGATTAAAAATACATTTAGGCTCTTAATTAAACTACTAATTTGTTAAATTAAATTAGCTAATTTCTTACTATGTTTTATTTTGTGTGGTATTGGACTTATTCCCAAAGCCTGCTTGTATTACCATGAACTGGATACATAGAGATCCCAAAATTAATGTAAAGATCTTCCACTATCAATAACTTTTATAGTCTACATTCTGACATCCAGCATTATTAGAAGCCCAGTTGAGCATATTAACTCAAAAAAGCAAATGCTGTTGGATTTTGAATTTGAAAGAGTACTAGTAATAGATAATATTTAGATTAAGAATGTTTTTGTAGCATTTGAGCAGAAACACTTTTTCCTCCATTTTTAAAAAAAATGCTGCTTTTTCAACATTTCATTTCATTTATTTTGGCTTTCTGTTTCATTCCCCTCCTCCCCCATCTAACCCAATTCCATTTCATGGATAGGAGTCATTCTAAGTATTCCTGTACCCATGTTTTATATATACAGTTGAAATGTGATGGTCAATATGTGGCCCAGATACACACACACACACACACACACACAAATACACACACGCATATGTAGTATTGGTGTGAATATGTGTAAATACATATATGAGAAGAAAAAAAAAATGAAAGGAAGCTTGAGAATGGATTTTAAGTAAACAGATTGCTAAAACTAATAACAGATTCTGGAGGAACTAGTCTGTAGTCCAAAGGTAAAATTAAAGTATATATATATATATATATATATATGAATCAGAATTCTACAAAAATATCATAGTTGTTCTACCATCAGAAAACACTATGTTCATGAAGCAATTTTCAATTTGAAAAGATAAACCTGTACTGATCCATTCATACTCTCTTTTAATGTGACCTGGATTCTGCTGTTGGGGAACCAAGAGTAATAAATGTATATATGTATGTGTGTGCTTGTGTGCTTGTGTGCTTATGTACACCTATCTATTTGGTATAAATTATGTAGTCTAATAACAAGAGTAGTGCTAAAATTGTCATCCCATCCCCCATACTTATAATACTTTAAAAAATATTACTTGCCTAACATATATATTATGGATGATTAACTTTTCTCTACCTTTAGTGACTATGCACTTAAACTGCAACATTGTCATACTTAAAAGGGGAGATTCTGTAGAAATAAATATTGATTTGTATAAGATATATGAATTGAGAAAATAATTATCACACAACAGTGATCACCCTGATAATCTTAAATAAAGAAAAAAACTTTTGACACTGGGAAGAAAATGGGGAGAGAGAGAGAGAGAGAGAGAGAGAGAGAGAGAGAGAGAGAGAGAGAGAGAGAAAGAGAAAGAGAGGAGAAACCCTCCACCCCCAAAGGCTTTGTTATGATACTGTCATTAAAGCCTTGCATTAAAAGCAATATACTTGAAAATGAAGCCTATTTTTGAGTTGATGTAGTATCAGTGCTAATTATACCCATTCACATAGTTGTCAAAAAACAGAGGACAAGGAATCACACAAGAGGCTCTGACAAGCAGTAGGTAATCCACATTAAATTCTTACAGAATCATGCATATAATATCCAGTGACACCAAAGGAATAAATTTTTTTTTCACCATGTAAATCTCAGATTGGTTTCTTAATGCTGTTTCCTAGGACAATCAATAAATTGGAGTTCTTAAAGAAATGGCACATTAATGACAGATCCTCTATGCTATATGTATTATATATACTCATTACAGAAACCACATATTAGTAGGTGACCTGACATCGATCCTACATTGATCCTACATAAATTGACCCTACAAAATGTTTCAAGTCTCTGGGAAGGAGAGGTACTTGAATTCCTCCCTATTTCCAAAGGACATAGTATATATTAACCAATTCTTGTCATTTTTACGCCCATCCCTATTAGATAAACTCCTTTAGAGATTTTAAAATCAAGCTCTTAAAGCTTGATTATCTTGGATTTCCAGACTGCCAAAGCTACCTAACCTGAAATTTCTACTCTTGTACATAAAAAAGGCCAAAAAAATCATGTTATAAATTGTTTTCAATTAATGTATTGTAAACTTCACAAGATTTAGCAATGGAATATGGGAGCTAAAAATGTCAATAATGTCTTGACCTCCATCAAAAAAAGGAAAGTGTCCAAAGTATAAGAGATTATACTCTGTCCTTTCCTAGCCAAATGTGGAGTCTCAAATTGAGTTTTAGACACTATATTTTAGGAAGAACTTTTCCAAGGTAGACCATCCCTGACTGAGAATTACTAGGATCAATGAATGTAACAAATGACATTTACATAACCTTTAAATATATTATCTCATTGATTCTTACAACCATTTTTAGAATTTTAAGACTCTTCCAGTAATAGCTTCAAGTAACATATCCTAAATGAATCCTTTTCTAATCTCCTGCCCCTAGGGTGTTAGTACCTTTATGTCCCCCACATAAAATAATTATATAATATTTATATGTTTTGAAGCCACTTTTATGGGTACATGTTTGTTTGTTTGTTTATTTCCCCTCAACAGAATAAAATCTCTTTGAGGGTAGAGAATATTTCGTTTTGTTTTTGTATTCTTAGTGTTTTCTATATCACCAAAGAAATTAATAGGTACTTAATAAACTACATTTTTTGTTGCATCCTCCATTTTTGGGGGGAAGCCTAGTGTAAAAAGTTGGCGTTCTTCTCCTTGCTCCACTTCTCAAAAACTTAGCATACTTCAACTGTCATTTCACTCTGCTTCCTGGTATGGCTTTATCCAGGAATATCCATTTATGTTTAAATCCTTCTCATCTAGGAAAATTCCTTTGCTATCCTGGCAACATTCCTCTTGGGATCTCTATTTGTAGGAAGGGTCCAGATATGTTGGCTGAAATCTGTAGGTAATAAAGAAACAAAAGTTTGAGCTTCCCAGTCTAGCTATTTCTAAGCAATGTAGGCCAATTACATAACAAATGAAGACCAGGATTCTTCATTTGGGCCCTGGAATGCAAATACTGGAAAGAGACAGATTTTTTGCATTAAAAGATAACAATAAGCAAGTTACAAAGCAGGATTTATAATTAGATAATCTGATTTCAAATCAGAGGAGAGATTAGGGATTTTCCCAGTGGGATGAGAGAGTACAGGAACCACTCCCCACACCATTGTCTTATTCATAAAAAGGAGCAAAGGAACAGTAATTGACTCCCCAATGTGGGGCCAGTTTTGAGATAAGAGGGTGTGATATGCCTGAGAGATATAACTGTGAGAAAACTTCTTGCATCAGTCTTCAGATCTGACTGTTTTTGTTTAGCAGTCTTTAGTTAAGAGTCTCCAAAGCAACAAGTACAAGTGATCCAGCTTCCCAGTCATACAGAGCTAGGTTCAAAAGATTTTTTTCACAATACAGAAATTGCACTAGACCCATAATTGAGTAAAAAGGGAACTGGGATATATCCACAGGTCAGTCAATCTTTATTCTGCTCTAAGCTCTGCTTCTGACTTTTCACCCTTCAATGCTAGCTTTGTACTATTCTCTTATTCCTTTTCAGTTCTCTTTTGAGGGTTATCTTCCTCCATATACCTTTATTACCTCCCAAGGATGTACTGCCATCTTCTCATTAGAGGGTAAACTCCTTGAGTATAGGAACTGCCTTTATGTGTATCTGCAGTACTAAACACAGTGCCTGGAATATTGTTAAGCTCTTAATACAAGCTTATTGCCTTCATGCTAACTTACTGGCTTACGTAAAACAAGTGATATATATCTTATTATCCTCATTTTACATAGTAGGAAATTGAGACTCAGAGATGTCAGGTAGATTTAGTTATAGTCTCCTACTCAAGAAGCTTCTGTCACTTGTTAGTACTTATAAGATAAAATTTCAACTCCATTTTTAGGCATTTAAATCCTTTCATAATCTATCTCTCCACCACCCACAACACATTTCCTGATGCATTCAGATTAATTCCCTTTCAAATAAATGTGAATTGCTGTTGTTTCTCATGCACAAAATGCATCTCCCACTTCTATATGTTTACACATATTGTCCCCAAACCTGAAATTCTCTCCTTCCTCACTTAGCTTCTTAACTCCTTTCCAAAGTCAGATCAGGTGTCCCTTCCTATACAAGACCTGAATAATATTTATTTTCTTTCCTTATAAAAATGACATATTTATGTATATGTATTTATGATGTTTTCCACTCCCTCAGGAGATTATAAGTTGATTAAGGATGGATTATTCTTTTGTGGAGGGCTGTTCATGGTATCTCAAATGCTGAGCACTTTGCTTATCAGATAGCAGGTGCTTCATAAACTCATAATGAATCATATATTTCCTGATTCTATGTCTAATCCCATGACAACATAATGTCTCAGGTTGGATCTAAATGGTTATTTATCAGGACTGTTTCAGAAAATATTAATGCTTTAGGTTTAGGGATGTTGATGAAAGAAATTAAAAAATTCCATGAGAGTACTAATTTTTAAAACCAAGGAAGGAAGGTTTTTAGAAGAAAAGAATGGTTACAGGGTCATAGTAGTTGTCTTCAGGTATTTGAAGACAGCCAAAAGGCAGAAAACTTAACAATAGTTGGAAAGCAATGAGTAGAATCATTTCTTAAAATAATAACCCTCTTAATTAGAGCTATCAAAAATATAATGGTTTTTAAAAATTGGTGTTGAGGTACTGATACTGGGAATATTTAAGCAGATATTCTATGAATACTTGTCAGGAATTTTGTAGAGGCAACTCATACTTCAGGCAGGGATTGGACAAGGTTTTCCCTGAGGTTTTTTTGATGTCTAAGATTCTATGATTATAGCACCAGTTATTGATTGCTCTTGCTCCCAATCTGCTAACTGATAACCACTTGGTTTCCCTGTTCATTGGTAAAGAAGATAGTCCTTTCTTCACCATATAAAATATTACATGTATTGAAGCTATCAAATTCTTATCTGTATGTTAAATGAATTAAGTGTTCTTTCTGTGAAACCATCCAAAAGAGACAGCAAGTTTCACATGATTTTTCATAAACAAGTCTGGCTTTCTGCAGACAGACTTGGCAGTCACCTAAGTGGGAGGTTTTAAAGGGCTCCAAAAATGCATTCTCTGCCAGAGAGTAATGATGCCAGAAATTCATACTGTTCATGGCCTTGGTATTTTAAAAAGAAATTTGAGTAAAGGCATGGTGTTACCTTAAAAGAACAATTCATTTCCAAACTTCTGCTTTCACTGAGAACAAATTATATGAGCTGCTGATAAATCATTTCTACATAGCAGAGATCAGGGCCCAAGGAAATGAGACCCAGGATGGATAAGTTTTAATCAGATCTTGGCTTGGGGGAAAAGTCTAGAGCAAGGAAACTCCTAAGGGATGATTGTTGGGTATAATAGTGATTCTATCAGTCAGGTTGCAGCCATGGGAAATTGGCTACCTGGTATGGGAATAGAATAGTGTGTGGAAACAAGAGACAACAGAGTGAGGAAGAGAGTAACATTAGAAGGTACTGGAGATGGGATCATTATTAAATATAAACATTGCCTCCTTTAATTGTTCCTTTGAGACCAGTGTGATACTAAACATATTACTGAAGGACATGTGCATAGGATTCAGAAAATAGATTTGTTCTTTAACTTAACACATTAAAATTTGATATTATTTTCCAGATAATTAGATCATTAGAAATTATCAATTTCACTTGTGTCATGATTATTTTCTTCAATTAGTATTGAAATATGGAACATTTTCTACTTTTCTACAAATAGGATTTATTCATATATAAGTTGAGGAGTTTTTTAAAATTCAATAACATTTCAGCAAAGGATTAATTTATGAAATTTATATTTTAGGGGACTGAAGAAATATAGTCAAAAAGTATCACTGCTATTTATGTGACCAGCTAATATTTGTAAAGTGTTTTATACACAAACATATAAGTTCATTTAGTCAAAATACTTCTATAAGATGAGCATTACAGATATATCTTATTCTTTTCTACCAATGAAGAAATTGAGCCTTCCTATAAAAAGCTATTTTCTCTAGTCATCAACATTTTCACTTCTTTAATTTATCTTTTCCAATTTAGCATATAAACTCATCACTCAATTGAATATACTCTCTCCGAAATTAACAATCATTTTTAAATGTCAAATCAGGTCATCCTTCCTAAGTCCACATTCTTAATTTCTATATTGCATTTCATATTATTAATCACACTATCTGCCTAGAAACTCACTCCTTTCTGTCTTTTTATGACACTGTTTTTCTGGGTCTCTTCCTCCCCTTGAGACCAGTTCTTTTTTTTTTTTTTTTTTTTTTTTTTTTTTTTTACCCTTGTACTTCAGTGTATTGTCTCATAGGTGGAAGACTGGTAAGGGTGGGCAATGGGGGTCAAGTGACTTGCCCAGGGTCACACAGCTGGGAAGTGGCTGAGGCCGGGTTTGAACCTAGGACCTCTTGCCTCTAGGCCTGACTCTCACTCCACTGAGCTACCCAGCTGCCCCTTGAGACCAGTTCTTTTAAAAGATATTTCAGACTCAACATCAATATCATGTCCCCTAATTGTGACTGTGTTTATTTGACAAACTTCTGTCTTTACCCCTTTTCCTCTCCCTCAAGTAAAGATTTGTTTTAATCTGGCTTCCTTGCATCCCTATGAGTGCAATGGATAAACTTCAGTGGTTCAATTGACATGGATGGAGAAAAAAATAACAACTTGTTTTTATTAAATTCAAAATGAAATTTAGCATGGCCTTTGTTATTAAAATAATCTACTAGACAGACTTACAGGAATTGATACAGAGTGAAAGGAACAGAACCAGAAGAACATTATAACAGAGATGGATACACTGTGGCACAATTGAATGTAATGGACTTCTCTTCTAGCAGCAGTGCAATGATCAAGGACAATTCTGAGGGATTTATGAGAAAGAAGACTATCCATAGCCAGAGAAAGAACTGTGGGAAAAGAAACAAAGAAGAAAAACAACTACTTGAATTCATGGGTCGATGAGGATATTATTGGAGATGTAGACTCTAAAC
Source organism: Gracilinanus agilis (assembly GCF_016433145.1). NCBI lineage: Eukaryota > Metazoa > Chordata > Mammalia > Didelphimorphia > Didelphidae > Gracilinanus > Gracilinanus agilis. Next base: position 461,343,418 of record NC_058130.1, on the reverse strand, counting down.
AACGATCTTAGTGCAAATATTTATACTATGGAAATACATGTTGATCATTGACACACGTAAAACCCAGTAAATTTGCTCATTGGCTATTGAAAGAGGGAGGAGGGAAGGGAAAGAACATAAATCATGTAACAATGGAAAAATATTCTAAATTAATTAATTAAATAAACTTTAAAAAATCTACTGACCACAGTGTCTATGAATTTCTTTCCAATAAAAATTATAGATATATTTATGTTGCATTGCAGATTTTATAGAAATCTCAAAATATTGCTTATATTCAGCACTACTTTGAAAATATTCCAGTTGCTAAACCCATTATCCTTTAATTTGGTTTACCTGTCTGTATATATTATTTCCTTATAACTGGCTTCATTTCTAATAGTTTGCACATTATTTATCCATTTAAAAAGACAAATCCGAAAGGATGTTCATAGGTTTCAACAGATTGAAAAAGGGTACCATGACAAAAATTGTTAAAAATTCCTAATCTGTCTCTCTGTCTCTCTGTCTAGACTCTGTCTACTCTATGTCAGTCACTATTTCTCTGTCACTTCTCTGTCTCTGTCTCTCTCATCTTAACAGCTGCCGTAGAAAGTGGGGAGTATTCTTTATTCTCCTTCTTCTTCCACCATCCCCTATTTCTCTTGCCTCCAGTGGAATACCACAACTACCTATAGAAAATTTCAAATTGGATGTCCCTGTGATATCTATACTCAACATGTTTAAAATAGAGTATCTTTGATCCATTAACAAACCACTATACTAAATTATCTGACAATACAAAAAGGGCTGCTCTAAATATTTTACATATTCTAAATTACTTTTTTCTCAATTATATATAATAATTTCCCACATATCCCTTTTGAAGTTATAAAATCTAAATTCTATCCATTCTCATCTTCCCTCTCCCTTGCAGAGTTGGTAAGCAATTTGATCTGGGTTATATATGTATTATCAATCAAAACATATTGGTCATTATTATAAGAGAAAATTCATATAAAATAAAAATAAAAAATTCATATATAATAAAAATGAAATAAAACTAATTTTAAAAATAGTATGCTTTCATCTGCATTCCATCTCCAACAAGTCTTTCTCTGTAGGTGAATAGCATTATTTGTCTTAAGTCCTTCAGAATTTTCCTGTATCATTATGTAGCTAAGTATAGCTAAGTCTTTAAGAGTGGATCATCATACAGTATTGTTGTTATTGTGTAGAATGTTCTCCTGGTTCTGCTTATTTTACTTTGCATCAATTCTTATAGATCATTTCAGCTTTTTTTTCTGAAATCATATTCTTCACCATTCCTTGTATCCATTATGAGGATGACTACTTAAGTTTTCATTTAGGAGACTTAGCAGGAAGGGCTGGAGAAGCAAGAAGTGGCTTGATCTCTCTCTGAGAAGGACTCCATGGTGTTTGGGACAAGTTGCAACTGACCCTGGGAGACCTCAGAGCTAGTGGAGCTGTAGCCTGATTTCCTGGGATCCTGGAGAGTGGTGAAGGTTGACAGCAGAAGACAACAACTCTGCAAGGTGACACTAAGTAGGGAAGTGGCCTGTGAACTGGTGGACAGCTTGCAGACCTCAATCCCTACCTGGCTTTATCAGTTCTGGAGGAGTTGGTTCCTGGCATCCTATTACATCCCTGGAAGAGTTGTGAGATCCCAAGTTCAAGCCCTCTTCCCCAGGTCCTTAGCCAAGCTGTCAAACCCTGGCAGAAGTCAGGCTGGCTAGGAATCTTAACCTTTTTGACTCCAGTCCTGGTTTGTTAGCCATAGTTTACCTAACCCCTTTTCCAATCCCCTCATGTTATTATTAAACTGATTCCCTGTGTGTTTTTAGTAATTTTAGGTCTTCATTGTGTGTATGTGTTAATCTGTATTTATTCCAGGCTGAGTGGGGCTGAGTGACAGTTGCACAGGCTTAACTGACATTCCAGTCAATGGTCTTTCCCTTGTAGGTAAACATGGTTCCCTGACCTATAAAGTCTCACCCATTCTCCCTTCCTGTCTCCTATCCACCCACAGAGCCCATATTTAAGGCACATTCCATGGTTTTCCCCATTATATATCACAAAAGTATTCCATCACCATGACATACCACCATTTGTTCAGCCATTCTCCAATTGATGGGCATCCCCTCAATTTCCAATTCTTTGCCATAAAAAAACCAGCTAACAATAGTTTTGTACAAATAGGTTATTTTTAACTTCTTTTTACCTCTTTAGGATATAGACCTAGTAATGCTAATATTGGATCAAAGAATATCTATCCAGAGTGGCACATCTGGTTCACAACTCCACCAATAATGCATTAGTACCTCAATTTTGCCACATCTCTCCAAATTTGTCAATCAATTTTAGTGTCATATTCATCAATCTGATAGGTGTGAGGTGTTAACTCAGAGTTTTTTTATTTTGCATTTCTCTAATCAACAGACATTAGGAGCTTTTTAAAAATATGAATATTGAGAGATTTGATTTCTTCATCTGAAAACTGCTTGTTCATAATCTTTGATCATTTGTCAATTAGAGAACGGCTTGTGTACTTCTAAATTTGACTTGGTCCCCTATATATTTGAGAACTGAGACCATTATCAAAGAAATTTGGTATAAAACTTTCCCCCCACCAGTTTATTATTTCTCTTTTATAACTGGTTATATTGATTTTGTTTGTTTATACAATATCTAAAAATTAATTTAGTCAAAAGTATTTATTTTATATCTTGTATTATTCTGTCTTTTGTTTAGTCATAAATTCTTCTCTTTTCCATAAACCTGACAGGTAAACATTCTGTGTTGCCCTAATTTACTAATGACATCACTCTTTATGTCTAAATCATATGCCCATTTTGTCCTTAGCTTATGTCGAGTATTGATCTATGCCTAATTTCTGCCAAACTATTTTCCATTTTTTCCAGCAAATTTTGTCAAATAGTGAGTAATTTTCTTTGCCTTTATCAAACATTAGACTGATGTGGGCTTTAACCCTGAGTAACATGTATTTAATCTATTCCATTGATCCATCAATCTATTTCTTAGCCATTACCACATTGTTTTGAAAGTATCATATTGTAGAATGTTTGAAACACAATTTTTCATACACATTTTTTCATGAAATCTATTGATATTCTTGATCTTTTGTTCATTATGAATTTTATTATTATTTTTCTAGTTCTATGAAATTAATTTTTTTTGGTATTATGATTGGAATGGCACTTAATGAGTAAATTAATTTACGTAAAATTGTCATTTTTATTATATTAGCTTGGCTTCCCCATGGACAATTAATACTTTCCAGTTTAGATCTGAACTGTATTCAGTTGAAAAGTGTTTTGTAACTGTATTCATAGAAATCCTGTGTTTCTTTTGACAAATAGATTCCCAATTACTTTATATTGTCAGGAATTCATTTTAATGGAGGTTCTCTTTCTCTTTCTCTTGCTGCTTGACTTTGTTTGTAATATATAGAAATGTTGATGATTTATCTGGGTTCACTTTGAATCCTGCAACTTTCCTACAGTTATTACTTATTTCAACTGATTTTTAGTTGATTTTCTAGGATTTCTCAAAGTATGACAAAACAAAACAAAAAAGTTAGAGTTTAGTTTCCTCATAGCCTACTTTAAATTCTTCAATTTAAACTCTTCTCTTATTGTTAAAGCTAGTATTTCTCATATAATATTGAATAACAATGGGGATAATGGGCATCTTTTCTTCACACCTGATCTCATCATGTTGACTTCTAACCTCTCCCCATTTCAGGAAATACTAGCTGATGGTTTTAGATAGATTCTGTTTATAAATTTAAAGAACGGTCATTTCATTTCTATGCTTTCTAGTGTTTCTAATAGGAATGAGTGTTGTATTTTTTCAAAGGCTTTTTCTGAGTCTATTGAGATAATAATGCAATTTCTGTAAGTTTTGTTACTGATATGGTCAGTTATGTTGACAGTTTTCCTAATATTAAATGAGCCATGCATTCCTTCATGGAATAAATCCTAGATTGTGACTGAGAATGATACTTGTTTTATAGTGATGTCATCTTTTTACTACAGTTTTTTAAAAATACTTTTTGCATTGATATTCATTAAGGAAATTGGGATGCAATTTTCTTTCTCTGTTTTTACTCTTCCTGGCTTAAGTATCAGCACCATATTTGTGTCATAAAAATAATTTCATAGGATTTCTCCTTTGCCTATTTTTCAAAACCATTTATATAATATTGGGGTTAATTGTCTTTAAATATTGGATGAAATTCATTTTTAAATCCATCTGGTCATGGTAATTTTTTCTTGTGGAAATCTTTAATATGTTGTTCACTTTCTTTTTCTGAGATAGGATTATTAAAGTATATTCTTTCATCTTTTGTTAACCTTGGTAATCTGAATTTTTGAAACTAATTATTCATTTCACCTGTATTGTCAGATTTATTGCCATATAATTGGGCAAAATATTACCTAATGATTTCTTTAATTTCCTGTTCATTTGTGGTGAATACACTCTTTACATTTTTGATATTGGTAATTTCATTTTCTTCTTTCCTTTTTTAATGAAAGTAGCCAATGCTCAGTCTATTTTATTTGTAACCCCCCCACTCCCATAAAACCAGTAACTGTTCTTATTTATTAGTTCAGTAGTTTTCTTACTTTCAATTTAATTAATTTCTCCTTTGATTTTTAGGATTTCCAATGTTGTCTTAAGTTGGGGATTTTTAAATTTTTTTCTTTTATTTTTGTGTTATTGTTGTACTCCCAATTGGTTGATTTGCTTTTTCCTTTATTTTATTGATATAAGTGTTCAGAGATAAAAAAATTCCCTAAGGTTTACTTTGGGTGCATTTCATAAATTTTGATTTCTCATCTCCTTGTTGTCATTCTAATTAATGAAATAAATGATTATTGCTATAATTTGTTCTTTGATCCACACCTTTTGTATAATTAGATTAGTTAATTTCCTACAAAATTTTAATTTGTCATTCCATGAACCTTTTTTGATTATAATTTATTGTATTGTGATCTGAAAACAAAATATTTGTTATTTCTGCATTTGTTTGTAAATTTTTTTATATCCTAGGATATGGACAATTTTTGTCTAGGTATCATGTACTGCTGAAAAGAAATTATAATTCCTTTCTATTCCTATTCATTCTTCTCCAGAGATATAATAAATTTAGTTTTCTAAAATTTCTTTCACTTCCTTTTTACTTCTTTCTTGTTTATTGTATGGTTAGATTTATCTAGTCCTGAGAGGGGAAGTTTAAGGTCACACATTAGTTAAGTTTTACTATTTCTTCCTGAAGCTCATTTAATTTCTCCTTTAAAAATTTGGAAGCTATAAAATTTGATTCATATATATTAATTATTGATATTACTTGATAGTCTATAGTACCTTTTAGCAAGATGTAATTTCCTTCATTATATCCTTTAATTAGATCTATTTTTTTACTTTAGCTTTGCCTGAGTTCAGGATTCCAACTCTTGCTTTTAATTCAGCTGAAGCACAATAGATTGTGCTCTACCTTACCTTTATTCTGTGTGTGTTTCACTGGTTCAAATGTCTTTCTTGTAAACAATATATCATAGGATCCTGGATTTTATGCCACTCTGCTAACTGCTTCTGTTATATTGGTGAGTTCATCCTATTCACATTTACATCTATGATTATCGTTTCTCTATTCTCTTCTATCTTATTTGCCCCTTTTCATCTAGCACTTTGTCCTTTCACTCTGTACCTCTTCATATGTGTTTTGCTTTTAATCACCCTCCCCCTCCACTTCATTTCTATTACTGTCCTCACCCACTCATTCCCTCCTAATTCTCTTTAGGGTAAGATGAGATTTTATACTCAAATGAGTAGTGATACTATTCCCTCTTTGAGCAAATTCCAATGAAGGTAAGATTTAAGCACTGCTTATCACTCTCATCCTTGCCTTCATTTAATAGTTTGTTTTTGCAGTTTTAGGCGTGATAATTTACTTCATTCTACTTCTCCCTTTCTTTTTCTTCTAGTATTAACCTCTTTTTCACTCCTTGATTTTATTTTATATTTTTTATATCTTATCATCCTATTATCATGCCCAATTAATTAATGTCTGCCCTCCTTAATTTGTTGATATATGCATTCAAGGATATAAATTTTCCCCTGAGTACTGCCTTGGCTGCATCCCACAGAGTTTCGTAGGATGTCCCATCATTGTCATTCTCTTCAATGAAATTGTTGATTGTTTCTATGATTTCTTCTTTGACAAATTTGTTTTGGAGAATTATATTGTTTAATTTCCAATTGGTTTTTAATTTGCCTATCATGGTGCTCTTACTAATTCTTATTTTTATTGCATTATGATCTGATAAGATTACATTTATTATATCTGCTCTTTTGCATTTTTTTGCTATGATTCTGTGCCCTCTTACATGGTCAATCTTTGTGAATGTACCATGTGCAGCTGAAAAGAAGGTGTATTCCTTTTTGTCCCTATTTATTTTTCTCCACATATCAATTAGATCTAATTTTTCTAGGACTTCATTCACCTCTCTTACCTCTTTCTTATTTATTTTTTAGTTTGATTTATCTAGATCTGAAAGAGGAATATTTAGATCTCCCACTATTATCATTTTACTATCTATTTCCTTCTTGAGCTCTGCCTGTTTCTCCTTTATGAATTTGGATGCTATACCACTTGGTGCATATATATTGAGCAGTGTTACTTCCTCATTGTTTATAATGCCTTTAATAAGGATGTAATGACCTTCCCTGTCTTTTTTAATCATATCTATTTTTACTTTGGCTTTGTCAGAAATCATAATAGCCACTCCTGCCTTCTTTTTCATTTGATGCCCAAAAGATTTTCCTAAATCCTTTAACCTTAAACTTGTGTATGTCTACCCGCCTCATATGTGTTTCTTATGAACAGCATATGGTAGGATTTTGGTTTCTCATCCACTGTGCTATTTGCTTCCGTTTCATGAGCAAGTTCATCCCATTCACATTCAGAGTTACAATTATTAGTTTTGCATTTACTGACATTTTTGTATCCTCCCCTAGTCCCACCCCTTCTTCTTACACTATTTTCTTTTAAACAATTGGTTTGCTTTGGTCCAGTATCCCTTATACCCTCTTTTTATTAGCTTCCCTTTCTACCCCCTCCCTTGTTATTCCCCTCTTTTTATTTTTAAAGGCCTAATGAATTTCTTCCCCTTCTTCTCCCCTCCCTTTTTTAACCTCCCCACTCCCCTGCTCCCCTAGTTTATCCCTTCTGACTTTCTCAGTAGGGCTAAATAGAGTTTTTTATCCCAATGGATAATAGAGTGACTCTTCCCTCTCCGGTTTGATTACAGTGAAAGTAAGGTTTAAATATTACCTCTTAATGCTCTCTTCCTCTCCTTCTTATAAAAGTATTTATCCCCTACCCTTCCAATGCCCTCTTTGTGTTGAATAGAATATCCTATTTTTCTTATTCACTCAAATTTCTCTTGGTGTCCCCTACTATTCCCCTCCTCTTTCTCACCCCCATGTCATCTTAGACCATTTAGTATTTTACCCTCTCCCTATGAGTTATTCTTCTGATTGCTATAATAGTGAATGTTATAATAGTGAATAGAGTTCACTACAGAGAATTATGCATAGCATTTCTCCACGTAGGAATACAGCTAATTAGATCTTATTGGAGCCCTTAAAGATTAAAATTTATAAATTATGATTTTTCTTTCTTTACCCTCTGTTTCTTATTTACCTTTTCATGTTTCTCTTGATTTTTGTGGTTGGATATCAAACTTTCCATTTAGTCCTGGTCTCTTTTGTGCAAATACTTGGCAATCTTCTATTTTGTTGAATGCCCATAATTTTCCCTGGAAGTATATAGTCAGTTTCAATGGGTAGTTGATCCGTGGCTGAAGGCCCAGCTCTCTTGCCTTTCTGAATATCATATTCTAAGTCTTATGTTCTTTTAGAGTGGAGGCTACCAGATCCTGTGTGATCTGGATTGGTGTTCCTTGATATTTGAATTATCTCTTTCTGGCTTCTTGTAAGATTTTTTTCTTTTACTTGAAGGCTCTTGAATTTGGCTATTATGTTCCTTGGTGTTGACATTTCTGTTTCCAGTGTAGAGGGTGATCTATAGATCCCTTCAATGTCTAGAACTTCAGGTCAATTTTGCTGAATAATTTCTTTAAGTATGGAGTCCAAGTTTCTATTAATTTCTGCCTTTTCTGGAAGACCAATGATTCTCAAACTGTCTCTTTTAGACCGTTTTCTTGGTCTGTCACTTTCTCATTGAGATATTTCATGTTTCCTTCTATTTTATCAGTCTTATGACTTTGTTTTATTTGTTTATTTGTTCTTGTTTTCTTGAGAGATCATTGGCTTCTAATTGTTTAATTGTAGCCTTTAGGGACTGGTTTTCCTTTTCAATCTGGTTATTTCTGGTGTTCAATTTGCTTATCAGTTCATTTGATTTCTGAGCCTCACTTTCCAATTGCAAAATTCTGCCTTTTAAACTGTTATTTTGTTGCCAGATCTCTTCCATCTTCTTCAAAATTTCAGTTTTGAACTCTTCCATAGCTTGTGACCAGTTTTCATTGTTTTGGGAAGTTTTGGATACTTGTTTGTCCTCCTCTGTTGTCTGGATTTTTTCTGTGCAAAAGTTGTCAAGTGTTCCAGAATTTTTCTTGATAATCTTTTTCTTCTGGGGTTCTTGGCTTGCCATTGTTAGCCCCACCCCTTCTCAGCTTTGTCTTCACAATCAGGATCTGTCTGTGCTGTCTGGGCTCTGGAGGGCTCAAATCTCCTTGTTTTAGGGGTTGGCCCTCTTGGTTGTCCCTGGTCTGCCCCTCTGCCCGAGGCTCCTTCAGCAGTCTCAGGGCACTGCTTCCACAGCCTCGTTCTAGTCTGTTCTGGGTCCCCACTCGAGGTCCAAGCCTTGCGCTCGAGATCTTTGTGCATGCCTAGGGCACTGCCTTCACCTGTGCCAGCTCTCAGGGAAGTCCGTGTGCGTTCTTTAGCTTCCAGGGGTCCTAGTTCTTGCTGCTCTCAGGAACAAGCCCTGGAGCTGCTAGTGATTTACTGGGTGCCCCAATCCTACTTTCACTCTTGTGCATTGGCCTCTGAGTTGTGTGTGTTGTGGGTGTGGGAGAGGGGCTTCTTCCTCTTGACTTTTAATGAGAGTTGTTTCACCCCTTTATAGCTCCCTGTTATGGGGTCCCTCCTTTCGTCTGGATTTGTTTTTATGTCCCCTTGAGGAGTCCTGTATGCTTCATTTAGGAGAGATTGAGCAGCTGCTCCTTACTCTGCCGCCATCTTAACCAGAAGGAATGGAAAAAAAAAACTACATATACTCTTAATTGTACTGATGATAAAAAAATTAATTTTAATGAATGAAAATTTGCCCTTATTGAATCTCTTAGATATTTTCTCTTTTACTTTTTCATGCTTTTCCTAAGTCTTTTGTTTGAATTTCATATTTACTTTTCGAGTTTGTTCTTTTTATCAGGAATGTTTGGAAATCTTGCATTTAATTAAATAGCCATCCCCTCCTCAAAAAAAAAAAAAAAAAAGAATATACTCAATTTTGTAGGGTTGCTGATTCTGGGTTGTAAAACTAGTTCCTTTGCCTTCTGGACTATATTACCAAGTCTTATCATCCTTACATGTAGAAGGTACTAAATATGGTATAATCCTAACCATGAATTAATGATATTGGAAAATTTTCTTTCTCTATACTTTCAGTATTTTCTTTTTGGCCTGGAGTTCTCAAATTTGAGTATAATTTTCATTGAAATTTTTATTTAGGAATTTAATGCAGATGTTTGGCATATTCTTTCTGTCATTTTCCCTTCTGTCATTTTATGCAATATGAGAAGTGTAAGGTAGTATATCAGAATTGTTTAATTATGATTTTTCTAATTAGTAGTAATTTACAGCATTTTTTCATGTGATGTTTGAAAGCTTTGATTTCTTATTCTGAATTCTGACTGTTTATATCCTTTGACCATTTATCAACAAGGGAACACTTCTTATTTCTAAAAATTTGGCTCACTCTCCTATAGATTTGAGAAATGAGGTCCTTTTCAGAGAAAATTGCCCTATTTTTTCCACTTTCCTATTTTCTTTCTAATTTTATCTACATTAGTTTTGTATAAAATCTTTATAAATTCATGAATCAGAAATACTTGTCTTACTTGTAATCTTCTCTATCTCTTATTTAATTATAAAATTCTTTCTTACCCATAAATCATACCAATCAATTTTTCTATACTTTATTAGTTTACTTTGTAATGCAGGGTTGTAGCAAAAGCACTTGCTTTTGCAAACCAACTGCAGCAGCCTGTCAGTTAGAAAGGTTGAGAATGCTGAACTAGCTTTGGGGCTAGGCTCATGGGAGAATCATTAGAGTTAGGCTATAAATATCCCTGGATTTCCAACTGAAAGGCTTTTCACCTTTGGGGAATTTTGGGACCTTGACTGTTCTTTCTGGACCACTCCCTGACCTCTCCATTTATATCCTGCTACTGCCCTGAATTTCCCCATTGGGCCCTAGGAGGAAGGGTGGTTTGGTGTTTGGACATCTTGGGTTTTAGTTTTGTAGGCAGGAAGGACAAACTAAATCAAGTAGTATCTAGTGACCTGATAAATACTTTTACCTCAGGGCAGTGAAACCTTCCCTGGCTGACGGAACTGGTCTCTCTCAGTCTGATCCTCTCCTGTGTCCCTTCCCCAGCATCAGCTTACTCCCTAGCAGCAGTTACAAAACCCTCAAACCATTTTTCCCTCTGCTTACCCCTGACACCAATAAATCTCCTTTGATCTCTACACAAAAGCCTATGGTGAATCATTTTACTTGATATTAGGGCAAAGGCTGAAGAGGGAAGGAATAACTTTCCTTTTATTTCTTGAAGGAAAACCTAGGCATCCATCTTGTGCAGGAAGTACCTACCTGAGATTTCCTGTAGATTTAGTTTCATTGGCAAGGAGAAGCCTCTTGTCTCCTCCCTCAAGGGACCTTAAAAATTGACAATAGAAACCTTTCAGCCAAACTGATGTTACTTCTGGCTGACTCAATTCTTCTTTTAACACATAGCTAGCCCTGCTGCCTGAAGGACCCAGCCTATTTCCTCCCAGTACCTATCCTCTGTCTCTAGCCTCAGTGATTAGCCTGTTTGAACAGCCCTTCCTATATTCCCCATTCATCCCTTAACTCAGCTATCTCCTTATATTCCCTCATTTATTCCTAACATCATCAATATCATCATTTACATTCCATTACATCTTATGATATCATATTTCATTTCTAAATCATTTTTCTGTTTTTTATCTTATTTTGGTATGTGATTTTAAGTGTTTGTCTATGCCTCATTTCCACCCAACTACTTTGCATTTTTTCCTACCATTTTCATCAAATAATAAGTTATTACTCCCAAATCTATAAATTTTGAGTATGAATTTGAGGTTGGCTTCCTTCACTGTTTCTTTCATTGATTACTTTTGTATTCTTGACCTTTTGTTCTTCCAGGTGATTTTTGTTATCATTTTTTTCTTAGTTCTATGAAGTGATTTTTTTAGTTCTTTGTAGTGATTGAAGACGGCAGATTAGGGGCAACCAACCAGGTGAACTTTTCTGACATTCCCCTCCAAACAACTGTAAAATAACACATCACATCAAATTTTGGAATAGCAGGGCCAACAAAAGATTAGGGTGAAACATATTTCCAGTCTAAGAAAATGTAAGAGGTCTGCAAGAGAACTATATGACAGGGGTGGCAATAGCAGCAACAATAGCAGTAACAGTAATAGCTTTGGGTCCTCTCGGACTAGAGATGTTACAGGGTAAGATAATCAGTCAGAAAGAGATTACCAGGGAACTTTCCTGGCACTTGGTACAGCAAGTATAATGATAATAAGAAACCATGGCTCATATACAGATCTGAATTGTAGTTCAAAAAGAAAGTTGATTGCTAATGCTTGTGATTTTAGGACACTATGGGCCATCATGTCATGGGTAAAGACTACAGTGTAGATTAGGAAAACAGTGATCATACATCTCCTTAGATCCCATCACCTCTGAAGCACTAAAAATTAAAGATCTCTAGAACTAGCTATGGAAAAATCAGTAAGATTAACTCTTAAGCTTTGAACAGTATTTACTTGCACCTAGTTGTGCACGTTGGAATTTTAATATGAATGACAAACTCAAGAAATAGGGCAAAAAAGTGGGAAAAAAACAATAAAAAAATGAATTTGACCATAAAGAACAATTTCTCTGGTAAGGAATATCAAGAGAAAAACACAGAAGACAGGAATGTAGAAATAAGAACCCATGAAAGACCACAAATAAAAATGGTCCTTGAACACCATCTACACAAGAATTCCTAGAAAACAAAGAAAGAGATGAAAGTGGCAGAAGAAAAATGGATAAATTTAGTTATGCAATAAAATTATTTTATTTCTTCTTTATTAGTCTTTTAAAATTCTCAGATTTCTCTCACCATCCCAAACCTCCTCACATTAGGCAAGGCAATGTTTTAATGTATTTTCAAAAGAAAGTATTTATGAAACTATGTCTTAATTGTTTCTATTTATCAATACATTTTTCTGAAGGTGAATGCATGTTATTCTTCAAAAAATTTTTTGTTGATATATATTATGATAATTCGATTCTGATTATTAAACACTTCATGATTTGATTTCATGTAGGACTTTCCATGGTTTTTTTAAATTAACCTCCTCATCATTTCTTACAAAATAATACTATTCAATCACAAATGTATGACACAGATAGTTTCACCATTTGATGAGCATCAACTCAATTGCATATTCTTTTCCATCGCAAAACAAATTCCTCTAAATTTTTTAGAACATATTTTCTTTTTTCCTTCAACACTTCAGAAATAGATGTAATAATGGCACTTTAAACATTGTTATATAACTCTTTGAGCAGAATTCCAGATTTTTCTCCAAAATGGTTATATCAATTCACAGATCCATTAGAGAACTGTTATGGGTATATTTTATCTTGTTTGTCTTTTATATTACTAGTTGATTGATCATTATCAGGTGGTATAGATATAATTGATAGATGGTGAATAAATTTGCTGGATACAGTTTAATGCAACATTTATTTATAAACTATGAGGATAGACAGGGACAGGATAAAGGAGTTAGAGATAAGGTATGATTTATAGTATTCTGACCATAATATTCTAGATAACCCCCCTTCTAAATCCTAATGGATTTTCTTCTTGTTCACCAAAGGTGAACCTCCTTAAAACATTCTCAACTATCTATCTAAGACACAATTCTATCTATCTAAACTTATTCTAATAAACTAACTTCAAATAATATTAATCTCCTTAAAATATTTATTAAAATTAACAAGTTATCTCAATTAACTCTTTAGATGTAACAGTTAAGAAATCACTAGCCTGAATTCCCTAAGAAAATATCACCAGGGCCTGATGGATTCACAAGAAAATTTTATCAAACATTCAAAGAACAACTAATCCCAATACTATACAAATTATTTGACAAGAGAGTCCTACTAAATTCCTATTATGGTACTAATATGGTACTGATTCCAAAGCTTGGCAGACCAAAAAAGAAAACTACAGACCAATCTCCTGAATGAACATAGATGCAAAATTCTTTAGTAGAATACTAGCAAAAAGATTCCAGCAAGTGATCAAGAGTATTATCTACCATGATCAGGTGGGATTTATACCAGAAATGCAAGGATGGTTCAACATTAGGAAAAACATCCACCTAATTGACCATATGAACAAGCTAATAAACAAAAATCACGTGATTATCTCAATAGATGTTAAAAAAGCCTTTGACAAAATACAATACTCTTTCCTATTGAAAACACTAGAAAGTATAGGAATGGAAGGACTTTTCCTAAAAATAATAAACAATATATATCTAAAGAGATTAACAAGCATCATATGCAATGGGGATAAATTAGACGCCTTCCCAATAAAATCAGGTGTGAAACAAGGATGCCAATTATCACCTCTATTATTTAAAATTTTACGAGAAAAACAAGCAGTAGGAATTAGAGAAGAAAAAGAAACTGAAGTTATTAAAATAGGCAATGAGGAGACGAAGCTATCACTCTATGGAGATGGTATGAAAGTCTACTTAAAAAATCCTAGAGAGTCAACTAAAAAGCTAGTAGAAATATCAACAGCTTTAACAAAGTAGTAGGATACAAATTAAATGCACATAAATCATCAGCATTTCTATACATTTCTAATGCATCTCACAACAATAGTTAGAAAGAGAAATGCCATTTAAAATCATCATAGATAATATAAAATACTTAGGACTCTACCTGCCAAGACATACACAGGAATTATAGGAACACAATTACAAAACACTTTTCACACAATTAAAACTAGATCTAAACAATTGGATAAACATTGATTGCTCATGGGTAGGATGAGCTAACATAATAAAAATGACCATCATATTCAAATTAATTTACTTATTTAATGCCATACCTATCAAACTACCAAGGAACTTTTTTACTGAATTAGAAAAAAAATTATAGCAAACTTCATTTGGAAGAACAAAAGATCAAGAATATCAAGTGAAATAATGAAAAAAAAATGTGAAGGAAGGTGGCCTAGTAATACCAGACCTTAAACTGTAGTATAAAGCAGTGGTCATCAAAAAATATGGTACTGGCTAAGAGACAGAAGGGAGAATCAGTAGAATAGACTTGGCATAAATGACATGAGCAAGACAGTCCATGATAAAATCAAAGAGCCCAACTTTTGAGACAAAAATCCACTATTTGACAAAAACTGCTGTGCAAAATGGAAAAAAAAAACAGGGGAGAGATAAGGTTTAGATAAGCATCTAATGCCCTACACCAAGATAAATTCAGAATGGGTGAATGACTTGAATATACAGAAGTAAACTATAACAAAATTAGGCAGACACAGAATAGTATACTTGTCAGAACTCTGGGAAAGGAAAGATTTTAAAACAAAGCAAGAGTTAGAAAAAATACAAAATGTAAAATTAATATTTTTGATTATATTAAATTAAAATCTTTTTTACAAACAAAAACAATGTTACCAAAATCAGAAGGAAAACAACAAATTGGGAAAAAATCTTTATAACACAAAACATTGACAAAGGTTTAATTACTCAAATAAACAAATAGCTAAATCAATTGTACAAAAAATCAAGCCATTCCTCAATTGATAAATGGGAAAGGGACATGAATATGCAATTCTCAGATAAAGAAATCAAAACTATCAATAAGCACATGAAAAAGTGTTCTAAATTTCTAATAATTAGAGAAATGCAAATCAAAACAACTATGAGGTATTACCTTATACCTAGCAGATTGGCTAAAATGACAGCAGGGTAGAGTAATGAATGTCGGAGGGGATGTGGCAAAATTGGGACATTAATGCATTTCTGTTGGAGTTGTGAATTGATTTAAACATTCTGGACAGCATTTTGGTACTATGCCAAAGAGCTCTAAAAGAATGCCTGTCCTTTGATCCAGCCATAGCAATGCTGTGTTTGTACCCCAATGGGGTCATAGGGAAAAAAGACATATACAAAAATATAGGCATGCTCTTTGTGGTGGCAAAAACATGGAAAGTGAGGGTATGCCCATTGGGGAATGGTTGAACAAATTGTGGTATCTGTTGGTGATGGAATACTACTATGCTCAAAGGAATAATAAACTGGAGGAATTCCATGTGAACTGGAATGACCTCCAGCAATTGATGCAGTATAAAATGAGCAGAATTAGGAGAATCTTATACATAGAGACTGATACACTGTTATACGATCTACTGTAATGGACTTCTCTACTAGCAGCAATGCACCAGTACAATGAACCAGTACAATTCTGAGGAACTTATGAGAACAAACGCTACCCACATTGAGAGGAAGAACTGTGGGAGTAGAAACACAGAAAAAAAAACAACTGCTTGCACACGTGAATTGATGGGTATATGACTCTAAATGACCACCCCAGTACAAATATCAATAATATGGAAATATATCTTGATCAATGACACATGAAGAAACCAGAGGAAATATGTGTTGCCTCTGGGGGGAGGTGAGGTTTGTGGGGATAGAGTAAGAACATGAATCATGTAACCGTGGAAAAAAAATTTTTCTAAAAAAATAGAAACACTAGCCTCCTCTGACTCTCTCCAGTAGGGGGTCAGAACCATAGGCTGATCCATTGAGAGCAAGAGAGACCCCTACTGGCATCTTCCTCTCTCTGGGAAAAAATCTCTTACTCCAACAATTTTCTTCACCTTAACAGATCTTCAACCATCTTCTCAAAATTAATTTTTGTCTTTTTATGTATTTTTCTTTTTCTTTGGAATATTTTCCCATAGTTATATGTTTCATGTTCTTTCTCCCTCTCCAAACACCCCGTACACAATTCCACTGGTTTTTACATGTACCATTGATCAAGACCTAATTCCATATTATTCATAGTTGGACTAGAGTTATCATTTAGTGTCTACATCCCCAATAATATCCCCCAAAGCCCATGTGTTCAAGCAGTTGTTTTTCCTCTGTGTTTGTCCTCCCACAGTTCTTCTTCTGAATGTGGCTAGTTTTCTTTCTCCTAAGTCCCTTGGCCTTGCTCTGGATTCTTGCATTGCTGCTAGTAAAGAAGTCCATTATGTTCGATTGTACCACAGTGTATCAGTCTCTCTGTATAATGTTTTCCTGGATCTGCTCCTTTCACTCTGCATCAGTTCCTGGAGGTCGTTCCGGTTCACATGGAATTCCTCCAATTCTNGGCTAGTTTTCTTTCTCATAAGTCCCTCAGCCTTGCTCTGGATTCTTGCATTGCTGCTAGTAAAGAAGTCCATTATGTTCGATTGTACCACAGTGTATCAGTCTCTCTGTATAATGTTTTCCTGGATCTGCTCCTTTCACTCTGCATCAGTTCCTGGAGGTCGTTCCGGTTCACATGGAATTCCTCCAATTCTTTATTCCTTTCAGATCAATAGTATTCCATCACCAACAGATACCATAATTTGTTCAGCCATTCCCCAATTGAAGGGCATACCCTCATTTTCCAATTTTTTGCCACCACAAAGAGCTCGGCTACAAATATTTTTGTACAAGTCTTTTTCCTTATTATCTCTTTGGGGTATAAAACAAGCAGTGCCATGGTTAGATCAAAAGGCAGATATTCTTTTATAGCCCTTTGAGAATAGTTCCAAACTGCCATCCAGAATGGTTGGATCAGTTCATAACTCCACCAGCAATGCATTAATGTCCCAATTTTGCCCATCTCCTCCAACATTCATCACTCTCCTTTGTTGTTATTTTAGCCAATCTGCTAGGTGTGAGGTGATACCTCCGAGTTGTTTTGATTTGCATTTCTCTAATTATTAGAGATTTAGAACACTTTCTCATGTGCTTATTGATACTTTTGATTTCTTTATCAGAGAATTTCCTATTCATGTCCCTTGCCCATTTATCAATTGGGAGATGGCTTGATTTTTTTTTGTACAATTGATTTAACTCCTTGTATATTTGAGTGATTAGACCTTTATCTGAGTTTTTTTGATGTAAAGATCTTTCCTAATTTGCTCATATAGAAATTTTAAGGAGCTATCCTCCAACTCCTTTTCCTTACCTCAAAAAAATATTTCCTTTTCCAACCCATTCTTCATTAAGGCTTCTCAGGATCCACTATCAAAACTAAATTTAGTGGATAGCTCACAATTGTATATTTTTAAGTTGGGTTATTCTTTTAATGCATCTCCTCTGGAATGAGCAAGACCTACAACATAATACTACTTTATAGCCGCACAAGGAAAGAAAAGAAATGGGTTATAACCACTCTTAAAAACAGTGGACTATGCAGCTAGAAGAAATAAAGAATAAAACACTAATATTGAACTATAAGAATCCCCTGTCTGGCATACAGAACAGTCTGAACAGATATGATTCAGTATCCAACATAAATTTCAAACTCTGATCAATATAGGATCTTCAGAACTGTGTTTTGTATACTGTTTATCTAGAGAAAGTTTTTCAGTTGTTAGTTATGTGTCATAGTGGTTCAGGTTTTCAGTAGTCTTTTTTTAAATTCTCTACTTCATTTTGGATTAGTAGGCTTTCTTTTGAATTCCGTCTAAATTTTATTTATGAAAAAGAAATAATTTTATTCTGGGTCAGGATATATTCATTTAGTATAAAGATTTTGGCTATAGATTGGTTGTGTTCCCTCCATTCTTCAGATATCACAAATAAAGATTATTTATGTGGATTATTTGGTGAATTGCCATCAAACTAATGTATAATTCAAGGTCAAGGGATCATTTTTGAACTTAATGAATTATTATAAATCAAAAACAGCCACTTGAAAATCTCATTTTCTTGGGTATTATTGGGGACCTGCATTATACATTCATATTAAGACTTACTGAGTATTTTATAGAAACCTAAGCTATCATATCTAATTTCATGTTGAAGTTATTAAGTAAAAGAATCCCTTTATCTGATGTCTGGCTCTCAAACCTCTCATATCTGAATATTGCCAAATATTGTGAAGTAGATGAGGGATTTGATTTATTTTGTTTGATATGAGTAGAAGGAGCTAGGAGATCAAACAATACTGAAGAGTTCAACTTAGTATATGTCAAGAGAAATGTAGATTTCCTAACAATTATATTTTTTCCAAATTTAGAATTGCCAGCTTCAGATTAAAAAAAAAAGTTTCTTCCTCATTGGAAGTCTATCAGCAAAATCTGGGTGACAACTTATCCATTGGTTCCACAAATAAGGAAAAAATAAAGTTGCTGCTATGCATTTGATTTCTAACCCTATATGAATAACAAAATATGTATAATACTGTTTTTCCCCTAAGTTCAAAGTAGAATTAATCATATTCCTTCCTGAGATGATCAATGCATTAGTTTCTGAAACTATAAGTAAGATGAACTCATTGAAATTAAGATAATAGATTAATAATATTGATGATTTCATTTGCAAGTGTGAAATGTAGTTAAATTAGACTGATATAGAGATATAAATGTATGTATACTATCTGCTATGCATATGAGATAATATATTCAAATCATTTTCTAAATCTTAAAACATGTTATAAATGCTAGTCATCATCACCATCACCATCACCATCATCAGAAAAAGTTCAACACTTACTTATGTGTCTTTGTATGATTAGAGATACAGTGCTGGAATATGATTGCCTCTAACATTCATATGGATGTGTATACATGCACTAAAAGGGAAAGGAATTCTTCTCCTCTCAATATCTATTTGCATCATCTAAAGATGATCCTATGTTGACATTGCAGGCTTTTCCCATCCTTGCTAATTGCAGTAAAAATAGATTTCTTCTCTTTTCAGAAAGTTTTTCTACATGGAACTTTTATTTCCAGCTCTTTCTTCATTTCTCTTTCCCAGTCCTCTAATTTTAATATCTAGTTTCCTAATATCAAGAACATGGAGAAAATCATTTCTTAAACTCAGCCATGTTCTATGATTTCATCAATCTAGGTATTTCTTCCACTAGCACAGATGATAATCCTTCTAAAACTTACTGGGTTGTTATCACTGAGAGTTGCTGTACTAAAAAAAATCCTTTGATGTACAACCAATAAGGTAACAAGCTATGTCATCTTAGCTACATTCCTACCTGGACAGAACATACATCTCCTTTGGGGTCCTTCACTCAAAATATGTCCATCTTATTCATACCTAGACATTGGATTCCTTCTCTGACTCCCTGCTCTCAGTCTGCTTGGTTATATATTAAAAATCCAAGACATTTCGGTACATGAAACATTGAAAATCACGGAACTTCTCCTTGAATGAAGATAATAGCTCATTTAGAGAGGCAAAGAGTCCTAAAGCAGTTAATTGAACAAACAAAATCTGAAATATTATTTTCTTGATATGAAATAAATTTTAAAAATACCTCTATTGATATAATGTAAAATTATTATATGTAACTACCAATTATAACATATATATTACTTATTAACATATTAATATATTTAGCACTAAGGTATTGCATATGCATATGCACATGTATGTATAAGCATATATACAAATGTGCATATACTTATAGCAATGTCATTTTTGTTAAACATTCTAATGACATTTCATCTTTGAAACTGTTACATTCATGAGTAATGTGATCCCCTGTCCAACTCTCAAATAGTAAACTTTATAAATAATGGACATTTTTTAGAAGGACCTCTCCAACCCAGGTTTTCCTTCCATTCTTAAGAATAATAGTTTGGGGGTTCCGGGTTAAGATGGCGGCAGAGTAAAAAGCAGCTCTTAACCTCTCCTGACCGAAACACTCAAAACTCCTCAAGGGGACATAAAAACAAGTCCAGATGAACGGAGGAACCCCACAACAGGGTGCAGCGTGGAAGGTACGTGGAATCAAGGCATTTCCATGCTATAAAGGGGTGAAACAGCTCTCACTAAATCGCAGGCTGAGCAGCCACCCCACCCCCAGCCCCTCCACACACACCACCTATAGCGCCGAAGCCAGTTAAAAAGAAATAGAGCAAGTTTGGGGCACCCATCGAGTCATTGGCAGCTCCAGGGCCTGTTCCTGAGAGCAGCAAGATTTGGGACCCCAATAAGCCAAAGAACGCGCGCGAAATCTGAGCATGGGAGCAGAGCGCAGGAGCAACGGAGGCATGGGTGGAGGCAGACACAACCGCGAGCTAAAGCACTGAAACCCTGAGTGGGGAACCAGCTTAGGCGGGTATAGGACTGTGGAAGCAGTGCCCTGAGACTTGTAAAGGAACCTCTGGCAGACGATCAAGCAAGGGGGTCCACCAGGGGGTAAGAGAGCTGGGCCTGCAACCACGGATCAACTACCCATCAAAATTGACTATATATTTCCAGGGGAAAGTATAGGCATTCAACAAAATTGAAGAATTCCAAGTATTTGCACAGAAAAGACCAGAGCTAAATGGAAAGTTTGATATCCAACCACAAAAATAGAGAGAAACATGAAAAGGTAAATAAGAAACAGAGGGGAAAGAAAGAAAACTTATAATTTTTAAATTTGCCTTTTTAAGGGCCTCATTAAGATCTAATTACATGTATTCGAGAAATATTATGTATAATTCTCTGTAGTGAACTCTATTCACTATTATAGTATCCACTATTATAGTAATCAGAAGAATAATTCGCAGGGTGAGGGTGGAACACTAAATAATGTAAGATGACATGGGGGATGGGAAAGAGGGGGTGAATAGCAGGGGACAACAAGAGAAATTTGAGTGAATAAGAAAAATAGGATATTCTATTACACACAAATAGGGTATGGGAAGGAGAGGGGACAAATACTATTATAAGAAGGAGAGGAAGAGAGCATTAAGAGGTAATAATCAAACCTTTCACTCAGTGTAATCAACCCGGAGAGGGAAGAGTAGCTATAATATCCATTGGGACATAAAACTACTATCTAACCCTTCTGAGAAAGTCAGAAGGGATAAATCAAGGGAAACAGGGGAGTGGGGAGGTCAAAAAAAGGGAGGGGAGAAAAAGGGGGAGGGAATTCATGAGGCCTTTAAAAACAAAAAGGGGGGGGGAATAAAGGAGAGGGTAGAAAGGGAAGTCAATCAAGGGAGGGGATAAGGGATAGGGCCTTAATAGCAAACCACTGGTTTTAAAGGACATACACAAGTTTAAGGTTCAGGGCTTGAGCAAAATCTTTTGGGCATCAAATGAGAAAAAGACGGCAGGAGTGGCTATTATGATTTCTGACAAAGCCAAAGTAAAAATAGATATGATTAAAAAAGACAGGGAAGGTCATTATATCCTGATTAAAGGCAGTATAAACAATGAGGAAATAACACTGCTCAATATATATGCACCAAGTTGCATAGCATCCAAATTCATAAAGGAGAAACTGGCAGAGGTCAAGAAGGAAATAGATAGTAAAACCATACTAGTGGAAGATCTAAATATTCCTCGTTCAGATCTAGATAAATCAAACCGAAAAATAAATAAGAAAGAGGTAAGAGAGGTGAAAGAAGTCCTATAAAATTTAGATTTAATAGATATGTGGAGAAAAATAAATAGGGACAAAAAGGAATACACCTTCTTTTCAGCTGCACATGGCACATTCACAAAGATTGACCATGTTATAGGGCATAGAACCATTGCAAACAAATGCAAAAGAGCAGAAATAATAAATGTAACCTTCTCAGATCATAATGCAATAAAAATAATAATTAGTAAGGGCACCTGGATAGGAAAATCAAAAACTAATTGGAAATTAAATAATATGATTCTCCAAAACCAATTTGTCAAAGAAGGAATCATAGAAACAATCAATAATTTCATTGAAGAAAATGACAATGATGAGACATCCTACCAAACTCTGTGGGAAGCGGCAAAGGCAGTACTCAGGGGGAAATTTATATCCTTGAGTGCATATATTAGCAAATTAAGGAGGGCAGAGATTAATGAATTGGGCATGCAACTCAAAAAATTAGAAAGAGAGCAAATTAAAAATCCCCAGATGGAAACTAAATTAGAAATACTAAAAATCAAGGGAGAAATTAATAAAATTGAAAGTAAAAGGACTATTGAATTAATAAATGAGACTAGAAGCTGGTACTTTGAAAAAACAGATAAAATAGACAAAGTACTAGTCAATCTAATAAAAAAAGAAAGAAGAAAACCAAATTGACAGTATCAAAGATGAAAAGGGAGACTTCGCCTCTAATGAAGAGGAAATTAAGGCAATAATTAAAAACTATTTTGCCCAATTATATGGCAATAAATATAACAATTTAGGAGATATGGATGAATATTTACAAAAATATAAACTGCCTAGATTAACAGTAGAAGAAGTAGAATACCTAAATAATCCCATATCAGAAAAAGAAATTGAACAAGCCATCAAAGAACTCCCTAAGAAAAAATCGCCAGGGCCTGATGGATTCACAAGTGAATTCTATCAGACATTCAAAGAGCAACTAATCGCAATACTATACAAATTATTTGATATGATAAGCAAAGAAGGAGTCCTACTAAATTCCTTTTATGACACAAATATGGTACTGATTCCAAAACCAGGGAGATCATAAACAGAGAAAGAAAACTACAGACCAATCTCCCTAATGAACATAGATGCAAAAATCTTAAATAGAATACTAGCAAAGAGACTCCAGCAAGTAATTAAGAAGATCATCCACCATGATCAGTTGGGATTTATACCAGGAATGCAAGGTTGGTTCAACATTAGGAAAACCATCCACATAATTGACCATATCAACAGTCTAACAAACAAAAATCACATGATCATCTCAATAGATGCTGAAAAAGCCTTTGACAAAATACAGCATCCATTCCTATTGAAAACACTGAAAAGTATAGGAATAGAAGGACTTTTCCTAAAAATAATAAACAGTATGTATCTAAAACCATCAACAAACATCATATACAATGGGGATAAATTAGAAGCCTTCCCAATAAGATCTGGAGTAAAACAAGGATGCCCATTATCACCTCTATTATTCAACATAGTAGTAGAAACACTAGCAGTTGCAATTAGAGAAGAAAAAGAAATTGAAGGTATCAAAATAGGCAAAGAGGAGACTAAGCTATCACTCTTTGCAGATGATATGATGGTATACTTAAAAAATCCTAGAGAATCAACTAAGAAGCTTGTAGAAATAATCAGAAACTTTAGCAAAGTTGCAGGATACAAAATAAATGCACATAAATCATCAGCATTCCTATATATTTCCAACACACTAGAGAAGCAAGAAGTGGAAAGAGAAACACCATTTAAAATCACACTAGACAATATAAAATACTTAGGAATCTATCTACCAAAACAAAGACAGAAATTATATGAAAACAACTACAAAACACTTTCCAAACAAATAAAACTGGATCTAAACAATTGGAAAGCCTTTGATTGCTCATGGGTAGGTCGAGCTAACATAATAAAAATGATAATTCTACCCAAATTAATTTACCTATTTAGCGCCATACCTATCAAGCTACCAAAAAACTTCTTTACTGAATTAGAGAAAACTATAACAAATTTCATTTGGAATAACAAAAGATCTAGAATATCAAGGGAAATAATGAAAAAAAATGTGAAGGAAGGGGGCCTGGCAGTCCCAGATATTAAACTATACTATAAAGCAGCAGTCATCAAAACAATATGGTACTGGCTAAGAGACAGAGAGGAGGATCAGTGGAATAGACTTAGGGTAAATGACATCAGCAAGACAGTTTATGATAAACCCAAAGAGCCCAACTTTTGGGACATGAATCCACTATTTGACAAAAACTGCTGGGAAATTTGGAAAACAATATGGGAGAGATTAAGTCTAGATCAACATCTTACACCCTAAACCAAGATAAATTCAGAATGGGTGAATGACTTGAATATAAAGAGGGAAACTATAAATAAGTTAAGTGAACACAGAATAGTTTACTTATCAGATCTCTGGGAAAGGAAAGATTTTAAAACCAAGCAAGAGTTAGAGAAAATTACAAAATGTAAATTTAATGGTTTTGATTATATTAAACTAAAAAGCTCTTGTACAAACAAAAACAATGTAGTCAAAATCAGGAGGGAAACAACAAATTGGGAAAAAAATCTTTATAACGAAAAACTCTGACAGGGGTCTAATTACTCAAATATACAAGGAGTTAAATCAATTGTATAAAAAATCAAGCCATTCCCCAATTGATAAATGGGCAAGAGACATGAATAGGCAATTTTCAGGTAAAGAAATCAAAAGTATCAATAAGTACATGAGAAAGTGTTCTAAATCTCTAATAATTAGAGAAATGCAAATCAAAACAACTCTGAGGTATCACCTCACACCTAGCAGATTGGCTAAAATGAAAGAAGGGGAGAGTAATGAATGTTGGAGGGGATGTGGCAAAATTGGGACATTAATGCATTGCTGGTGAAGTTGTGAACTGATCCAGCCATTCTGACTGGCAATTTGGAATCATGCTCAATGGACTATAAAAGAATGCCTGCCCTTGGAACCATCCATACCATTGTTGGGTTTGTACCCCAAAGAGATCATAGATAAACAGACTTCTACGGAAATATTTATAGCTGTGCTTTTTGTGGTGGCAACAAACTGGAAAAGGAGGGCATGTCCTTCAATTGGGGAATGGCTGAACAAACTGTGGTATATGCGGGTGATGGAATACTATTGTGTTAAAAGAAATAATAAACTGGAGGAGTTCCAGGCAAACTGGAGAGACCTCCAGGAACTGATGCAGAGCGAAAGAAGCAGAGCCAGAAGAACATTGTACACAGAGACTGATATACTGTGGTAATATCGAATGTAATGGGCTTCTGTACCAGCAACAATGCAATGACCCAGGACAGTTCTGAGGGATTTATGGTAAAGAACGCTACCTACATTCAGAGGAAGAACTGCAGGAGAGGAAACATATAAGAAAAGCAACTGCTTGAACGCATGGGTTGGGGTGGACATGATTGGGGATGTGGACTCAAAACTACCACACCAATGCAACCACCAACAATTTGGAAATTGGTCTTGATCAAGGACACATGACAAAACCAGTGGAAATGTGTGTTGGCCATGGGTGGGGGGAGTGTGCGGGGTGAAGGGGAAAGTAGGAGCATGAATCATGTAACCATGTTAAAAATGATTATTAATAAATGTTTTAAAAAAAGTATAATAGTTTGTATACTAGTCATGTAGTCAAAAAGAGACAAATACATGGATAGATTTTACTTTGCAAAGAGTTTTTGCAATCACCATAGTCAAAATATTAAAGCATTTTAAACTTTCTTTTAGAGAAATATTTTCTCAAATTAGATCAAGGAACTGAGAAAATGAAAGCAACTCCCAAACTGGACTTTTCTATGTAAAAAACAAACTATATTTTTTTTGCTTTTCCTTCACATACATGAGAAATTGCATCTAGAGGAGAACTCCATAGTGTGTCATAGTCCCAGGAAAAAATTGTCAGTGAAATTTATGTTCAAACACTTTTCCCCAAACTATATCAGGACTCCTGTATTCGTGCTATATTACTTCATCAAACTATTGTATACATAATTAAGTGCGACAAATGAATTATTTTTTCATTTCTATGATATAATGATAATAACAATGGCTAGTATTTCCATAGTATTTTCAAGTTTGTAAAATATTTTACATTTGATATCAAATTTGAATCCCCCAAAAGCAGTATGAGAAATATTATTATACTCATTTTATAGAAGATGAAAATCCATTTGAAAAAAAAGGGTGATTTGTTCACGATCATATATCTAAGAAAGTGACTGATCTTTGAATTTATCCCTTCCTGACTCAAAGCCGACAACCTGGAAAATGTAATGTAAACACATAGTAGAGTGAATTTGTTTCACAAGAGTGACTGAAATCCTCTCCAGAAACTAAAAATCAATTCCTTCAACCTAGGACAATCTTTCATAGCTACTATTTCACTTGCATTGAATTTGTGAATCCATGCTTATTTCTAGACCATGATTATGCCTGAGAGAATAACTTTGGCTGAGGACATAACTGAATTGCATGTATACTTTTGATAGAAAGTCATTAAAATTGTTCATAGATTTGTTGTTATTAGGATAAAAATTACTAGGCTAGTAAATCTAGTCATTCACTATCTCATAGTTGATATAATGAAGAATTCATGTAAATTTTTTTGGCATTTAGTTTTGGGTTTCAATAAATGGTACTTTTAATGATTAAAGAAATCTTTATTTCACAGGTTTGAAATAGATTTCACTACCATTCAAAATTCATTGGAAATAATATTTCTTTCCCTCTGGATGTTGGAAAGAAGAATTTATTCTCAAGTGTAGAAATCTACTTGCCATTCCTTACCTAACTTCCTTAGGCTATACATAAGATGCTTAAAAAGGATATAGGTTTTACAGTTATGAAAGATAAGCCAAATTAATAATTTTTCATTAATTTTCATGTTTAATTTATAGATTAAGAAGTGTCTTTAGTCACTGGAACACTATAAAGTCTGTCTAATATTACTTGGCATTAGCAGCTATTAGCCCAGTGACTGGAAGATAGTAGGCAGTTAATATGTGTTTATTGACTGACTTTGTGATGTTAGATTTATAGATATTTAAGGACAGAGATTAGGCTAGATTAATGATTAAAATGTTGAATTTGATTTAATGTGAGATTAATACATAAAAATTTGCTCTTGACAAATCTAACTAGTTTAAAAATATTCCCAAGATGAAACTACAATGTTAATTGTGTATTGTCCAGATTTATAATCATCAAAACGACTCTCTGGGATCCAAGCTTTTCCTTGTTTAAAAAATGTGGAAGCCATTTCTGAAAAATGTGTCTGACTCACTTGTCCAACTAACAAAATGGAAAAAAAACAAGAATAAGTAGCAGAAATTTATTTTGTACACTAGAACCTTCCTATTTTTATCCTTTCTTTACATGGCCAAATACTTTTTGAGAATTTATTGTATTCAAGATATGATAATGGGAGGTGGAGCAATGAGGAAAAAAGTTATCAAGAGAACTGCCTTCAAGAAGCTTAAAAACTATTTGATAAGGAAAAAATATAAATATTAAAGATTGACACATGTTGTAAATGCTAAGTGCCAAATGAATCACACAGACATTTCTTTGTCTTATTCTGACATAGAGACACTCAATAAAGAATGTTAACATCTAGAAGTTTTTCCTTATCACAAGCTCTAATTTGTCCCTTGGAGAAATGGGAGTTCACCTTTCTCTAATCCAGGGAGAACAGCTTCAAAGCTCCTTAGACAGTTTCACTCACTGAGACAGTGAAGCATTTTCTGTAACTTCATAAGATTTCTTCAGGATGGTTATAAAAAGGTGTAAAATATTTAGTTCACAGAACTCTATTATTTAATGAAATCTTATCAATGCAATTTATAAATATGCATTTA
The DNA here is from genome assembly GCF_016433145.1 of Gracilinanus agilis. Classification (NCBI taxonomy): domain Eukaryota; kingdom Metazoa; phylum Chordata; class Mammalia; order Didelphimorphia; family Didelphidae; genus Gracilinanus; species Gracilinanus agilis. The sequence continues at coordinate 461,315,484 of NC_058130.1, read as the reverse complement.
ACAAACAGAGTGAAAACTTGTTAGCAATTTGGGTCTTTAGGGTATATATGTCTTTAGAAGTTGACTAAATATGTATGGAGCTATTCTTGTATTGCTGATGAAACAATATATATTTTATAAACTGCCCTGAAACATTGTGAAAATACAATGGCATTACATGCAAAACTGGACTCTGATTCTTTTATTGCTTTGATGTGGAATGTGGAAAATAGAAGAGACTGATGCCTAAAATTGTTTGACAAGTCAAAGAAAGAAGTGGTAATATTTGAGCACATCCTGGTACTAAGATAATAAATTTGATTATTTTTCATTTAATGACACAAAATTGGAGGCTGAAATCGTAGTTAAAGGGATACAAAAATTTCCTCCTTTCTGTCAAAACAAATTTCTAATTTGATTATTCACATCAAGTAATTGAAAGCCTTCTTATAAACTCAAATCAAGGTTAGTTCAGATTTGTCATGATAAAATTCATTTATAATAGAATATAAAGGGAGAAATGCTTGCAAGAGCACTAATGAAGAGACTTCCTTCTTTTACTGTACTAAATAAACCAGTACTTGACCCACCACAGGCACTACGGGCAGCACAGACTTACAGTATCATAGAAACTTATAATGTAGGGTTGGAGCAGAAGCTTTTTGCTTTTGCAAATCAACTGTAGCAGCTCTGGCAGTTAGAACTTTTAGAATGTTCACAGAAAAACAGTTGGAGCCTGATACTATAAAGAATGCTGAAGCTCCAACTGAGGGGCTTTTGCCTGTTGGCTTTGAGGGCTTTTGGCTTTTGGCTTTTGCCTCTTTGCTTTGGGGGCTTTTGGCTTTTGCCTTTGCCTGTTCCCTTTGTCTTTGGGGCATTTGGACCTAGTCTGATTTCTCTGGACCTTTCCCTGACCTCTCAATTTAAATCCTGATATTTCCCTTGAATTTCCCCATTGGCCCTGGGAGGAAAGGTGGTTTGGTGGTTGGACATCATGGGTTTTAATTTCTGTAGGCAAGAAGGATATCCTAAATGAAGTCACCCCTTATTTAGTGATCTGATAATACCCTGTTTCCCCAAAAATAGGAAAGTGTCATATTAATTTTTGCTCCAAAATGTGCCCTTCGTCTTATTTTCAGTGGATGTCTTATTTTTTTGCAATGAAGAAGAATTCCCATTTATTGCTGAACCAAAAGGGTGTTGGTCCTTGTTCGTAAGGCATGCTGATTTAGGATGTCCTATTATGTGAAACTTCCCACATCCCAGATCCCCATTGACACATACATGGGTTCTCCTCAGGTAAGGGCTGGATGTAGCCGAGCAAGCTACATGCCTTCTAGCATCTAGCTGGCACAGGCACATTATTAGTGGTCAGGTACATTTTATTAGGAATTTAGTGGTATCAGGTAGTTTGGGATGCCCCAGGCGAGGAAAATAAGGTTGCCCTGGTCACCAGTCAAGCTAAACTGCAAGCAGAAATAAATTAATGACACCTTCAGCAGGCCCCTCCCCCAAAAAGTTTAAATAAATTATAACTTACCACTCCAAAGCAGAAAAATACAGCTCAGCACCTGAAACAGCATCTGGGCGGCACTTGCATAAGTGCAACACTGCCAAGGGGGAAACTGCAGTGAGTTTTGAAAGTTCTGCCTCTGCAATGAAGACTGTCAGGTGCAGTCAGATGTGATTGGAACATACATTCTTCCTGTGTTGCAGCCCGGACGTCATGGGCTGCTGCAAAGAGCATCAGGAGCTGCTAAACAACCTTACAATCACCCAGCCTGCTGCGGATCAACAAAGCCGAACAGGAGCAGCCCCCATAAGGTAAAGGGTGACCCAGCAATGTGGGACTATGGTATGTCTTATTTTCGGGGAACACGGTACTTTTGCTTCTGGGAGTGAAACCTTCCTGACTGAGAGAGCCAGCCTCTCTCAGTCTGACCCTCCTTCTCTGTGACCCTTCCTCCAGCATCATCTTTCCCTTAGCCTTCCTCTAACATCAATAAATCCCCTTTGTTACCTACACAAAGGCCTCTGGTGAGTCATTGTATTGAATATTAATGCAAAGTGTGAAGAGGGAAGAAATTACTTTCCTTTTATTTCTTGGGGGAAACCTAGGCATCCATCTTGGGCAGGAAGTACCAGTCTAGACTTCCTCCAGACATCAATTTCACTGGCAGGGAGGAGCCTTTGACTCCTCTCTCAAAGGTTCTTAGAAATTAACAAGAGAAAACACTCCAGCCAGATCTAAAACATTTCTGACTGGCCCAATTCCTCTTGTATCATAGAGATACCTTCCCTGCCTGAAGAATTCAGCCTATTTCCTCCTAGTACCCTCCGTCTCTAGCCTTAGTGACTAGCCTGTTTAAGTAGACCTTCCTATACTACTGTTCATTCCCTTACACGCCTATATATTACCCATTCATCCCTAAACTCATCTATCCCCTTCATTCCTCCTCATCATCACCATTATCCCTCCCGTTATCAACATTTTGCACTTATTTCATAACAAAGTAGGTCCTCAAGATATTCATCCACCTAGCTCAGTGATTCCCAAAGTGGGCACTACTGCCCATGGTGGGTGCTGCAGTGATCCAGGGTGTCAGTGATGGTCACACTTTTTTTGTATTACATTCTATTCTGAGTTCCATAAATAGTTTCATAATTTCCAGGGCCCGCTAAGTAATATTTTTTTTTTCTGGAAAGGGGGCAGTAGGCCAAAAAGTTTGGGAACCACTGATCTAGCTAATTCTACATTCCCATGAGATTTAAGATTCAATCTTATAACATTTATTTTCCCTTGGAATATATATTCTTGGTGTCAGATTAAATAATTCTGCTGCTCACTGATATCTACTAAAATATTAGCAGAAAATTGTTCTGACACTTAAGAGCTAAACAAAATGAAAATGCAGAAAAATAATAGAAAGTACTTGAAATATTTTATAAATATAAAAAGTATTCTGGACATGTAAAATATTCCCTCTATTTTTGTTCTAAGTGAATAAAAATTAGAAAATGTTTTAAATTAGCATCAGTAATCTATCAGAATTAATTAACACTATTGTCAAAAGCATACATATGATTTACTAAGGGTACAAATGTTTACAATTTTATAACAGTTAATTTTCTATGTCATTTCTTTTCCCAAACATATCTGGGGAAAATATTCATATGTAAATACATTGCACACAAAGTAAAAAAGTTTAAGTTAAAAAAATACCTTTGAGCTTTAGATTTAAAGTATTTTTTCCTTTAATTGGTGAGCTCCTTGAAAGAAGGGTTTTTTTTTAATTTTAACTTTGCCTTTTGTATCTCTAGAACCAAAAACAGTGGCTGAGACAAGAGAGGGAGTAATGATTCCTAGTTGATAGACTAATAGAAATTTAAAAAAAAAGTTCCCAATTTAAGTTCCAAGTATCTTGGATTAGAACATTCACACACACACAAGCATGTACACAAGCACACAAACACAGAAAGGCACACACATACATAAAATGACTAAATATAACAAATATATGATATATTCATTGTTACATAATATTATGTACATAAATATGCATATATTTTGTTGGGTTTAGTTATTTTCAGTCATATCGAACTCCTCATGACCCCATTTGGGGTTTTCTTGGCAAAAGTACTGAAATGGCTTGGCATTTTCTTTTCTGGCTCATTTTATAGATGAAGAAATGGAGGCCATCAGGATGAAGTGACTTGCTCAGGACCACTTTTCTAGTAAATATCTGTAGCTGAATTGGAAATCATAATCTTCCTACTTCACACTAACCACTACATACAGCACAATGGATATACCTATAAACACAAACACACTCTTTAAAGTCAATTATTATTGCCACTTGTTTTATTTCATTTTCAGTAAAATGAACCACATTGAATACTGTACCAATGAAAAGGAAGGGATCAATTAAAATTATTTTTCCTTTGTTTTATTTTTGTTTGTTTTAGTCAAACATGGCAACTCTTAATTTCTTTATTTTTTTTTAACATTCAATAATATTTATTTTTTAGAAAAGTTAACATGGTTATAGGATTCATGTTCTTACTTTCCCTTTCACTCCCCACATCCCCCCACCCATAGCCGATGCGCATTTACACTGATTTTAACATGTGTTATTGATCAAGAACTATTTCCAAATTGTTGATAGTTGCATTGGGGTGGTAGTTTTGAGTCTACATCGCCAATCATGTCTGCCTCAACCAATGTGTTCAAGCATTGCTTTTCTTCTGTGTTTCCACTCCTGCAGTTGTTCTTCTGAATGTGGGTAGCATTCTTTTCCATAAATCCCTCAGAATTGTCCTGGATCATTACATTGCTGCTAGTACAGAAGTCCATGACATTCTATTTTACCACAGTGTATCAGTGTCTATGTACAATGTTCTTCTGGCTCTGCTCCTTTCTCTCTGCATCAATTCCTATAGGTCTTTCCAGTTCACATGGAATTCCTCCAGTTTATTATTCCTTTGAGCAAAATAGTATTCCATCACCAACATATACCAGAATTTGTTTAGCCATTCCCCAATTGAAGGGCATACCCTTCCCTTCCAGTTTTTTGCAACCAAAAAGAGCGCAGCTATAAATATTTTTGTACAAGTCTGTTTATGTATGATCTCCTTGGTGTACAAACCCAGCAATGGTAAAGCTGGATCAAAGGGCAGGCATTCTTCAACAGCCCTTTGAGCATAGTTCCAAATTGCCCTCCAGAATGGTTGGATCAGTTCACAACTCCACCATCAATGCATTAATGTCCCAATTTTGGCACATCCCCTCCAACATTCATTACTCTCCACATCTATCATTTTAGCCAATCTGCTAGGTGTGAGGTGATACCTCAGAATTGTTTTAATTTGCATTTCTCTAATTATTAGAGATTTATAAGACTTTCTCATGTACTTATTGATACTTTTGATTTTTTTATCTGAAAATTGCCTACTCATGTCCATTGCCCATTTATCAATTGGGGAATGGCTTGATTTTTTATACAACTGATTTAACTCCTTGTATCTTTGAGTAATTAGACCCCTGTCAAAGTTTTTTGTTATAAAGATTTTTTTCCCCAATTTGTTGTTTCCCTTCTGATTTTGGAAATACTGTTTTTGTTTGTACAAAAGCTTTTTAGTTTGATATAATCAAAATCATTTAATTTACATTTTGTAATTTTCTCTAACTCTTGCTTGGTTTTAAAATCTTTCCTTTCCCAGAGATCTGACAAGTGTACTATTCTGTGTTCATTTAACTTATTTATAGTTTCTCCCCTTATATTCAGGTCATTTACCCATTCTGAATTTATCTTGGTGTAGGGTGTGAGATGTTGATCTAAACCTAATCTCTCCCATATTGTTTTCCAAAGTTCCCAGCAGTTTTTGTCAAATAATGCATTTTTGTCCCAAAAGTTGTGCTCTTTGGGTTTATCATACACTGTCATGCTGACGTCACTTACCCTAAGTCTATTCCACTGATCCTCCCTTCTATCTGTTAGCCAGTAACCTATTATTTTCATGACCACTGCTTTATAGTATAGTTTTTAATATCTGGTACTGCGAGGCCCACTTCCTTCACATTTTGTCATTATTTCCCTTAATATTCTTGATCTTTTGTTGTTCCAAATGAACTTTATTATAATTTTTTCTAATTCAGTAAAAAAGTTTTTGGGTAGTTTGATAGGTATGGCACTAAATAGGGAAATTAATTGGGGTAGAATGGTCGTTTTTATTATGTTAGATTGTCCTACCCATGAGCAATCAATATTTTCCCAATTGTTTAGATTTAGTTTTAATTGTTTGGAAAGCGTTTTGTAGTTGTTTTCGTATAATTCCTGTATTTGTTTTTGTAGATAGATTCCTAAGTATTTTATATTGTCTAGGGTGATTTCAAATGGTGTTTCTCTTTCTACCTCTTGCTTCTGTGATGTGTTGGAAATACATAGAAATGCTGATGATTTATGTGCATTTATTTTGTATCCTGCAACTTTGCAAAAGTTGTTGATTATTTCTACCAGCTTCTTAGTTGATTCTCTAGGATTTTTTATGTAGACCATCATATCATCTGCAAAGAGTGATAGCTTAGTCTCCTTTTTTCCTATTTTGATACCTTCAATTCTTTTTCTTCTCTAATTGCTACTGCTAGTGTTTCTAGTACAATTTTAAATAATAGAGGTGATAATGGGCATCCTTGTTTCACTCCTGATCTTATTGGGAAGGCTTCTAATTTGTCCCCATTGCATATAATGCTTGTTGATTGTTTTAAGTATATACTGTTTATTATTTTTAGGAAAGGACCTTCTATTCCTATACTTTCCAGTGTTTTCAATAGGAATGGGTGTTGTATTTTGTCAAAGGCTTTTTCAGCATCTATTGAAATAATCATGTGATTTTTGTTTGTTAGACTGTTGATATGGTCAATTATGTGGATGGTTTTCCTAATGTTGAACCAACCTTGCATTCCTGGTATAAATCCCACCTGATCATTGTGAATGATTTTCTTAATTACTTGCTGGAGTCTCTTTGCTAGTATTCTATTTAAGATTTTTGCATCTATGTTCATTAGGGAGATTGGTCTGTAATTTTCTTTCTCTGTTTTTGGTCTCCCTGGCTTTGGAATCAGTATCATATTTGTGTCATAAAAGGAATTTGGTAGGACTCCTTCTTTGCTTATCATATCAAATAATTTGTATAGTATTGGGATTAGTTGCTCTTTGAATGTCTGATAGAATTCACTTGTGAATCCATCAGGCCCTGGCGATTTTTTCTTAGGGAGTTCTTTGATGGCTTGTTCAATTTCTTTTTCTGATATCGGATTATTTAGGTATTCTAATCTAGGCAATTTGTATTTTTGTAAATATTCATCCACATCACCTAGATGGCTATATTTATTGCCATATAATTGGATGGAATAGTTTTTAATTATTGCCTTAATTTCCTCTTCATTAGAGGTGAGCTATCCCTTTTTATCTTTGATACTGTTAATTTGGTTTTCTTCTTTCCTTTTTTATTAGATTGACCAGTACTTTGTCTATTTTATCAGTTTTTTCAAAATATCAGCTTCTAGTCTTATTTATTAATTCAATAGTTCTTCTACTTTCAATTTTATTAATGAATCCCTTGATTTTTAGTATTTCTAATTTAGTTTTCATCTAGGGATTTTTAATTTGCTCACTTTCCAGTTTTTTAAGTTGCATGCCCAAATTATTAATCTCTGCCCTCCCTAATTTGTTAATATATGCACTCAAGGATATAAATTTTCCCCTGAGTTCTGCCTTAGCTGTGTCTCACAGAGTTTGGTAGGATATCTCATCATTGTCATTCTCTTCAATGAAATTATTGATTGTTTTCTATGATTTCTTCTTTGATTAACTGGTTTTGGAGAGTCATTATTTAATTTCCAATTAATTTTTGATTTGCATTTCTAAGTGCCCTTACTAATTATTATTTTTATTGCGTTATGATCTAAGGAGGCTACATTTATTATTTCTGCTCTTTTTCATTTGTTTGCATGTTTCTGTGCCCTATTTCATGGTCAGTCTTTGTGAATGTACCTTGTGCAGCTGAAAAGAAGGTGTATTCCTTTTTGTCCCTATTTATTTTTCTCCACATATCTATTAAATCTAAATTTTATAGGACTTCTTTCACCTCTCTTACCTCTTTCTTATTTATTTTTTTGGTTTGATTTATCTAGATCTGAAAGAGGAATACTTAGATCTCCCCCTAGTTATTTCCTTACTGTCTATACTGCCTTTTATCAGGACATAATTACCTTCTCTGTCATTTTAATGCTATTTTTACTTTGGCTTTGTCAGAAATCATGATCACTACTCTTGCCTTCTTTTACTCATTTGTAGGCCAACAGATTTTGATCAATGCTCAATCCCTTTACCTTATACCTGTGTATGTCCAACCAACTAATATGTGTTTCTTGTAGACAACATATGGTAGGATTTTACTTTCTAATCCACTCTGCTTTTTGCTTCCATTTTATGGGCAAGTTCATCCCTTCACATTCAGAGTTATAATTATCAGTTGTGTAATCCCCAACATTTTGGTATCTTCTCCTAGTTCTACCCTTTCTTCTTACACTATTTCCTTTTAAATTAGTTTTTTGTTTTACGTCAGCTACCCTTGTCCCTTCCCTTGATTTATTTTCTTCCCTTCCCTTATTATTCCCCTCTTTTTTTAAAGCTTAATGAATTTCCTCCCCCTTCTTCTGCCCTCCCTTATTTGACCTACCCACTCCCTTGTTCCCCTTGGTTTATCCCTTCTGACATTCTTAGTAGGGTCAGGTAGATTTTTATGTCCCAATGGGTAATATAGCTACTTTTCCCTCTAAGTGTTCATTACACTGAGAGTAAGGTTTAAATATTACCTCTTAATGCTCTATTCCTCTCCTTCTTATAATAGTATTTATCCTCTCCCCTTCCCATTCCCTCTTTGTGTGTAATAGAATATCCTATTTTTCTTATTCATTCAAGTTTCTCTTGGTGTCCTCTACTATTCACCTCCCTCTTTCCCACCCACCCATGTGATCTTAGACCATTTAGTACTCCAACCTCTCCCTATGAATAATTCTTCTAATTACTATAATAGTGAATACTATAATAGTGAATAGAGTTTCTTACAGAGAATTACACATAACATTTCTCCACAAAGGAATACAAATAATTAGATCTTATTGAAGACCTTAAAGAAGTAAATTTAAGACATATGAGTTTTCTTACTTTCCCTTCTGTTCCTCATTTATCTTTTCATGTTTCTCTTGATTTTTGTGTTTGGATATCGAAGTTTCCATTTAGTCCTGGTATTTCCTGTGTAAATACTTAGAAATCTTCTATCGTGTTGAATGCCCAAACTTTCCCCTGGCAGTATATAGTCAGTTTTGATGGGGAGGTGATACTTGGTTGTAGGACCAGTTCTCTTGTCTTTCTAAATATCATGTTCCAAGCCTTGAGGTCTTTTAATGTGGACTCTACCAAATCTTGTGTGATCCTGATTGGTGCTCCTTGATATCTGAATTGTCTCTTTATGGCTTCTTGTAAGATTTTTTTCTTTTACTTGGAAGCTCTTGAATTTGGCTATAATATTCCTGGGGGTTGTCTTTTCAGGGTCTAGTGTAGAGGGTGATCTATGGATCCTTTCAATGTCTATATTGCCCTGTTATAGAACTTCAGGGCAGTTTTGCTGTATAATTTATTTTAGTATGGAGTCAAAATTTATATTAATTTCTGCTTTTTCAGGGAGACTAATGATTCTAAAATTGTCTCTTCTAGACCTGTTTTCTTGATCTGTCAATTTCTCATTGAGATATTTCTTGTTTCCTTCTATTTTATTAGTCTTTTGACTTTGTCTTATTTGTTCTTTTTGTCTTGAGACATTATTAGCTTCTAATTGCTCAATTCTACCCTTTAGAGACTGGTTTTCCTTTTCAATCTGGTCATTTCTGGTCTTTAATTTACTTGCCTCCTCACTTTCTAATTGCAAAATTCTGCCCTTTAAAATGTTATTTTCTTGCCAGATCTCTTCAATCTTTCTAATCTTATCAGATTTGAACTCTTCAATAGCTTATGACCAGTTTTCATTATTTTGGGAAGGTTTGGATATGATTATTTCTTTCTTCTCCTCTGCTGTTTGCTCTGTTGTCTGGATTTTCTCTGTGTAAAAGTTGTCAAGTGATAAAAAATTTCTTCTTGTTGATCTTTCTCTTTTCGGTTTGTTGTGGATGTCTTGCCATTGTGAGCCAAGTGCCCTCTCAGCTTTATCCTCATGTTCAGGGTCTGTCTGAGCTCTTTAGGCTCCTAAGGTCTCAGGTCTAGTTGTTTTCAGGGTCAAGCCTCCCAATGGTCCCCTTGCTTGTTCCTCTGCCCAAAGCTCCTTTAATAGTCTCAGGGTACTGCTTCCACATTCATGCACCCCTCTGCACTGGGTTCCCAACCAAGGTCTGTACCTGCTCTCAGGGTCTGTGTTCAAAGTCCGCATATTCCTTATGCGATTGGGGTCTTAAGTCTTGCTGCTCTCAAGAGCAGGCCCTGGTGATTGCAGGTACCTGTCAAGGACTTAATGGGTACCCCAAACTTGCTCTAACACTTTTGAGCTGGCTTTGGCACTGTAGGTAGATTGGGAGGTGAGGGCTTTGCTCAGCTCACATTTTAGAGAGAGCTGTTTCACCCCTTTATAGCATGGAAATGCCCTGATTCCACATACCTTCAATGCTGGGCCCTGTTGTGGGATCCTTTTGTTCATCTGGATTTGTTTTTATGACTTCTTGAGGAGTCTTATATGTGTTTGTTTAGGAGAAGTTAAGTAGCTGCTTTTTACTCTGCCCCCATATTAACCCACAACTCCAATTTCTATAGTGCTTAAAGTAACTGACTGAGGGCATAGGATTCAACCTAGTGAATACACATTCAATGTTTTGTATATTTCCATTGTTACACAAAAAAAACATGTATTAACTAATAAAATTGAGTTAGAATCATACCTCTCCAAAATATCAATGATATAACAATCAGTAAAGGATTCTGCTTTTTTTTAGGGATTTTCACCTTTTGAAAAATATAGTCGAAGTTCAGAAATTCAGGTTAAAAACAAAAACAAACAACAGTTCATCTGGATTTCATTTGTTAGTATTAAGAGGGCAAAAATGCACCATACAACATCTATTGTTTCTTTCTCCCTTTGAAGTTCACATATTTGCAATTTAAAAAAAATTGAATACTGCTTCCTTTAAAATGTCTTCTAGTTATGGAGAGTGAGGGAGGCAGAAAATGTATTCATTATACATTTACTTCTTTTGACCTCTACTAGTCTTTGCTATTTAATATGTCAAGGAGTTTAAAAAAGAAAATTGATTCTTGGGCTAGCTAAATCCATTCTAATGGTCAAAATGTTTCTAAGTATTTCCACCAAAAAAAATTTGAAAAATCATAGTGACTCCCACATTTTCACAGTTTTCTCCTCAGCTCTCTGACCAAAACCTGGCAGTGTGTTTTCCCACAAACCATCAGTGTAAGCAACTGTACAAGTTTTCTTTTATTTAATTTTTATTCTACACCTCTCCTGGTCAAACAGTAAGTCAATAAATGTTTATTAAATGCTTATTATGCACTAGGAATTATGCTAAATTGGGCATGAAAAAGACAAAAGATAGTCCTTACTCACAGGGAGCTTTCTGTGTAGTGGGGAAGAAAACACACACAAGTTATATGCACAATAAATTGGAAATAATCAACAAAAAGGAGGCAATAGAAGTAAGGGAATTTGAGAAAGGCTTCCAGGAGAAGGTAAGATATTATATTGAAAGTGAATGATGTCATTGAAGCCAAAAAAACCAAGATGGGGTAGGAAAGCATATAAAGAATGGGGGATAGTCAGTGAGAATTCCCATACTTGGGAGATCTTGTATGAGGAACAGCAAGAAGATCAATAGATTGAGAATCTAAAGAAATCAATAGATTAAGAATCAATAAATAGGAGTGAGGAGAGGCTATGAAGCATAAGATCTAATGTATTTGATGACTTCTGAGGTGTAAATGCTTACTCTGAATACATACCAATCATTTCTTATGAGCAAGTACAAGTGGGCTCAAAGTACATCCCTGGTTCTGGACTATGCCATTTCCAAGGGAGATCATGATTTTCATTTGTGAGGAATAGAAGGACATCTGTGGGTTGCAAGCTGATCTTTCATTTACCTATCTCCAAGAGGTGTCTTGTGTCAGAATTATATATAATTCCCATTCCTCAAATGCATATAATCAAAGGCTATGATTCATTGCATTTCAGAATAAAAACTACTTTCCACTATCACTCTCCAAGGCAGGATTACCTTTGGCTTACTACACCAAATTGATTCTGTCCCACCAAACATTTGGTTCCAAAATAAAACAAAATAAAAAGCCACTCATATTATGCAGTCATATATCTAATGATAACAAGCTGAAATTTAAATTAGAGAAGTTATATAGAAAAGAAAAGGTGAAAAAAGAAGAGTAAATAAATCCTTGGAATGGGAGCAAAAGAGAAATCAGAAAATAACCAATAAAGAATGATCTCATTGGAAAAGATTAATCTTCAAAGACATTAAAGTCATTGTGAATGAAGGTACATGCTGAGGAATAGCTTCTGAAAATGTCTTTTGCTCCATGGAGATCTTACTTACATTATTCAAAAAGTAATATTTGCCTCCCTAGTTGCATAATCAAATTCCTTTTCACTCTAACCCAGCAGTCTCTTTGAATCAGAAAAAAGAAACAAAATAAACAAACTACAAAAAAAAACACAATTTCTGCACTTTGGCAACTATGCCATGCCATAGGCATTCAGGTTTCTCATTCAGCCAAGAGTCAAGTCTAAATAAATTATGGAATGTTTAAAGAACTTCAGTGAGCTTTTTTAAATTTAATTTTAAAATTTTTAAAAATGGTTACATGATTCTTCTTGTATCCCTCCCCATTTCCTTTCCCATTCCCGGAGTTGACAAACAATTCACTAGATTATACATATATTATCACTCAGGTCCTATTTCAATATAATACATTTTTGTAATAAAGTAATCTTTTAAAACCAAAACTCCAAATCATATGCCCATACAAACATGTGATAAATCACGTGTTTTCTTCTGCATTTCAACTCCAACAGTTCTTTCTCTGGATTGCTTTTAGTTGCAAAGTCTATTAAATTTGTACTTCCCATAATGTTTCAGATACTGTGTCTAATGTTCTCCTGGTTCTGCTTGATTTTCACTCTGCATCAGTACATAGAGGTTTTTCAAGTTCATATAAAAATGAAGCAGTTAATCATTGCTTAAAGCGCAGTATTTTTCCATTACCATCATATGCCACAATTTGTTCAGTCATTCACCAATAGAGGGACATCTCCTCAATTTCCATTTTTTGCCACCAGAAAAATGTGGCTATAAATATATTTTTGTAAAAAAAAGAATCTTTCCCATTTTTTTCTTCTTGGTATACAAAACCTCAGTGAGTTTTTAGGATGAGAAAGTAGCATTAAGAAGAGTTTAAATACATCAGCTACCATATTGAGTGAAGAAATTATGTGGTAAATGAATTGTCCCCAGGACCCACCTGAGATCATATAGCCCTGTCGAATGCTAAGAACAGCAGTAAAGAAAATGAGAGAGAAGACAGAGTTTCAGGGTTCACTCACACTGTAGTAATTAAACCAAGAGACAAATGACCCAGATAATGTCATTAGCAGAACCTAGACATTGGACCAAGGAACATTTCTATAGAGTTTTCTAAAAGTGTTTAGTGTATGCATTACTTTGAATATATACATATGTATACACACACATATGTATATATAAACTTTAACCATTGGATTCTGTTCTCCATGAATGTTATTTTCCAGATTTTTGTGATGACATAAAGTGATGTTGGATTCTTAAAGTCTAAGTCAGCAAATAACACCATGTTCTACTATGCTGGCAATACTTTGAATATGTTCCCTTCCAGAGACATTGCTTCCCAAAAAGCAGTTTGACTTACTTTGGAAAGTATCATAGCCAGTGCATTAATCAGAATTATATTATATGATTTTTATTATATATATGTATTTTTCCATAGTATTTCATTAAGTTTGTTTTCTCAATAATGCTGGTAGGACTAGTCACATTGATTATATCAGTTATACTTTTAGGTATTATAATCATTAACAGAGTACTGTAATTTGATTTTACTCATTACATTTGTTCATTATAAACACATTTGAAAGAGTAGTCTTTTTTTTAATATATTTCTCCTTACTTAACTAAACAAAAATTTTAAATCTCCAATGCAGATTGAAGTCAATTATTTTTTGTTTTATTTTTGCTTTTGACACTTAGAATTCATGCAGTCTAGGTAGAAACTGTTTTTAAATGATTTTATAAATTTTAAAATAAATAATTTCACCTTACATTTTCTCCCTTTCTTATTTATGATACATGAATATATTTTAATGTGTTTTTATTCATAAAACCCATTTCATAGCAACAGATTAGAGTCTGTCAGTTCCCAAAGAAATTTTAAAATATTTTCTATCTTTAAAATTACATAAAAGCATGTGTTTGTTGCTTATCCTTTATGCTTGAAGAAGACTAAAATGAAATAACTGGTGATATATTTCGATTCACATTTAAATTAGATTTAAGTGGCACAAAGTTGTCATCCTTACTCTTTCTTCCAAAGTCATCAAAATTCAGTAATCAGAGCAAAGGTACAAGCACTGGTGATAACATGAGATAAAGGAGATCAACTTGGCTTCTCCAATATCTGATTAAATTGTAAGCATTCTACAGCACCCACTCTGGTTGTGATTAAAACTAAGTGTTCTAGGGCAGCTGGATGGCTCAGTGGAATGAGAGCCAGGCATAGAGATAGGAGGTCCTAGGTTCAAATCTGCCCTCAGACACTTCCCAGTTGTGTGACCCTGGGCAAGTCACTTGACTCCCATTGCCTAGCCCATACCACTCTTCAGCCTTGGATCCAATACATAGTATTGACTCTAAGTCAGAATGTAAGGGTTTTAAAAAAACAAAAAACAAAAAACTAAGTGTCCTCATCTACCCCTTCTGCCAGGGGAAAACTTCACATGCCTCCCTTACTAAAGTAGGGATTTGAATCCTGTCTGTTACCCTCAAACTAGTTTAGCTCACCTAATGAGATGATCTACTAGTGTATGGTTTCTGTACATGCTATAGCTTCCTGGGACTACACTTGAGAGTTTTGTGGCAGGTAGTTATCAAATGAGGAAGAAAACCTGAAAAGAGTTCAGCAAGCCCTCACATCAATGGTACTAGTCTTACCTAAACACCGATAAACTCCAATAGATATGAGCATAAATATAAATATATATATGTGTATATCTATACATATATATTTACACTAATAGTTACATCAATATTCATATATGCAATGGAAATGTACATGTGTATACATATATGCCTTTCTTTCTCTATGTACGTGTTCATGTATGTTTATTTAATTTCATATCTTATCTAAAGAAAAATCATTTAACTTTTCATTTAAAAGATATGTTGAAACTTTAAAAAACCTGATTAGAGTACTCATTTATATATGTTTTACATATCATAAAACAAAATGCACACCAAAACCTTAAAGTTTGTAACTTTCTGCAATAAAGGAAATAACACAAATACAAATTAATTAGAGTACCAGCTTGAAAGAACTAGCTGAGAAATTGCAATTCATGTCAAAATCTCATGGCTATACAGGATGTTTGCTAAAGTCTGGAAGGCCACATGCTTAGACGTAAGGAGAATGGAAGATAGCCAGTCTGAGCTTTTTTTCCAAAATCAAGAACTGGAAAGAAATGTAGAATTGGAGAAGGGGAATAGAAGGGAGAGTTGTTTCAGAATGAGGAGACTCCGATTATTGAGATAAATTCCAGAGTGAGAAGGCAGCTAAGACATTGTGATGAAATTCAGACTCAGAAGAAAAGTGAATAGAAATAATTTCCTTTGACCAATTTGTATCCATTTCAACTTTTGGCAGTACCATATTCTTTATCTTTGTCACTGGGCTTTTGTGTCCATTAAAAGAAACAACTCATGAAAAAAGTATATTGGTAAGTGAAAAGTAAAATTCACAAACCTAAATAATTCAAGCCTTGATGTCAAAACTTTTTGGAAAAACGGAGGATTATATAGTGATGGAGATATTTTTGTCTCCCCATCGTCTTACATAGAAATAAGTGAGGGAGAATGGACTGGATGACATAGTTCAAAATATAACAGAATTAACTCTGGAAGCTGTAATCCATTATTATGTGATTCTTAAAACTCCAGATGATCTCATTAACTGAGCCCATCACACTCTGAGACAAAAGGAACCTTTTGTGCTTCTTTTTCCTCCTTCAAATAAGGGTCAAATAGGTTTGGAGTGTGGCAAGAAGAACCCTATTACAAATATCATCAAGGCCATAATGTGATATCACATTTCCATCATAAATACCTAAATAATTTTTAAATTTAATGTAGCTATTGATAAATGGGATGATCCATTGAAATGAGGTCTTCTGGCTCCAGATGGAACACTTTTGAGAGGCAGAGTGAAAGTAACAGAGGAAAAGAACATTTTCCAAGTTCTTATATCACAAGATCTCTAAAAAAAGCATGAAAATGAATTTTGTACAGGAAAGACCATTAATAGTTACCTTTTTTGAAGCCCAGGACAGCTAAGAAAGTTTGTTTGTCTGTAGATGTTTTCAAGTTTTTTTTCTTCTGAATTTGTCTCCTGAATTTCTCTATCAGATTAGTAGCCTTTTCTAGTCATTGTCCTCTTTTTCTTAATGCTCATTTCTCCAATATTTCCTGACTTTGGTCTTAATGTTAAATATGGTCTCTGGTTACCTCTGGGTTTGGGGAAGATGTTCTGCATTCTGGTCCTTACCCAGGTAGAGTCCTCATTCCCTCATAATGATGCTTGCTCCTCTCTGCCTAAAACTTTGGCCCAAATTCAGGTAATGAGTTAATTGAAAGTTAAGTGACTTATAGGAGGAAAAAGACAATATATCTATATTAGTGTGGGACTATGTATCAGGGCATTAAAATTGCAAAGAAATATAAGGAAGCATGAACATTAAATTTACCCCTTTCAGATAATAAGACAATACAATTATATCCAA
Organism: Gracilinanus agilis; assembly: GCF_016433145.1. Lineage (NCBI taxonomy): Eukaryota > Metazoa > Chordata > Mammalia > Didelphimorphia > Didelphidae > Gracilinanus > Gracilinanus agilis. The sequence goes on along the minus strand of NC_058130.1, from coordinate 461,298,852 downwards.
TAAATGTCCTTGGAAGCATAGAATAAAAATGATTGGAAACACAATAATATAATTTAAAAGAGTTGTAGATTCTTTCCCAAGAGAAGTTCCATCAACTAAGAATTGTTCATTTCCAACTATGAAGACCTGTCCCTTTTTTGTTCAGTTCCAAACTCTATTGTAAAGGACTTCCTAGGATTAATTTCTGGCCATGAGTAATTATCTCATATATCTTCATCTCTCTCTGGAGTTGTCTGGCCTGCAAATTTGAAAGGTAAGTTTAATTATGAATCTAATTTTAGAATCTTTTTTGAATTAATAGTGTACAAATACTTGGGAAATCACAGGGAGCCATGACAACAATATTTAGAACAAATGGTATTATCCTTTCCTACCTTATTTATTTTAGTGGGGTTGATATGATCATTATATCATAGCTTTAGAATTGTAGAGCTCAAGATGTCATCTAGTTCATCTATTTCATTTTTCACAACCTGATGGCCAGAAAAATTAAGATACTTCTTTGATTACTCAGCTATTAGGAAGCAAGAACGAGGATTTGAACACAAGTAATGCGGTCAGTCTCCAGCAAACTTTCCACTACCATTCTGTCTTGCCTCAAGGGAATGCCACAAACACAATATACCTGTATTTCAGTAAGACTAATTCCTTTGCTTTGAATTTGTTGTCAGGAAGAAAATATAGTTAGAGTTCCAGTTGCTTCAATGACCTGATTTAAAGGGCAGTAATTAATGAATAAATGTCAACCTGGGGGAAGGACTCCACTGCGATTCAATAGAACTCTGCCCTTGGCCCTATTCTGTTCAACATTTTTATCAATGCCTTGGGATGAAGGCATGTATGCCATGCTTATCAAATCTGCTTATCTGTAGATGACAAAAAAAATCTAGGAGAGATAACTAATTGGTTGGATGAGAGAATCCAGATTCAAAAAGTTTTTGACAGTTTAGATTTTTAATTAAGATGAAATTTAATAGTGACAAATATCCTTCACTTGGATTAAAAGAAAAATTGGTAATGTACAAGATGGGCCAAAAAGACAGTTTTCAAAAATAACTGATGTGAAAAAATACCTGAGATTTTAATTTTTTTCTTATAAAATAAGATGTCTTTATTATTAATAAATCGCATTATGAACAAAGAAAAGAACTGCTCTAATGTAGAAATCACTTGTTACATTGAGAACTCTAGACAAAGACTGCTGCAGGGACTAATATTTGACATAAAACAATGTAATGACTCATACTTATGCTTCTCAGAGTGAGAATGAGTGTGTGCAAGTCTCACTGCTGTGAGACTTTACACAGCTTGGGAAAATAGCATGGATTTAGTGTGTAATTAAAATTGTTTATTTTATGTATTTTTCTGCCTTTATTTTTTTTCAGTTGCCAATCCATAAACCTAAATTCACATGAGTTCAGTTCACATAAAACAAGGTCTTACTGTAATAACACAGAGCTATCTTTCTCTCTCCTCTACATAACATCTTCAAAGATTTATGGTTCGTGCCTCCTCTTAGTTTTATTTTCAGGTTATATACTCTCAGGTGTGCTGAGTACATTCCTCATATGACATGGTCTTCCCTTCCTGTGGACACACTGAAGTTTGTCAATATCTTTCCTAAAATGTAGTGCCTTTAACTGAAGGCAATACTCCAGATGTGGTTTTTAGTTTGGTTTCCCATATCCATTAGTTCCACTCTATTTCCAGTGCCACTATTCTAATGCAAACATTTGGCATCGTCCTGAATTATTATATTAATCTCTTGACAGTTATTTCCACTTTTGTTTGATGTCCCCTCTCATTTTTTGACATCTTTGACAGAATGCCTTTTGAATAGATGCAATCATGTTATTTCTCTGCTCTCCAAACTTCAATGGCTCCCTATGTCTTTTGGAATAAAATTCAAGTTTTTACTTGACATTCAAAGCCATCTAGAGTTCTGAAAGCATTTTTTGCTCCTGGCTCAAAGTCACTAATGAGAGTAGCAAGACTCATGTGTACACATGTGATTACAAGTGTAAGAACCATACTATTCATGGATACATCAGAAGCTTGTGGCATACCCTTTGCAAACCAATGCCCAACAATTTGGTTCCAGGTTATTTTTATAGCCTTAGCTTTAATTATACCATTCCAGAATTTCATGATCTAGGCAAATCTACTATCTACTCCTAGAATAAGTCCAAGTATTTTCATCCCCCATCTCTGTTAGTATTTGCTTACCCTTTCCCTTACCTCTAAAATATACTTAATAGAATGTCTCATGTTCCCAATGAATTCCTACTTCTCTTCGAACCCCAGCTTAATTGACACAGGGCAGCTACGTGGCACAATGAATAGAACTCCAGTCCTAGAGTCAAGAATATCTTGGCTAAAATCTAACCTTAGATGCTTACTAGAAGTGTGATCCTGGGCAAGTCACTTAACCCTGTTTGCCTTACTTTCCTCATATGTTAAATGAGCTGAGGAAGGAAATGGCAAACTACTTCAGTATATTTGCCAAGAAAACCCCAAATGGTGTCATGTAGTCAGACATGACTGAAACAACTAAACTCTTAAAAAATAATTGCCATACATTTTATGAAGCCTTCCTTTATCTCTGAGATTTTGGTACTGCCCCTGCTCAGCCTTCATATAGCACTTTAGCAGGGGAGTTGTGATAGCAGGAACCTCTAAATTGTACTTTTGTAAAATATTGTGCATAATAGTTATCTATCTTATTCCCCCTACTAAACAAGAAGCCATATGAGGATCAGATGTATGTATTATCTAAATATCATATCTTACTATCATACAGGTAAGGACTCTGTATTGATTAGTTGTATAATAAATGCTTAATGAACTAAGACTAAAGAGAAACTGATTAGCTATCACCTTTAAGAGGATATCTTTAAAATTTAGAGATTGTTTAGTAGAAACTGCTCATTTCATTGATAAAGATCTGGGTCTGGAATTAGGAAGACTCAAATTCAAATTCAGTCTTAGATGCTTACTGGCAGTGTAAGCTTGGAAAAATTACTTAACCTGTTTGCCTCAGTTTCCTCAACTATAAAATGGTTATGATGATAAAAATAGCTTCTACCTCATAGAATGGTTGTCAGGATCAAATGTGATAATATTTATAAAGCACTTAGCACAGTGCCAAGAACATAATAAATTCTTACTAGCTTTCTTGTTTACTTGCTATGTCCTGGGGATATAAATTCACAAAGTAACAAATAGAAAGAATGTACACAGAGTTACTAAGATGGTATGAAGCAGAGCAGTTATTTGAACCTGTAAGGGGGAAAATGTGGTTTGGGATTTTGGGGTTCAATATATTGAAAGATGGTCACCAGAGGATTCAAGAATTACCAATCCTCAATTAAGAATAATCTCAAGTCAAAATTGACTTTTATGAAAGTTTATTTACAATTGAGGAGAGAAGAAATAAGGAAATAAGAATCTAAAACAGTAGGTTATATACTACCATTCTCTAATTAATCCAGGTAGATCTAATTAACCCTCAGCCAAGAGTCAGAGAGCCAGAGACCCTGAGGTGAATGAAGCAAAGCTTCATTCACAGAGTCTATTAAAGGGAACTTCCTTAAGAGAAGTTCAGGTAGATTCATTCTTTAAAGTCACCAAGTGGACTTCTAAAGAAGGTAATGAAAGCAGTTTCACCAAGGTCTCAGTGTTCCAGCCAGCACTCCTCCATGAACCAGAAGAGCTTCTTCACCAGCCACTCTCTTCACCAGAAACCCCTCCAGCAGAAGACCTTCTCCTTTTATAGGGGTCACTTATGCATCACTTCCTGTGCCTCCTCCCTAATTTGCATGTCCAATAACAATAGACACTTCTGAGAGTACTACCTAGGGTGCAGTCAGTTGATTTTGTTTCATCACCCACTCTAGCACAGGTGGGTTATGGACCTCACAGAATTGGAGGTGCTCTCACCTTTGGTGATTAAATCAAAAGATGGGCAGTGTAGACTTAATCTAATCATCACAAACCCCAGGGCCTTAGACTATGAATAGAGTCTCATCTTCAGCCTGTTGGAGTCCTGAGTTTCTTGCTCAAAAATTCAAGGAATGTCCATATATTTATGAATATGTGATCTCTCAGTAGATGTAGCTTCCGTCACTCACTATGGCCCTCAGGGTCTCATACACAGAGAAGGAAATAAGTACAGAAACCTTTGCTGCACTGATAGGAAACAAAAGCTCAGTCCATGTTTAGCCTCCAAGAACTGGTTTTGTTGTTGTTCCTCTTTCACCATTCTCTGTGGACAGAGGAAGAAATTGATTTCTCAGTTCATGTTTCTATTGATTTTTGTGGTTGGATATCAAACTTTCCATTTAGTTCTGGTCTCTTCTTTACAAATACTTGGAAATCTTCTATCTTATTGAATACCCATACTTCCCCCTGGAAGTATATAATTAATTTTCATGGGTACGTGATCCTTGGTTGTAGACTCAAATCTATTGCCTTTCTGATTATCATATTCCATGCTTTGTGGGTTTTATCATGGAATCTGCCAGATCCTGTGTAATCCTGATTGGTGTTCCTTGATATTTGAATTGTCTCTTTCTGGCTTCTTGTAATATTTTTTCCTTAACATGGAAACTCTTGAATTTGGCAATTATATTGCTGGGGGTTGACTTTTGAGGGTTTAGTGTAGAGGGTGATCTATGGATCCTTTCAATGTCTATTTTGCCCTTGTGTTGAGGAACATCAGGGCAGTTTTCCTGGATAATTTCATGTAGTGTGGTGTCCAAATTTCTATTTCTGATTTTTTAGAAAGACCAATGATTCTCAAATTGTCTCTTCTAGACCTGTTTTCTTGATCTGTCATTCTCTCAGTAAGATATTTCATGTTTCCTTCTATTTTGTCATTCTTTTGACTTTGCTTTAAAAGTTCTTGCTATCTTACAAGATCATTGGCTTCTACTTGCCCAATTCTAGTCTTCAGAGATTGGTTTTCATTTTAGATTTCGTCTATCTTCTTTTTCTTGGTTTCCTGCTATTTAATTTGGGTGTCCAAATTGCTTAATTTTTCATTTGATTTGGGGGCATCTTTCTCCAATTGGGAGTTTCTGTCTTTTAACCTGTTAATTTCCTTTTGACCTATTTCCCACTTTTCTTGCCAAATTTCTTCCATCTTTCTCATGATCTCAGATTTGATCTCTTCAAGAGCTTGTGACCAATTTTCATTTTTTTGGGGAAGGTTTGGATGTGATTACTTGTTTGATCTCCTCTGCTGTCTGCTATGTTGTCTGGATTTTTTTCTATGTAAAATTTATCAAGTGTTAATGCTTTCCTTTTGTTCTTTCTCTTGGTTAGTTCTTGGGCATTGCTTGCTATTATTATGCTGGTTTTTCCTTCTCAGTCAGAAGTCAGTGTGAGGCGGCAAGCTCTCTGAGTATAGAGCTATGGAGCAGTTTATGCCTGAGTCACAGCGCAGTGCCACCCCTCTCAGTTTTATCCTCATGCGTAAGGTCTGAGCTCTTTAGGCTCCTGGGGTCTCAAATCTAGCTGTTCTCAGAGTCAAGCCTCCTGGTGGTCCGCTTGCTTGCCCATTTGCCCAAGGATGCTTTATGAGTCTCAGGGCACTGCTTCCAAAATCTGTCACCCTTCTGCTCTAGGTTCATGGAAAAGGTCTGTGCTCAAGGTTGGAGCTCAAAGTCCATGTTCTTTAGCCTCTTGGAGTCTTAAGTCTTGCTGCTTTCAGGAGCAATCCCATGGTGGTCCTAGTTAGCTGCCAAGATCTTAGTGAATGTCCCACACTTGCTCTAACTCTTGTGCCCTGGCTCTGGGACTGTAGGAGGTTTGATCAGTTTGCATTTTAGTGAGAGCTATTTCACCCTCTTATAACATGGAAATGCCCAAATCCCACATACCTTCAATGCTGAGCCTATTGTGAGGTCCCTTCATTCATCTGGATTTCGTTTTTGTGTCCTTTTGAAGTATGTTGTCTGAGTTGCTTAGGAGAGTTGAGCACCCTGATTCTACTCTGCAGCTATCTTAAACTGGAAGAATCCCTGAGGGTTTTTAAGGTATTAAAATCTCAAAAACTATAGTATCTCAAATATACATAGTGCATAACTTCTTTTGTAATTTCTTTAATAGATTTTACCTTATTTTATCTTTTCAAGCCCCATTTTAGAGGTGAGATTCAAAGATTTAGATGCCTTGACCTCAGACATAATAACACAGATACTAAATGTCAAATCTAGAATGAATTCAAACCTATATTTTACCTGATTTTTAGTTTAGGGCCCTTTCCAACATAGCATAAAGCCACAACAGGATCCAAAAGCATAATTAAATATCAAGAAAAAATAATTCTTTCTTAGCTCCAATAGAAGAAACATAATACCTAAAAAGAGGGGTTTGGGGGCATTATTCTATTAAGTGACCAGCAGTTTCAGTTATGCTTAGCTCTGGGTGCAACATCTTAAAGAAAACAGAGTAGAATATATTTAAGAACATCAAAAAGCATGTGAAAGTTCCAATAAATTGGATTGCACTTCTGTTGAAGTGACTTGGGAATGTCAAACCTTTAAGCATTAACTATTAATGTTCTTTGATTTATGACCAGTTGATGAATCTTGAGAAAAGGGTAGGTAGATTGGTAGATAATGGCATAGATATAAACAATGAGATAGTGAAAAATATAGAGATATGCATACATATATTTATATATACATATAGTCCTATATTTTTTGTGTATAGACAGAAGGGAACATGAATACAGGCACAGAAAGAAAGCCATGAAGATTGCCAGACTTCCTAAAGTTTCCCTGCTCTGACACAAAATATATCCCATCTGACTCCTTTGCTCTCTCTATGAAACCATCACTTTCCTAGTATATACACACAAGGACAAATCTAAACCCAACACAGAATTTGACCTCATCTATACTTTGACAGTAGTATGCTCTTTATAGACTGAGAGTAGGAGAAAAGGTTCATCTTTTTGGAGTCCATTTAAACCCCTACTACCTTCTTGCCTACATTTAGCCACTCTCTCTTTCTAATTTTCTTAACATGCTTTGTGGAGGGAGAGTTGCGTCTTGGTAGTTGTCTTCAAATACCTTATAGATTACAGTATGAAATGTAAACTCCTTGAGGTTGAGGACTCTCCCTTTTATATATGCATTCTGAACTCCAAGGTGCATATCTGGCATATAGTGTTTAATAAATGTATGTTTATTGGAAACACTCAGAAAGGATTTATGCTTTTTTGTTGGCTTGGAGACACATAAAAACCAGAATAGGTAACATGATGTGTAATGCAATATATATTTGGCTTGATATAAGGAAAGACTGGCTATAGTTAGAGCTAAGAGACTACGAGACAGAACTGCACTTCTTTGTGGAGGGTAGTATAGTGTGCTCCTAGTTATCAGAGATTCAGTACTTATCACATTGCCTGGGATTAGGCTCTTAATAAATGTTCATTGGTTGATTGATTTATCCACAACCAGTGATTTGATAGCCTTTTGTTTGTATCAGTTTGTGTCTATGAAACTCAGTCTCCTAATTAGTAAAATCAGAATTTGGGTTTAGAGAATATCTCAGTTTCTTCTGATTTTTAAATCTATGATCTAGTTATGTTATAAGGGGCCATCTTATCATGAAAACGGTGAAAATGCATTACTTTGGAGGTTCCTTCCAAGTCTGAAATTCTGATACTGTTTAATCATTATTTTAAGGAATAATGAATTTTAGAGATCAGTTTATACCAAAAGATATAGAATTAAAATTACCAATGCATGGAGCACTAGGAAACTGCTAAATAACATAATTGTTTCATCCCCATTCAAGAGTTGTCTAATTGGCTGAAAGAAGACATTATATGTATTTTATTCTTAGATAGTTATTCTTAGTTTGAAATTCTCCTTATTGCTTAGCCCCTTGATAAAAATCCTTTTCATATGAGTTTAAATCAAACTTCTGCTGTTTCTCAGAAGGCAGAAAAATTGCTTAGAACAAACAATACTTATGCCAACAATGCCCTTAAAATTGCCCTACAAGCATTAGCTTTTGCAGCTACAGATTTTTAGGCCATTGAAGACACAAGATACACTCTGGTTCTTCCTTTGCCAAGTAAAAAAAATCAATATCAAGCAAGTGCACAGGTCAGTGAATAGAAGCAATTTTACTGTATGAGTTTAGATCTGGAAAAAGAAATTCTTTAAAATATCTGATGCAAGAGAACTTAAAGGCATTCATGCAAAACTATACCTGTCCATACAGAGCACCAGCTTTGGTCAAGTTGTTTTGGTGGGTCGAAAATAATAGCTGACATTTATGTAGCATTTTAAGGTTGGCAAAGCACTTTCATAGCATCATAAAATCATAGAATTAGTTCTGGAAGGAACCTTGGTGGTCACTAAGTTCAGTTCCTTAATTTTACAGATGAGGAAACTGAAGACCATATAGAATTAAATTGCCAAAGGTCGTGCAGGTAGTATACAGCAAAGTCAGCATTTATACTTCAAATGTTAACTCCAAATTGAGTGCACTTTATAATGCTGGGTTGTTTGTTTTTAATCTGGATTGGCTCATTTGTAATTAACAAAACCTTTCTGGGATAAATGCTCTAATGATTTCTATCCCATTTAACTGATGACAAAATTAAGCTTCAAAGAGAAGGTAAATATTTTATGACTAGTTTCATAGTTTCACAACTAGTCAGTATCTGAGAAAGAATTCAAATCCTAGTTCAGAAATCTATTCAATCCATTACATTGTCAGTGCTTTCTTCTATAAATTTCAGTAGCCTGACCATGAGAAGGCATGACAGAAGATACCAGTTACATTGCTTCCTTGTTTTCTCTGAGCTTTCAAGTTGTTTCTGTAACCAAAGTCCTTTGGAAGATGGAAATCAAGGTGCCCATTTGTTGCCAAGTATTCATGTTCTCTTAATTCAGCTGGCATCACTTGTTATATCCTTGTGCAGGAATGAGAATTCAGAGATTCTTCAAAGGTCACTGAAGAGCTATTATAACTGAATAGCACTGTATCTCCAAAATGCCTAGAGGAAGAGGGCTACTGAGGGACTTAGGAATAATTTATCCTCTAGAAACTTTAGGAGAACTTGTTTGCTAACTGGCTTCATACTTGTGAAGTCTTGAAGAAGATAAATGACCTACAGAAATGACCCTTGCCAAGATTAGTCACCAGCTCTGTGCTGTGATATCATTCTTAGTGATGCTCAGATAACTTAATAACCGATAGTTTAAAATGTATTTTAAACAATATTATAGTCATTCATAAAGTCCTGTAATCTTTTTTTGACACTTGACAGAGGAGCATTAGAAAATTTTGATTTAGATTGAAGAAACCTAGTCTGCCACTTTCTCGATTTGAAAAATACCATGAAAATAAATATGTCTTTCTGAGAAGTAGATGTTTGTAGAGAGACATTAGAATGGAAAAAAAAATAAAAAACTAAATACTGTGAATGTAAAAGCTGGATTTAATATTCAGGTAATAATTAATATTCATACTTATGCATAGTAGGATCTCTATCTTTTCCTATATTATAGGAATAAAGATTCACTTAAGTTTTCCTATATTGTAGGAATAAGATTCACATGAAAACAATCCATAAGCTTCTTCCTAGGTAGGTGATTTTACTAAGTTTCTTGTCATAAAAGAATGAGTGAACAAATCCATGACATCCAATTAGATCTTCTTGTGAAAGAATTACTCCTTTTGGCAAAAGTAATATCAAGGAAATATGAATATTCTTCTACAGATTTTATCCTCAAATACCAAGTATCCTTTTTTTCCTCATCCTTTCACAGAGTAGATGAGCCAGCATGGAATGCTATCTCTTCTTAAGAATGAACTATCCTCAGAGCCAAAAAGGATTCGTGTTCAAGAATTGCTTCTCTGTTGACAATTTTCCTGTATAGCCTTGGACAAGAAACTTTAATGGTCGAGTTAACTCTGTGAAACTATAAGATGAGGAGATAATGACAATGTGCATTAATAAAAGGAGTTTATCCATTGATAGTTCTGTGTATCAATGAAATCACAGAATCCAAATCCCTTGGATATTTCACTAAAAACTTATTAATTTGAATCATTACTTTTATACATTAATTTTATTCCAATGATCAAATGAGATCACAGCATAGTGAATAGAGATCTGCCCTGAAAACCTAAAAAACTCTAAAATACACGAACTCTGTGCTCATCAGTAGCAATCTCTAAGACTAAAATGACAAAAGTATTATCACCCTGCCTCTGTGGAGAGTGTGCCTACACCAGGATATCCCTGTCCTAATGAAACCACATGTTTGAACAAAGTAAATAATAATAGTGACCATTCAGTTAGGAATTAATTAATAGCAATTAGGAATGAACATCATTAAAGAATAACCCAAGAGAAGCTAAATGGCCACCATTGAACCTGAGCAAATCACTTCACATCAATTGGCTAACCCTTAATGTTGTTCTCCCATGGAACCTACACTTTTATTATTTCTAAAACAAAAGGTTTAAAAAACAGAAGCTTAATCCATGGTTATCTAAACTAATAAAAGGGACACCCACCACATCAATACAATCAAGAGAAGTAGTAAAGTACCCAAAAATGTTGACTAGCACACAGATTAGGACTTTTAAACACAATTTGAACATGCCCATTTCAATTCAATGGTGGCCTGTCTAGATATTTAGACATTTGTATTCATATGTAAATGTGCCTACAGGAATTCTTAAATATTTGTATGTAAAACAATATACTTGAAAACCACTATTTTTGTGTATTATCCTCCAGATTTTCTAAATTGAAGGACAGCTATTTCACATTCATTCCAGGGGCTTGACAAGCACTTAGGATATTTTAAGTTTATTCTCACATATATAATTAATTTCAAATATCTAACAAAATTAAAATTGATCCCTGTGACATCAACAAACCTATTGGCTGCAAAATATAATGTAAATGTCACATCACAGGATTTGCAATCAGGAGATATGGTTTATGATTTATCAGCCACTGATAGTGCTGAAGAAGCAAATTCCTTGTCCTCTTTAGTTCCCTAGTTTGCCTAATAGGTGACATCTGCTAGATATTTCTCCTTATTGTTGTGGTTTCTGTTTTATTTCCAGGTTTGGCTCTGACTCAATTGTACTACTAGATCCCTGTGATGTTCAAATCCTCTGATGAAGTGAAACTTTCTGTTCTTAGTAACACCTTTACAACCATAGGAGGGAAAAACACACACATTTTCTTTGACTAGTATGAAATATGTATCTATCTTTCATCAGAGCACTAGTGATTCAGTAGCTTTGTGTCTTTTCTCTCTGACATGATTTCCCTTCCAAACTGCTCATGCTGCTCACAAAATGTGGCTGAGGGAGATGTGTCTTCATTTTTAGAAACTCTACATGATATTAGGATTAAAATTCTCTGGAGAAAGCATATTGCTTTATAATTATTTATTAGATAGTAGAAGCAGGTTAGAGAGAGAAAAGTCACATCATCCCATGACCACAGTTCTAACCGACTCCATGTCCAATTTATTCTTGCTGCTTCCTAGCCAAGAAATGGCAGACTTCCTTGGTCTATAACCTGTAACTCTAGTGAAGTCACTTTGTCTGGGTCTCCCTGTTTGGGCAGACTTCTCTTCAGTCCAGATCAGAGAATAGTCTTCACAAACTCCAGGGAGCCCTAGACTTCTCTTTATAGGAAGCAGCAAGAATAAATTGGACATGGAGTCGGTTAGAGCTGTGGTCATGGGATGATGTGCGTGTCCATTGTGTTCTCACCACCAGTCATTGATTGGTTTGGGAACTTGTAGCTTGAAGTTTATACATATAAGGAGAAGTCTAGGGCTCCCTGGAGTTTGTGAAGACTATTCTCTGATCTGGACTGAAGAGAAGTCTGCCCAAACAGGGATGCTTGGATGCTTTATTTTGTTATAGCCCAATATGGACTCTGCCACTTCTTTGGAAACTTCAAGCTACAAATTGTTGATGTTTCTATCTCATGCTTTACCCTTCACACCCTCAAACTCCCCCACTCCCATAGATAACTCACATTTCCACTGGTTTTAACAAGTATGGTCAGCCAAGATTTATTTACACATTATTGATAGTTACATTGGAGTGGTCCTTTCAGGTCTACATCCCCAATTATGTCCTCATCAATCCAAGTGTTCAAGCAGTTGTTTTTCTTCTCTGTTTCCTCTCCTGTAGTTCTTTCTCTGAATATGGGTAGCATTCTTTTCCATAAATCCCTCAGAATTGTCTTGGGTCATTGCATTGCTGCTGGCACAGAAGTCCATTACATTCGATTTTACCACAGTGTATCAGTGTCTGTGTACAACATTCTTCTGGCTCTGCTCCTTTCACTCTGCATCAATTCCTAGAGATCTTTCCAGTTCACATGGAATTCCTCCAGTTTATTATTCCTTTGAGCAAAATAGTATTCCATCACCAACATATACCAGAATTTGTTTAGCCATTCCCCAATTGAAGGGCATACCCTTCCCTTCCAGTTTTTTGCAACCAAAAAGAGCGCAGCTATAAATATTTTTGTACAAGTCTGTTTATGTATGATCTCCTTGGTGTACAAACCCAGCAATGGTATGGCTGGATCAAAGGGCAGGCATTCTTTTATTGCTCTTTGGACATAATTCAAATAATTCAAAAATTGCCATTCAGAATGGTTGAATCAGTTCACAAGTTCACCTGCAGTGCATTAATGTTCCAATTTTGCCACATCCCCTCCAACATTCATGACTATCCCCTGCTATCATTTTAGCTAATCTGCTAGGTGTGAGGTAGTACCTCAGAGATGCTTTCATTTGCATTTCTCTAATTAATAGAGATTTATAACACTTTCTCATGTGTTTATTGATACTTTTGATTTCTTTATCTGAAAATTGCCTATTCATGTCCATTGCCCATTTATCAATTGGGGAATGGCTTGATTTTTTTATACCATAGATTTAGCTCCTTGTATATTTGAGTAATTATATCTCATCAGAATTTTTTGTTATGAAGATTTTTTCCCAGTTAGTTATTTCCCTTCTGATTTTGGTTGCATTGTTTTTGTTTGTACAAAAACTTTTCAATATAATCAAAATTATTTATTTTACATTTTGTAATTTTTTCTAACTCTTGCTTGGTTTTAAAATCTTTCCTTTCCCAGAGATCTGACAACTATACTATTCTGTGTTCACTTAATTTATTTACAATTTCCTTCTTTATATTCAAGTCTTGCACCCATTCTGAATTTATCTTGGTGCAGGATGTGAGATGTTGATCTAAACCTAATCTCTCCCACATTGTTTTCCAATTTTCCCAGAAGTTTTTGTCAAATAGTGGATTTTTTTCCCAAAAGTTGGGCTCTTTGGGTTTATCATACACTGTTTCCTGACATCACTTACCCCAAGTCTATTCCACTGATCCTCCCTTCTATCTCTTAGCCAGTACCATATTGTTTTTTCCCCCCACAGGAAGAAATTTTTCTTTTTTTATTTTATTCATATAGCAATTGTCTTGTTTTACAATAAATAGAGTTTACATTTTTTTAATTTTTATTTATTTTTTAAAAACCTTTACCTTCCATCTTGGACTCAATACTGTGTCTTGGCTCCAAGACAGAAGAATGACAAGGGTAGGCAATAGGGGTCAAGTGACTTGCCCAGGGTCACACAGCTGGGAAGTGTCTGAGGTCAGATTTGAACCTACGACTTCCCGTCTCTAGGCCTGGCTGTCAATCCACTGAGCTACCCTGCTGCCCTCAGAGTTTACATTTTTTAAAGAAACTAAGGTCAAAAGATGACAGAATGAAGACAAAAGGAAAACAGTTACACTGTGAATGTGTGTGTGTGTGTGTGTGTGTGTGTAAACAATAAGGAAAAATTTAGTCAGAAAGGAATTGAAATCTACAATGAGTTCAATGAAATTTTTAAAAATATGTATAAGATCAAATTGCATACATTAAATTTAAATTTTTCATCATTCAATATACAGACTCAAAGTCAAGCAGGTCAACTTCAATTTGAAAAATCTCTTCTATTACTTTTTAAAAAGTGGAAAAATACATGTAATTATATAAAAACAATCAATTTCAATTAATAAGTTTTAGACTCTTGGCTAACCAGGAACTTATCACCTAACAAAGCATCATTTTAAAGTGTTCAATTAATTCAACCTTGCCACTGTATTCAGTTCTTCCCTAGAAATTAGCATCATTAACACAAACTTCTAACATTAATGTTGAAAAATACTTAAAGGCTGTCTCCCATATACCCTTTCTATATATTACACTTCAATTTTTGATTCCTTGGATATTAGTCTCTGTTGCTTTTTTTGTTCTTGAAAATTTATAAAAAGAAAAAATATCTTTCTGATTAGAATTTTGAAATCATATGGCAATCACGTTCTTTAAGAGATTTTCAAAATAATCTATTATATGAATAAATCATGCTTTTTGAGTTAAAATAACCATGGTCTTTCCCTATTATATTTTTTATTTAATCCTATCACTATGTTATATCCCTAACTGCTTTGTTTTAGTTTTCGTGTTGATAAAATCCCAGTAATTCAAAGATAATATTTTAATAGTAAATAAACAGGTGTTTAATGATTCTTCAAAAAAATTTATACACCATTGATATTTAAAATTGATTACAATGGCCATTTCCATTGGTTGGCTGTTGGTTCTTCCAGTAAAGGTTCCCAAGGTTTCCAAATCAACATTTTTCTTGCCAGTGATAATTCATTTTCACCTGAAGAATTACCTCTTTTAGCTGGCCACCCTGAAGCTGATTCTCTAGTTTCTGAAGATCTGTTTCTTCCTTCACCATATTCATTCTTTCATTTGTAATCAGTTCTGTATACTTTCTATATGCTGCATTGGTGGGCATTAACTCAAGAGTATTAAGAATCTTGGTGTATAAACATTTTAGCCTCTCCTGTGGGGTCTCACATACTGCCAGTCCAACCAGACCTGTGGTCTTCTTCAGCACCCCAGTCATGACAGCAAACCAGCTGGCGTCACTGCACAGCACTCTCAGTACCATATTGTTTTGATGACTGCTGCTTTATAGTATAGCTTAATATGTGGTACTGCTAAGCCACCTTTTTCACATTTTTTAAAATTATTTCCCTTGATAATCTTGATCTTTTGTTCTTCCAAATAATCTTTATTATAGTCTTTTTTTCTAATTCAGTAAAAAACGTTTTTTTGGTAGTTTGATAGATATGGCACTAAATAAATAAATTAATTTGGGTAAAATGGTCATTTTTATTATGTTAGCTCATCCTACCCATGAGGACTCAATGTTTTTCCAATTGTTTAGATCTAGTTTTAATTGTTTGGAAAGTGTTTTGTAGTGATGTTTGTATAATTCCTGTATTTGTTTTGATAGATAGATTCCTAAGTATTTTATATTGTCTACAGTGATTTTAAATGGCATTTCTCTTTCTACCTCTTGCTGCTGTGATGTTTTGGAAATATATAGAAATGCTGATGATTTATGTGCATTTATTTTGTATCCTGCAACTTTGCTAAAGTTGTTGATTATTTCTAATAGCTTTTTAGTTGATTCTCTAGGATTTTTTAAGTAGACCATCAAATCATCTGCAAAGAGTGATAGCTTAGTCTCCTCATTGCCTATTTTAATACCTTCAATTTTTTTCTTCTCTAATTGCTACTGCTAGTGTTTCTAGTACAATGTTAAATGACAGAGGTGATAATGGGCATCCTTGTTTCACACCTGATCTTATTGGAGAGGCTTCTAATTTATCCCTACTGCAGATGATGACTGCTGATGGTTTAAAATATATACTGTTTATTATTTTTAGGAAATGACCTTCTATTCCTATATTTTCTAGTGTTTTCAGTAGGAATGGTCA
This sequence comes from Gracilinanus agilis, assembly GCF_016433145.1. Taxonomy (NCBI): domain Eukaryota; kingdom Metazoa; phylum Chordata; class Mammalia; order Didelphimorphia; family Didelphidae; genus Gracilinanus; species Gracilinanus agilis. The sequence continues at coordinate 461,282,976 of NC_058130.1, read as the reverse complement.
TTGTATTTTGTCAAAGGCTTTTTCAGCATCTATTGAGATAATCATTTGGTTTTTGTTGGTTTGCTTGTTGATATGGACAATTATATGGATGGTTTTCCTAATGTTGAACGACCTTTCCATTCCTGGTGATCCTCTTGATCACTTGCAGGAGTCTTTTTGCTAGTATTCTATTTAAGGTTTTTGCATCTATGTTCATTAAGGAGATTGGTCTGTAATTTTCTTTCTCTGTTTTTTATCTACCTGTCTTTGGAATCAGTATCATATTTGTGTCATAAAAGGAATCTGGTAAGACAAAAAGGAATACAACTTCACTTTTCAGCAGCACATAGAACATTCACAAAGATAGACCATGTAATAAGGCATATAAATAATGCAAAGAAATTCAAAAAAAGCAGAAATAATAAATGTAACCTTCTCAGATCATAATGAAATAAAAATAGTTATTAGTAAGAATACATGGAGAGGCAAACCAAAAGCTAATTGGAAATTAAATAATATGATTCTGCAAAATAATTTAGTGAAAGAACAAATCACAGAAACAATTAATACTTTCATTGTAGACAATGACAGTGATGAGACATCTTACCCAAAACTATGGGATGCACCCAAAGCATTTTAAGGGGAAAATTTATATGATTGAGTGCATATATTAATAAATTAAGCAGGGAAGAGTTTAATGAATTGGGTATGCAGCTTAAAAAAACTAGAAAATGAACAAGTTAAAAATCCTTGGATGAAAACTAAATTAGAAATACTAAAAATCAAAGGAGAAATTAATAAAATCAAAAGTAAAAGAACTATCGAATTAATAAATAAGACTAGAACCTAGTACTTTAAAAAAACAGATAAAATTGACAAAGTACTGGTCAATCTAATAAAAAACGAAAGAAGAAAACCCAATTAATATTATCAAAGATGAAAAGGGAGACCTCACCTCTAATGAAGAGGAAATTAAGGCAATCATTAAAAACTATTTTGCCCAATTATATGGCATTAAATTTAGCCATCTAGGTGAGATGGATGAATATTTACAAAAATATAAATTGCCTAGATTAGCAGCAGAAGAAATAGAATATGTAAATAATCCAATATCAGAAAAATAAATTGAATAAGCCATCAAAGAACTCCCTAAGAAAAAAATCACCATGGCCTGATGGATTCACAAGTGAATTCTATCAAATATTCAAAGAACAATTAATTCCAATACTATACAAATTATTCATTTCTCATAATTCTAACTCCTCTCATGTCTTTGCCAATGCCATTAGTTTGGCATATACTAAGTTTGTAAAAGATAGCTTTGTCATTCATTTGTTAATTCAGTATGGCAAAACTCAACTTTGGTTATGTCATTTCTAAAATGGCACTACTAATATGAGCAATACCTGTCTTATAAGGTTACTCTGGAGAGATGAAGAAAGTACTTGATCACCCTAAAGGTGCTGCATAGATATTATATTGTTAGCAGTTTGATAGGAGAGAGATAAAGACTGGTCAGGGAAAGCTTTTTTAGAAGATGTGAGAAATTGAATCATTTAGAATAATAAGTAGAATTTCATAATGATTCAAATTATGATAAATTTTTACTATATTCAAAGCACATGTTGGTTACTAGGGAGATATAATTCTTAAGTAATGATAATTATAGCCACAACTCTCACTTATAAGGCATGCTAAAATTTTCAAAGAGCATTCCCACAACTGGTTTTGATATAGGAAATAGCTCAGTTCTTTTCTCATGGAGCATCACTAGTAATGAGAGAAGGAGGGAGAATGATAAGAATGAAAGATGCATATGGTACAGTGAAAAGAAAATTGTAATTGAATTCAGAACACTAAGTTTTGCCACATTCCAACCTAGATAATATTGAGTAATCATTTAACCCTTCAGAAAATCAGTCGAGGCTGAATTTCTGAGAGGACTGGATTAAAAGCTATCTGGTGTCCATTCCATATCTAAAAGCCTGTGATCATATTAACAGATGCATATAATAAGCAAAAAAAATTGTGTGCAATATGAGATACTCAATAGTAGTACTAAACTTTTAGGAATTTTAGGAATGAGGAAGAGGCTTTTGTATAGGACAAGTAGATTGACAAAGTAAGATATGTATATTTCTACCTGGTTTTGTCAAAATGAAGCTAAAATACTTATTTCTGGAATTTTGCCCACCTTTGTTCAAGGAAGTCTTTGATTCCCACCTGAATATGAGCATCAGTTAAAAAGGAATGATGATCCTAGCTGTCTGTTCTCCTTAGACAGAGTGAGAAGAGATTAGAACTTATATTGATTTCCTCTATTGATATTTATGGACAATGATACAATCCTTTTGATTAACGTGTTTCTTTGGCTACTATTTCGTAAAGAAGTGCTCAAAGATTATTTACAAAGACTTAACTCATATCCAAAAGTGGAAGTTAAAAGAAAGGTAAATACAAGTAAATAGTTAACTGGAAATTAACTCATTTATCAAAACAAAGTGCATGCAGAAATCAGAGAAGTTACAGAGATCAGAATATACCAGACAATGGATAAATAAATATTCACTTTACAGGAATTAACATATCTCACCTTCAGAGAGAAAGGTAGAAACAGAGACAGAAAAAACAGAAAGACAGAGGAGAGACACAGATTGAGATAGAATCAAATATAGAGACAAAGTCAGGAAGACTGAATGAAAATGATAGACTAAGACAAATCCCTTTCATTAATGGTTGGCTTGTCCTTTGACTTTTTTGGTATCCCCAGCACTTATCACTATGCCTGACACAAAGTAGATAATTTTAAAAATATTGGTTGATTATTTTGCGGGTCATATCAACTACCTCTTAATTTCATTTGCTATATATGTTGTGCACTTTAACAGTGCATGGCCTTGCTACTTAGTAAAAAAATTTGAGTAAGATCATAAAAATACTTAGAAAGTTGTAATTATGAGGACAGCAGTGCAAGGAAATCATGTTTTCAAATATATTAAAGAATGTTCTTAGAACAGGATTTATTAAATGTCAAATTAGTATCTATAAATTCCCTTTTATTATTTAAAACATATTTAAATTATGTGCTTACTTATCCTTTCCTCACCTACCCATTACAATGAAAAACAGAGTAAGAATCTCAATAAATTAATGTATTTTTTAATAAGTTTTGGGTTTTGAGGTTTTGGTTTTAGTCTGCTTGTTTTTTGTTTTACCTAAAAAAAATTCACAGCAATTTTTGAGGTACTTGTAAAAAATCTAAGTGGCCTTGCAGGTAGAGTTTTGGACTTGGAACCAGGCAGATCTAAGCTGAAATCCAGTTCCAGATACTGACTAGCCATGTAACCTTTATCAAGTCAATTAATCTCTGCCTCAGTTTCTTCATCTGTAAAATGGAGAAAATAATTACATCTGCCTCCCAAAAGTTATTGTGAGGAAAAATGAGAAAATATTTGGAAAAGGTTTTAGATACCTTATAACATTATGTGTCACATTATTATTATTATTATTATTATTATTATTATTATTATTATTGATGTTGTTGTTGTTACAACTACTTCTACTATCATCATTAACATCTTAAACATCATCATAATTTTAAATTATTGCCAGGATGAGAAAGGAATCATATAATATTTTATGGTGATTATTTCATTTGAGTTGAGTTATGTCTTAAAGACCAGGGAAAAATGAAATTATTAAAGAATGGAAAAAATAGAATTCTAATCATGAGAAATATCATGATTGATGAATGAAACAGGATATTTAGAATCAAGAGTATATTTTATTGGGTCTTAGAGTCTTGGAGAGTAGAGAGAATAAGTTAGAAATCAACAAACTATGGAGAACCAGTGAGACACTAAGAAACTGAAGAAAGGCTAATATATTCCAGATTTTCTTTCTTTAAAAAAAAACAAAGAAAAAAATCCAAAATTTTATATACTATGTCTTAGTAACAACTCTAAGCCAAAAGGAAAATGGGTAGTCAAAGGGTTAAGTGACTTGTCCAGGGTCACAGAGCTAGGAAGTATGTGAGGGCATATTTGAACCCAGGTCCTTCTGACTTCAGTCCTAGTACTCTTTCTGCCTACTTACCCCTACATTTTTTTAAAGGAAAGTGATTGAATTCTATAAACTATAAGTTAAGCTTTATTTAATTCCTAGAAAAATTCCACAATGTATGAATGAATGAATGCTTCATGCACTTCAATAAAAGGAAACAAAGATTATAAAGAACCAATATGTTTTCATTGAGCACAGGGATTTAGGACATGGTAAACTAACCTAAATTTTCCTTTTGATGAGAACTATTGTAGTAGATGAGGGGAGTAATACAAATCAGGTGAAATCAATAAGCATTCATAAAGGACACACTATCTACACAGCACTGTACTATGATCTAGTGAAATGCAAAATATCTCCATTTTCCAATCTACTGGAAAATTTAGAAATAATAAAAATAAAAAAGATAAAACAAAGGAAATGTAGAAAAACTTCTTTCAGAATGTTATACCTTAACTAAGGGACAAGGGAACTCACAGAAGTCTATTTACTGTGGTAAAAAGAGAGAGCATACAAGGAATGGAGGACATGCAGAGAAAATGCACAATTTTTTAGGGCAGAATATCTTCTTCATGGGGTAAGGAGGCCAGTGTAACAGTATCATAGATGCTGTAGGGGTGAGAAACTAAGAAAAATAAAAATGTTATAGGGAATAGATTATTAATGGCTTCTGAAAAGATGCTTTTTATATTTGACCCTGGAGATAATGACGGGTCCTTGATGTTTATTGAAGGGAGACAAGGAGGATATGCTGATACTTGACCTTTGGGAATATAACTTCAATTGTTGAGTAGAAATTGGCTTGGAGTGGGGAGAAATCAAAAGCAGAGAAACCCTACCCAGCATGTTATTGCAATTGTCCTGGCATGAACATTTAAGAGCCTTTATCAGATTTATAAGAGCCACTGTGGTGAATGGGACATTGAATCAATTAGGAGGTAGAAAACGATTGTCTTGCTACAGTGAAGGTCTAGTTGAGATATGAGGTAAACGATAGATCGATGAGATGATTTTGGACTGGCTGAATGGCTAGAAACAAAGAGTCATCATTAATGGTCCAGTATCAATTACTCAAGGTCTCTGCTGAAGGGACTTAGAAACCAGTGCTTTTAATTATTTTAATCATTAATTTAAATTAAGGCAAAGAAGACATGCTTATCACAATTTCAGATGACAAAATAAAATAAAGAATAGCTAAGACATTGAATGACTAATTCATAGTCTAACTCTTAGAAGGCCAGATGCCTTATTCTGACATTAAAAAAATATACTTTGCAAACTTAGTACATGGGAGCTACAGTGATAGAGCAGTTCATCTGAAAAACATCTTGGTATGATATTGGACAAAATGTTCAATATTTGTCTACAGTATGATGTAAAGCTGAGTGATGCAGTAGATAAAGTACTGGCATCCACAAGACCCAAGTTCAAATCCTAATTCAGACACATACTAGTTGTATGACCATGGAGAAGTTATTTAGTCTTTCTCTCAGTCTTTCCATCATTAAAGAGGTGGTAATTATGTCATTTACTTCATGGAAGCCTTGTGCAGAAAAAATAATTTATCACATGTAAAACATTTCAAGAACCTTCACATGCTCTATAAATGCTACATTTTTAATAAAAACATTTAATAAATAATATTAACAAGTTTATTTAGATATTAATATTAATTTAATATAATAAATGACTATATTATTTATACTTATAAATATTTGGTAAAATTAAATTAATGACTATTAATAATAGTATTAATATTTCATAAATACAAATAATTAAAGTGCTTTCTTAAGCACTTGGTGTCATATCCTTCAAGAATAAGAAAGTAATAGTAATACCTTGGGGATATGTTTTAAAGGGCATTTTTACATGAGTCTAATTTGGACTAAATGACTCCCCAAATCCTTTGAAATCTAGAGTCCTGTGGTTGTTAACACATTTTCCAGTTTCAAATTCTAAATAACAAACTTCATTCCCATATATCATTTTTCTTCAGTTCATGTCTTTTATTAAAAGAAGAAAAAATTTGGACTAAATATATATTGATAAGATGTCACAATAAAGAATAAAATTGAACCTAAGGAAACTAGGAACTTGGTATACTTGGGGGTGACTGTGTAGAGCAGAGGTCGGCAACCTTTTCGGCCGTGAGAGCCATAAACACCACATTTTTTAAAATGTAATTTTGTGAGAGCTGTACAGTGCTCACAGTGCATGCTCCTGTAAAAGCACCTGAAAAAAATTGACTTCATGGCTCCTGCAGAAAGAGCCATATCTGGCCCTCAAAAGAGCCAGATACGGCTCAAGAGCCATACATTGCTGACCCCTGGTCTAGAGGATTTAACACATATGCTTTTAGAGAAGTGATACTTTGTCCACAATTCTTAAAACTCTCTAGTCCCTGTATAGTGTTCTTCACATCCCTCTGCCAGTGCCTTATTAAATTGATGTCTGCAGGATAAAAGTCCACAAATCTGAAAGAATGATAGAGACAACACCAGAAGGAATATTTGAAGTATAGCTGAAGGAACACATTTGATTTAGATTTAAAACACACACACACACACGCACACGCACACACACACACACAAACACACACACACACACACCTCAAACTAGCATGTTTTCCAGGTCCTATGAATTACTCCCTTGGATAAAGCATTTGATTTCTCTGGGCCTCAGTTTTCTTATCTGTAAATTGAAGGGATTAGGTTTGATATTGCTGAAAGCTCCTTTCATGTTGAAGCCCACTTTTCTTCCAATTCTTCCAAAAGTACCCATAAACTTTACACTTAGTTCCCATGTGCCTTTGGCAAGGCACTTAACTATGTTGGGACTCACTTTCCTCTTGTGTAAACTGAAGAGTTTGAACTAGATGCCTTCTATGGTTCCTTTCAGGTCCAAATCAATGATAAAATGATCTGTCATGTAGCTTCCTACTTTACTTGTTGCTCTGGCTTCTTTTGCACACTTTTCTTTGTCTTTTTTATTTTTAAAAACTGATGGAAAGCTTTAGGAGATATTCTTAACCAGGCACAATAGTTGTCTATTCACTTAGTCTTTTTCTAAAGGCTTCAAGGAGGCCTGGTTATATTCACTGACAACAGCCATCATTAACATTAAATTATTTTAGTCATCTTCCCTGCAATTTAAATCTCCATAATGGTACCTGCATCCTAAGGAAATTAATTCATTTTATTCAATTTTGTTTCTTCACGGATTTTAATGACTTGGTCCCTATTGTCACTTTAATTGCCTCCCCCCCTTACTCTCTTAGTTACCTTCTGTTCTTCAGACTCTTGACTTTAGCTCAAGTATTGATGACTACTTACGAAAATACTATCCTCCTTGATGGTTTAGATTTTTTTCCTTAAAATTGTATTATCAAATAAAAAACCACCCAACTTGAGAAAAATAATGTCCTCTTTTCCCCTCAAGTGTACACAAATGCTCTTGTTCCCAATATTCTGCCCTCCTCCCATCAAGCACATTGTCAGGCTCTCCCAGAAAGAGTCATTTTCTGAAATATTGAGAATGACCTCTTCTTTGTATGGAGGTCCTGAATCACATAAACCAGATATTGCTGAAGCCTGAGAGATGTGTAATTTCATTCTGCTCCCTACGCTGTGAAATATAGAACCATCGGTGTCATGAAATCGAAGGAGGATAAAAATGAAGGTCCTTACTGATAGAAGCATGTGCAGTTTATATTAAATTAAGAGGAATGGAAACAGATCTGTGGCTTTTGAAGTACATGAAAAACTACAGCAGCACTGAAGACACCGGCAGGTCAGGGGTGTAAATGGAAATAACTACTTTAGGGACAGGCTGTTCAAGACCCATATTGAAAACCTCTGTGTCGCATATTTCCACAAAATCAATTTATTTTTGGCAACTTGGGAGCTCTATGGTTTATGAAATATAGTTATAGTTCAACTGTCAGCAAAGAGCACGATTTCAAAAAGTGAGCATATTACCTTGGGTTTACTCCTTTAGGGAAATACACACACACACACACATTTTAGTTATCAGCTTTTTATATTTTCATGTAAGTTCCCCACCCATGACTTTTCATAGATTTACATGGGACTTAAAACATTAATTCAATCTGAACAAAGATTTGAAATTTAAATGTAAGACAAAATTAAGTTGGAGGAAGTTATCAAATTGGCTAAAATATTTAGATTTTAGTTATGAGAAAGGACATTTATTTCTACTTGTCGCTGACCATAAAAGTTGAGTAAAATCTGAAGCTATACCTAGAGGACTGGTCAGGATCCAAACCTTATAAATCATAGTGATCTAAAATGAGCACTAAACTGTGTCAGAAGATCTGTATTCCAATCCTGGATAAGCAGGTTTTAGCTCTGTTACTATAGGCACATATTTGAAATACTCTGATTCTCAGTTTATTTATATGGTAAAAGGGTCTGATTATTTTCATACTACTTCTGGCACAGGGTTAATGTGATGATGAAGTGAAACTAGTTAGGCAGCACATTTTGTAACCATAAAGCATTACTTTACATATGCATGTCTTCATAATATCATAGATCTCAAACTGGAAAGGAACTCAGAGGCTATGTAGTCCAACTGTTTCTTTTTACAAATGAGGAAAGTAAGATACAGAGAAATTCAATGACTTTTCCAGCATCTTTTTGTGTTCTTTTTTTGCAGATTACGATGATAAAATTTTTAACATTCATTTTCTGACATGTTTAAATCCAAGTTTTTCCCTCCCTCCCTCCCTCACTATTCTCCTGCCTCCCCAAGATGTCAAATAAATTAGGTTGCTCATATATTATTATGTAATACATATTTCCATGTTCATCATGTTATGAAACAAGACATATACTGCTTATACCAGAGAAAAAATTACAGAGGAAATAAGGTGAAAAGTATATTTCAACCTTTAGTTGGACTCTGTCTCTTGCTTCTGTGGTGGTGGATAGACTTTTTCAACATGAATCCCTTCGTATTGTCTTGAAGCCTTGCCTTGTTGATAATAGTTGTCATTTTCAGCTGATCATCACACATAAGTCTTCATTATTTTTTAATTCTTTGCAAATTCAGTTTGATACTTCGAATAAGCAATATTTAAGGAAACATGATGTAGCTAGTTTCATTCAATTAAGTAGCACATAAAATAAAAATTATGTTTTAATAAGCATTGTATTGATGTTGCAGAAATTTCTAACCATATAGTTCTCAGAAACAGTTAGACTACAGAATTTAACTGATAATTAAATATTAATCTTAAAATACTCTATGATAATATTATCATTGAACTTTTGGTTCCTTATAATCTGATTTAGAATCTTGTGAAATTCAGTGTCTGTTAAACTCTAATTGAAATATTAAATACAAATTAATGTTATATAAATGTATACAGGGTATATGTGTACACTGTGTGTGTGTGTGTGTGTGTGTGTGTGTGTGTGATTGTCTCCTATCTCCAAAATGGGCACATGACAGAATAACACTAGTAAAATATATAGTACTTAATCCAGAATTCTTCAAGTTACTTCCCTTGATTGAGAACTTTAGTCTTTTAGTTGTTAAAGAAACTCAGACCAAGGTTTTTAAGATATTTGCCTCAAAGATCATAATATTCAATATATGATCTAATTTCTTGAATCCTTTGAGGAATTTGTGAAATCATCAATGTGGCTGCTTCCTCTAAGATCATCACCCATACATACCTTCTAGTGCTCAATGGTTTCTGTCTATAAGCAACTTACAAACCAACAAAGTTCATAAAATTCCACACCTTAAAGGTAGACTGTTTTTCTATAATTTTTTTCCTTACACTTGACTTTTGAAGTACAGTATTCCTAGTTTTTAATGTCTCTTAATCAAAAGTATTTTTATAATACCTATTATGTGCCAGATACAATGCTTGAGCCTGGGAATACAAAAACAAAATTGAGACAGGTCTCATTCTCAAAAAGCTTGCATTTGAAACTTATTTGCATGAGTTACAGTTTAGGAGAGTTGATCCAGTAGTTTATAAGGAGACTTGATGAGTTAAGGATGAATTTTATGGGTTAGATTTGGATAAAGTCTGAGATGAGGAAAGATCTTTTTCTATTTTGATTAGTTCTCAGCTAGAGAAGAACTATTGTTTCTTATTTGTAAGCCTTTATTAGCCTGTGGCAAAGTAGAAGCATCTGAAGTAAGAAAAAAAAAATGAAGGAAAAAAACCAAACTCTATCTACTGTAGACTGAGCTATTGGCTCAGAGGCTGAAAGACCTAAGTTAAAAGTTGGCTTTAGTTATATAGTAGCCATATGACCGTGAACAAGTCACTTTACCTCTGTCTACCTCAGTTTTCTCAAATATAAAAAAAGCATAAAAATTACACTAACCTCATATGGTTGTGAGAAACAAATGATAGATAATTGTAAACATTTAGACTAGTACTTGGTACATAGTAAGCACTTAATGCATTTTTATCCCCATATTACTTCATTTGCCGTAATTCCTGAAATTCAATGATATAGATTTATTCTTATACTTATTATTTCAATTACTTAATCGACGATATTTACCCCATTACATATGAATCACTATTAACTATTATATACCAATACTAGAACTCTGGAGATAAAAATAAAATCAAGGAAATAATATTTGCTTGAAAGGAGCTTACATATGGGGATGTTAGTAAATTGTAAATAACTTTCAGAAAATATTATTTTTTCCTTGTCTTTAATAACTGTTCAATTTAATTAAATCTATTTTTAAAATGCAATATTATTACCATTAATTTCTCATTTTGAAATAAATTTAATTGATTTATTGATATGTCACTTATATTTCCCAATGTATTCCTCTCTCCATAACCATTACATTACACACAGCCCTCCATATCCAAGCATAAGAACAAAGAATAAAAACAGGGGGAAAAATTAAGTAGCCCAACAGAATATCTGATAACAGTAGTGTTCTTTACCCATAGTCCTCTGCTGCTATAAAAAAGAAATACTTTTTCTTGGGTCAGTGATGGCAAATCTTTTAGAGACACTTTTGGGCTCCACCCCCCATCATCCCCCAGATCTAGTGCTGTGCTTGCCCCCCCACAAGACTATGTTCCATGCCCCTCCTCCCAACCAATGCCAGACACTCTGTGCCCCCTCTTATCCCACATAAGGGAGAGAGGAAGTGCATGGGCAGAGGAACCGGTGAAGTTAGGAATGTCCTCAGCAACTGTAGAGATGGTGAGGGAAATGGCCCCAGCAGTCTATTCCCTTCCAGCTCTGCCACCTGTGAGCCACCAACCTTATCTTACTGTAATCTCCCGTTGGGAAGCAGGACAGGGTTGGGGAATGTGAAAAATCTGAACAGGCACAGTGGAGAGGGGGAGAGGGAGGAACTCCACTTGAGTCCCTCTGCCTTTCTAGCAATGAACTGTGAGGGGGAGGGGTGGTTACATACTTATAGAGTGTTATGTGTATCAACTTTGGCACCCATGCCATAGATTCACCATGACTATCCTAAGGCCTCATTAGAGGACCAACCTCAGCTTTTTAAATTGTAAAATATTGCTTTCAATTGTCCTGTTTCATGCATGCACATTGTTGGAGTAATTTAGCATTTTCTCTTAATTTTTCTTACTTCACTTTGCATCATATATTTCTGCCTAGGCTTCTCATTATTTATCATCTGTATTACCTCCTAAAGCTCATTGGCATTCAAATACCAAAACATATTTAGCCATTATCCCTATCAAGAAGCATTAGTTTTGTTTCCAAGTTTTTGCTACTTAAAAAAAGCATTGCCTGAAATATCTTATTATACATGTGATCTTTCATTTTATCATTGACCTATTTGGGTTATATTCCTTGGAGATAAATGTTTCAAAGCGTGTAATATTAGTTATTATAATTGAATAATTCCAAATTGTTTTCCAGAATTGTTAAAACAAATCACTGTTTCACATAGAATGCTCATTTTTACACAATCCTTCAGAAATTTATTACCCCCAGTTTTTATTATCTTAGCCAAATTGGTGAATAAGGGGGAAAATCTAAGAGGTTCTTATATTTGATTTATCTTATAAGTGATTGGAAGTATTCTTTCATATTGATTTTAATAGGTTAAATTTTTTTTTAGAAGTTTGTTTTTATCCTTTTATCACTCAATTGGAATAACGGGCTTTCATCTTATACAGTTTTGTTAGCTGGATGTCAGGCCTTTAATATTTCATACAGTTTTTTCCTGTTCTACCATTTTATTTCTTATCTTAATTACATTATTTTTCTCACAAAAGCTTTCCTTTTTCATAAGATCAATGTATTTTATAATTTTAAATTCTTCTGTCCCTTGTTTAAAAATAAATTTATCTGCAGCTACAGCAATCTAGTAGATTAATAAATAAGCAGACATATGATACAGGCTGGTAATTAGAGAGACAGATAAGATATATATAGATATAGACAGACAGGCAGATAGATAGATAGATAGAATAGATAGATAGATAGATAGATAGATAGATAGATAGACAGACAGACAGACAAAATGTCATTTATGGAGTACTATAAATTACAGGCACTTTGCTTAACAAGGATATAATGAAAAACAGTTTATACAGTTGTTGTCCTGATATAATTTAGATTATAATAGAAGAAAACAAAGCAAATAGGGACCCGGAAAAGTGGGGGTCATGTTATATGTATGATGACATGATATATTAATAGTGGAATATACAGGACCTGATTTGCCACAAATTAGAATAAAAGTTGGCCTCTTAAAGCTTTGTAATCTCAGAGATTAAATACAAGTTTATAGTGGAGATCGGAATATGAAGAGGGTAGCCCAAGTTCAGGAATAATAAGGAGAAATGAATAGATGTTGTAAATACCTGGTCTGGCTCTCTTTATCATATTTTAATGGTATGAGTTTCAATATTCAATTTACATATCCATGTGGAATTTGCTTTGTTATATAGCATAAACCACTGGCCTAATCATAATTTATACTGTTTTTCAGTTTTCCCAGAAATATTTTCCAAATTGGGACTTCTTTCCTAATTGATATTTGGGTATTTCTCACATTCTAAGTTATTTTTTAATTGAGTTTTTCTCATATTTCCTGGTGCAAAAGAAACTACTCTGTCCCTTATGCCTGAAGGCAAGGTAGATTGTATTTATACCCATCCCACAGTATTTTCTAGGACCTGTACGGATTAAGGAGCATTCAGTCTCTGTTACTGATTCAAGCCTTCATCAATTGCTTTACCTCTTTTTTTTCTTATTCAGTTGTTCACTTGTATCTCACTTCCTGACCTCATGGGCCAAAGTTATCCTTGGGGTTTTCTTACCAAGGATATTGGAATAGATTGCTTTTTTCTTCTTCACTAGATCTCTAGTTTAGGAGTCAAATATCTCATTCCATTTAACAACTTAATAGTTTTTAGGAAGAAATGTTTATTTCAAAGATATAAAATGCCTAAATGTATGAATATATCCCAAAATAACTAGGACACATAATCCCTCACTAAACTCCCTCAGTCTTGATAAAGGCTATCTATCATCACAGAAGGATCTAACAGAGTCTGAATGCAGATCAACATATCATTTTTCACTTTATTTCCTCCATGCATTTTTCTCCAGTGGAAGTGATAGGTTACTTTGTTCACAATTTGATGTACATGGAAATATCGATTGTATGATAACACATGTACAACATATGCCACATTTCCTGCTGCCTTGAGGAGGTAATGGATTGAAGTGAATGAGAGAATATAGATCACAAAATGTCAGGAAAAATTATTAAAAACTGAATAGACATTTAAAAATTTTAAAGTGAATAAAAATAAATTGTATTAATTTCTTCAGTCTCTGGAGAAGAGAGATTAGTCTCACAGCATAGCTCACTTTCTATGTAGTTTCAGTGTCTCCAAATTCCAATCCCAAAGATCCCTGGGTTTATGTTTTCAGCATTAATTATTGTTCTGGCAGCAGTTCTACAATCTGGTATAGAATTCTGGATTAAAGATTTTCATGACTCAAAGTCTTGGGTCTAGGGATTACATTCTTTGTACTTAGAAGTGAAAAAGACAAATGAAACAGATCAAAATCTCAAAGCCATTTCTTGGGACTATAAGACCTAAAGGGAGAGGAAGATGCCCTTTTCCTCCCCTTAGATTAGTCCATTGATACAGGTAAGAAAGACCATCACTCCCTGGGTGTTACTAGAAAAAAAGGGAGAAGAAGGGATGAAGAGATAGTAAGAGAAAGAGACATAGTGGCAGAGACAAAAACAGAGAGACAGAGACTAAGGGACAGAGAAACAAAGAAAGTGACAAAGAGACACAGAGAGAGTGAGAGAGATCCAGAGAGAGACATACACAGTCAAAGACAGACAGATAGAAATGGAGACAGAGAAACAGAGAGACAGAGACTAAGTAAAAGAGATAGAGCCATAAAGAGAGACACAGAAATAGAGAAGCAGAGAAACAGAGATAGGGGAAGAGAAATGTAGGTGGAGACAAACTGATAATGCTAGGGAAAGAGAGAAAGAGACTTTCCTAGTCTGGTAGTTTGAAATATTCAGCACATTCTAAATACAGAGTTAGTGGAAAGAAATTGTTCCTACACATGTTATAGAGGAATTGTCTTTTTACAAAAGCAAATCCCTTGAGTTTCTCAAATGGCTACCTCCATTTTGTTGATATGAGTATGTGACAAAGCACAGTTCCACCTCTCTAATCTGTTCCATTGATCTACTTCTCCAAGAGGCAAAGATAAATTTAGAGCAAAATGAAGATTGGCAGCACAAAAGAAAATGTGACTTCTTGCATCCATCTAGAATTTGTAAAACTCTAGCTATATGAACAAGGAAAGAAATGAGCATTTATAGAATATCTACCTTTTGCCAAGAACCCTACACATATGATCTTAACTAATCTTCACAACCCTGCAGCAGGTGTTTTTATTATCCCATTTTTCAGTTGAGGAAAATGGAAGAAAATTTAAATTACTTGTCCATGGTCAAACACCTTTTAAGTGTCTGAATTTAGATTTGAACTCAGGTCTTCCTGACTATAGATCCATCATTCTATCCACTGAACCATGCTGCCTCTGGATAAGGAGCTTCAAGGCTTAGGGCAGGGTATCTTAAGATTTCTTTATATCAATTCTTTTGACAGCCTGAAAGGCTTATGAATACATTCTCAGAATAGTATTTTTGAATTCATAGAATTACAAAATAAACCAATTATGTTGCAATAAACTTATGAATTAACAAAAGGTTAAAAGGTTAAGAAACATTATTTCCTGATAAATCAAAAGTTGGAGAGGTAGAGACTAACTCAATTATTTCTGCAACCTTAAGTGTAGATTTGGGTGAAATAAATTATAAATCTGCATATGAATATTCACTTGCATAGTCTCTACCTATGTGCTAGATTCTCCATTATATATAGAATGTGGACATAAAGCAAGCTTTGCGACTTCCTTAGCATTTTATGAGTAGATTTTGATATAACCTACATGTTGTCTTGATGGAAAGCAATGGATTTAGTCTTTTGCTCTTATTTGGCAATAGTAATAGGGGCAAAAGGAAAATAAAATCATCTCTGGAGGCTGCCACATCTCTGTGCCAAAGATGCAGGAATAGAATTTTTCCAACAAAGGGATAATACTCAGGATAATTTTGGATTTCTGGAAATGCCATAAATGAGTAGATGTTCCCTGATTCTCATCGAGTCTCCAGCAAATCTTTTTCCTCGTGTGAACAGACTGAATTAAAAAATAAAGTTACATTAAAAAATTGAGTTAGCTCTTCACTGAACATATACAAAAATAGAGAAAGGGACAGAGAAATACAGATGGAGACAAACTGATGGTGACAGAAACATTTCCTTAGTTATTTAATTTTTTAAAGTGTTAATAACTTTCAATTATAATTTGCAGTTCCTTTAAGACATAAAACAGTCAGATTAGGTAAGAAACAGAAAAGCTGAATCTCTACAAACATAGGGAGCAAGGCAATTAAGTAGAACAGTAGCTAGAGCACTGGATGTGCAGTCAGGAAGAACAGAGTTCAGATTTAACTTCAAACCCTTCATAGATTCATTACCCTAAACAAGTCACTAAATTTCTTCTTGCCTCAGTTTCCCCACATCTACTTTATAGCATTAGATGTATCAGATGAAATATAATTAAAGTACTTGGCAAACTTCCAGTTTAAGACAATCCCAGAGTAGAAGCAAGGCTCTTCTTCTACTCTCCATCGACCTATATAAAGTGCATCAAAAGAACAATAACCAAAATCAGATGAGTGAAGGGGTCACACTATAGGGCTCAAAATTGAAGGTAGGCAGAGTTTGGGCAATTCCACCCTAAAAGGGGGCAAAATTACTCCCACCAAAGTGTGACCTCATCACCCTTCCCCACTTCACCAACAGTGCCAGAGTTGGAGCAAGTGCAGGGTTACCTATTGGTTCTAGGAGGGTTGGATTAAGACACCACAGATTTACCCCTGACATCAGCGAGACTTGGAACCCTGGGAGGCTGAGGAAATGTGGAGATGGGGTAGAGAGGGGTTGCACAGAGCAGAAAGTGCAAAGACTTTAAAAATAGACTCAGGGAAAAAAACTCTCCTGAGCTGAGTAAAGAGACTTGCCTACCCTCCTCACTCAAACTTCTTCAGGGTAATCTCTAGGTTCTCAGTGGCTGGCTGAGGATGCCACAGATTTAACCCTGAGAGCTGCGAGACTTGGGACACCAGGAGGCTGAGGAAATGTGGAAATTAGGCAGACAGGGGCTGCTCAGAGCAGACACCACAGAGACTTGAACTGGGAAGGAACAAAGCAATGGCCACAAACACTCAAGAACTACAATCCACAACTACCAAAAAAAAAAGAAATTAACCTTAGATACTTATGCAGAAAAATTCAAGACCACAGAAGAGACAGCAGAAGATGAAAAACAAGTAAACACATCCCATCCTTCCAAAAATAAATGGAAATTAGTCACAAATTCTTGGGGAGCTCAGATTCAAGATTATGAACTAAATTTAAAAAGTAGGAGAAACTTGGCAAGGAAAGAGGGAAATAGTTGAAAAAGAAAATAATAGTTTAAAATAGAAACTCCCACTTAGAAAAATTAGCACAGCAATCAAATGAAACGATAAGCAAAATGAAGACCAGAAATGACCTGTTAGAAGCCATGAAAAGAAGGATAGACCAGACCTAAAAGGAAAATCAAAATAAAGCTAAAAACCAGGTTTTAAAGATCAGAATTGGGCAAGTAGAAGCTAATGATCTCACAAGACAGGGTGAATTAGTAAAACAAAATCAAAAGAATGACAATACAAAAGGAAACATAACATATCCCACTGAGAAGATGGCTACCTGGAAAACCAGTTTAGAAGAGACAATTTGAGAATCATAGGTGTACTTGAAAACCTAGAAATGAACAGAAGCCTTGACATCATACTACAAGAAATTATTCAAGAAAATTTCCCTGATGTTCTTCAACATGAGGGCAAAATAGACATCGAAAAAGCCCATAGATCACCCTCTACATTAAATCCTCAAAAGACAACCCCCAGGAATGTAATTGCCAAATTCAAGACCTTCCAAGCTAAGGAGAAAATATTAGAAGTCAGAAAGAGACAATTTGGATATTAAGGAACATCAGTATTACACAGGAACTGGTAGCTTCCACACTAAAGGACTGCAAGGCTTGTAATATGATATTTAGAAAGGCAAAATAATTGGGTCTACAACCAAAGATCACCTACCCATCAAAATTGACTATATACTTCCAGGGGAAATGTATGAGCATTTAATGAAATAGAAGAGGTCTAAGTATTTATAAAGAAAAGATCAGAAGTAAATGGAAAATCTGATATTCAAATACAAAAATCAAGAGAAACATGAAAGGTAAATAAGAAAAAGAGGGGGAAAATGTTTTTCTTTTTTTGTTTTGTTTAAGGGCCTCAATAAAGTAAAATTGTTTATGTTCCTTTATGGAAAAATATTATTTGTAACTGTCAAAAATTGTATTAACTATTATAATAATTAGAAGAATTATTCACATGTAGAGGTGGGGGTACTAAGTGGTTTAAGATGATATGCAAAAGAAAAGTAAATGGGGGAATGGAAGACAACACCAAGAGAAACTTGAAGGAATAAGAAAAATAGGATAATCTATACCATATAAAGAGGCATATAGGAAGTGGAGGGGAAGAATACTATTATAAGGAGAGGAAGACAGCACTAATAGATAATACTTAAACCTTACTATCAGTGAAATCAGTTCTGAGAGGGAAGAGAATCTAGATACACTGGGGTATCAAAATCTATCTTATATAATAGGAAAGTTGAGAGGGAAAAAACAAGTAAAGGACTGAGGTATGTAGGACAAAAAAGATGGGAAAGAGAGAGGGGAGGGAATTTACTAGAACATAAGGAAAAATAAGAGATGAATAAGAAGGGAGGGGTTGGGGATTAGGGGGATTGATTAAACATATAACACTAGTACCAAAGGAAATAGTGAAAGAAGATAAGGCAGCTCTAAGAGACAGAGAGGAAATAAAAATGATGGAGAATACACAGATGGCAAACATAATACTGAATGTGAATGGGATGAACTCACCAATAAAGCAGAAGCAAATAGCAGAGTGGATTAAAAGCAAAATCCCACCATATATTGTCTACAAGAAACAGACATGAGTTAGGTAGACACATACAGGTAAAAGGCTGGAGCAAAATCTATTGGGTATCAAATGAGAAAAATAAGGCAGGAGTCACAATCAAGATATCTGATAAAGTTAAAGTAAAAATAGATCAGATTAAAAGAGATAGGGAAGGTAATTATATCATGACAAAAGGCAGTAAAGACAATGAGGAAATATAAGTACTCAATATGTATGCAGCAAATGGTAAAAGATCCAAATTTTTAAAGGAAAAACTACTGGAGCTTAAAAAGGAAATAGGCAGTAAAGCCATATTAATGAGAGATTTGAACCTACATCTATCAGATCTAGATGAATCAAACCAAAATAATTAACAAAAAGAGGGAAGAGATATGAATGAAGTCTTAGAAAAAATGGGGTTAATAAATATATGGAGAAAAATAAAGGGACAGACAATAGCTGAACAAATTGTGGTATCTGTTGGTGATTGAATACTACTGTGCTAAAAGAAATAATGACCTGAAGGAATTCCATATGAACTGGAATGACCTCCAGGAATTGATGCAGAGTGAAAGGAGCAGAACCAGGAGAACCTTATACACAGTGATTGATACACTGTGGCAAGATTGAATGCAATGGATTTCTCTACTAGAAGTAATGCAATAATCCAGGACAATTCTGAGGACTTTATGAGAATAAATGGTATCTGCATCTAGAGAAATATTTTTGGGAAAAATATTTGCTTGATCTCATGGATTGATGGGGATATGATTGGGGATGTAGACTCTAAATGACCACCCTAATTTCAATATTAATAATAATGAATATATCTAGATCAATGACACATGTAAAACCAGAGGAACTGCTCATTGACTATGGAAGAGAGGTAGGAGGATAGAAGGGAAAGAACATGAATCATGTAACCATGGAAAAATATTCTAAATCAGTTAATTAAATAAAATTTTTCAAATTAAAAATAGTGCTTGCAGAATGTCTTGAATATAGTAGATGCTATATAAATGTTTATTTCCTTCCCTCTTCTCCCTAGCCAGAGGATCTTTAAACAACTTAGAATGTATTTCTAATCAAAGTTGAGATTAATGATTGATATACATGGAATCATTAAAGAATATTTCAGGTTGATACACAATAGTATTTAGCATCTGTCATGAGTTTAAAGCACTAACTATTTCAAAGAGTGATCAATGAGGACTGCAATAGCTGAGGAAAGATTTGTGGAGGTTCAGTAGGATAGGGACATGATCATCACCATTGTGTATTGGTAAGAGCACTGGTTTTATATTCAGAAGACTTTAGACCAAGATCATCTGATAAGTACTGAGAAGGGATGGGGATTGGGTAAATCAATTCAATTCTGAGAGTCTGAATATATTCCTTTTATGTGAGATGATGGAGTTGAACTAGAATATTGTTAAATCTTGAATGTGATCATCTCTATGGTTTCTCCAGCTCTTAATCAATGATCCTAGGATTCTATGATAGAACTTGAATTGAGCCTCATAGAACAAGAAAGTTATGAATACATGGGATAATATTTGAGTCCAATCAATCAATATATATCATTCAATCAATAATCATCTGCTGAATACTAGATACAGGTTTATAAAGAATTAAACTATTCCCATTCTCAAAGAACTTACATTTGAATAGAGTAAATTAAAATTATTTACATAAATATCTATGGAATAAATATAAAGGAAATAAATACATGGTAATCAAAGTCAGGGCATTTTAGGGGAAAAGAGTACTAACATTTGGGAGGAATTACAATTTCACACTGAAGATGTTTACCTGGTTTTGAAGTGTGATTGGAATAGCATGATCAGATGCTGAGGGAAAGAAAAACAAAACAATACAAACAAAAACTAGTAGTGGAGACAAGTGAACCAACACTGTGGAATAAATATTAGGGACTACTAGAAAACAGATGTGTTTGCATAGACTGGGGTCTGATTTAAAAGTAGTTTTTACCTGTTTAAGGAATCAAAAAGGAAACTCTGAAAACTGTTTGCAATAAAGAAAAATTTATTTTTTATTGCTAAACAACTTTCTAAGTTTCCTTGAGGAAGATGAGTCCAATAGTAATATGAAATCTAGACTAGAGGAAGTAAAGCCTGAAGCTAAAGAGACAAAACAAAAAGATTTCACAACCTATATGGGGCATGTAGTGTAGCAAATAGTGCTTCTGTGGAATGGCTGCAAGTCAGTAGGGTAGTGATATCAAGCAAATGATGAGAGAGACTTCAGGAAGAGAATGAGAGGCTAAACAACATCTGGTAATCCAAGGTCAATTCTTTTAAATTAGGATACGGAATGAACAGGAGTTGTTTCATGAAGCATCATTTTAGGAGAATGTTCTCTGTGTCTTCATCCTTTTGTTTAAAAAGGGAAGAACATAACTTTATTATTATATAAATATTGCTAGATACAGATTTCTTCATTGCCTCCTCTCTCAATAGAAGGTGGTTTGGGGTAGAAAATAAGAATTTTTAAACTGGGAGACATTTTAAAACAAATTAAATCTATATATGTTAACTATTTTTAAATAATGCATCCTTTGTAAGCCTATGCATTTCATTTTACATATACAAAAATATTAAACTCAGAATGGACCCAAGAAAAATTTCACCATAAAATCAAACAGTTTATGTCACAATAGATTAAGAATTCATGTTTTAAAGGGAAGTCTAAGTAGTTAATATGCTTTGCACTAAAGGAATAGAAAAGTCAGTATTATTTCATGATCTTTCCCACTGGGTTTATAGAGAATATAACAGTTCTTATCCAATTTGAGTTACAGGGGTTTGATGATGTCTATGTTCTCTGAAAGTTGATCTGAGACAGACCTCCCAATAAGGAAAAAGAGAGGAATATTAGTTCTCTGGTATAGGCTCTCACCTGATTGTCAGAACTTTATTTCTCAGAGAAAACCCCTGAATCCCTCTGGAGACTTTTAGGATAACTTAATGATGAGGCAGTATGGTTCTGACCTAGAGTGGTGGCAATTAAAATGAAGAAGAAAAGGATAAATACAAACTAGCTGATGAATAAAGTTAGAATCTAAAGAATACAAGTAAGTTATTAAATTAATGATTTTTAAATTTTCAATATCTTTATCACTTATTATCTGGATATTCATAAACAAATCAATTTCCTCATCTATATAAATGAAATTAAGATTTTATGTTGCCTATCTCACAGTTTTAGTGTGAGGAAAGCATTTCACAAACCATATGGCAGTGTGAAATGTGTCAATAAATGATACATTTTTTAATATATAATAATATAGCATTTAAATGCTATATTATTAAAAGATAGCAATACTTTGAAAGTTGTATAAATTGAAGGAAATCTTTTCATGATTATTATTTGTATCACATAAAAAAGCAATAGCCTGGATAATTTAAAGTCACATAGTTGAAATACTCATCAATAAGTTTAGTTTCTTATCCCCATCAACTGTAATTAGTTAAGTAAATTATGTTCTGGGATTTTTGTCAGCAAACATTTATTGAACATCTACTTTCAAACTACACAGTCCAAAATAATTTGGAGATATCTGCCTATAAATCTTGCCATCAAGAATATTACAGTTCCAATAAGGAAATAATCCCATGAAATTTAACAAGAATGAAGAAATTTATAATCGTGTTAAATTTTATTGTAGGATAGAGAGAATAGTGGAATAGAAAGTTGGATTCTATTTTAATTTCTGGTAAACTAGTTATATATTCTTGGGCAAATAAATCAGCCTCTTCAAACCTCAGTTTCTCCATCTTCAAATAAGGTGGTTGGAATAAGAAGGTGGAAATTTTAATTTATTTCTCCTAGTTGGGATTCTAGAATATTTAGTTCAGTTAGCTCTGAATATCATATTTTAAGAAGGATCATGACAAATTGGTTGAGCATCAAATGAGCTAACAATTTTAGGATGTCTTATAAGCCATAATTTAAATAGCTAATAATATGAATATCTAGTACTAAACAATATCTAGGAGAAGGCAAGCAAAGTGAAGAAGGACTTTGAAGTAATGTCATATGAGATCAAAATAGAATAAAGAAGACTGAAGATAGGAGGAACATGATTGCTACCTTTCATAGTCATAAAAAAGATATTTTACTAGCAAGTACATCCATGGAATTGTATTTATTTTTAAATAATGAATAGTCTTTAATACTAAAACATTATGGTTGTTATTTTTGTTAATGAAATTAAATGAACTAAAAACAATATTTAAATTTATTTTACCTTAATTTTTAAATTTAATTAATAATTGAACTTAACTTTAAAAAAATAGTTTTCAAAGACTTTTTTAAATTCCACCCTTTTCTTTCCCTTTTGAAGCTGAATAGGTCTAGAAACCATAACAGAAGATTTTCAGATATTCCCCTTGAAACTTCCAGTCCCTCCAGGGTCATGGTTACTTAATGCTTTGGACATTGGGAATGATGAAGTAACTTTCTGATTGATCAAGTCAAGAGCTAGCTGAGTGTTGAAAGTGTTTTTTAATACTTTAGAGTGACCTGATAGACTCCAGGTATCATTATCCCCCACCCTAACATATTATTATTATTTATCCTGGGACTCAGGTATCATTATCCCCCACCCTAACATATTATTATTATTTATCCTGGGACTCCATTCTAGGAGCATAGGGCCACCTATTCCAGCTATAAAACATCTTAAATCATATGGTATAGATTCTAAGTGCTAAAAATGTCAGAAAAGAGAGATGTGCAAGTTAGCATTGTGGGACCAGAGAAGGGACATCTGGTCAAATCTCTCCATTTTACAGAGGAAGAAACTGAAGTCTAGAGAAATTAAATGAATTCCTCAAAGTTACACAGTCCACAAGCAGCAGAGACAAGACTGGAATGCAGCACTCCTTTTTCAAATGTAGCACTCTCTCTTTTAAATGATAATAAAAGGAAGCCTTCACAGTGGAGGTCTGACTTGAGCCAAAGGGTTAAAGATTTGAATGAAAAAAGATAAGGAAACATGAAAGAAAAAGAAAAAGCAGAGAACCATAAGATGCAAAAATACCTAAGGCAAGGATAATTTTAAAACTGAATAATTCATCTGCAAATGGTCAAAATTTGCTTATATTTGCCTGGTACCACCCTGAAAGTAAAAACCACTAAGTGCACTTTCTGCTCTTTCTTCTCTACCAGTGTTATGAAAAGATGCAATTGAATAATATAGAGATTTGGTTCAATTGAAAATGACTGTAAAACCCTGCTGCCCTTAATATATTTCTTCAATGTGGTGTGGTTCCATGCTCCTTGCTTTTTCAAGCACAATTACAAAATGCAAATATTTATCCATCATGCTGATCTCAAGTAATCTTCAATTGCATTTTGAAAGACTGTATTAAATTTTACAAGTTAAAAAAACAGCAATCGACCATCTATTTACATTGTGTTACCATTGCTTACACAAAAGGAAATCTTTTCATTCTATCCTTTTTTCTTTGTTTCTGTAGGAGTCTGCTTTTCTTTTTTTTCTAGCTTAAAAAAATCAAAAACACCATTCAAAAAGAAACTCCATTAGGTTCAGCTTAAGTGATTGTTCATGTAAATTATTTTTCACCATACTAAATACTCCAACAAATGGGTAGCCTCTTTAAACTTACCTGCCTTACCTTCCACATGAAATGGAATAATTATTGGGAAGTTTGCTGTTCACATTTGATGCAAGAAGATGAAATCCTTTGAGTTCTGAAAGAGTTGAAGATCAATAGAATTCCAACTTGAGTCAAGATCAGGCTGAGAAATGTGCTTTGCTGCCCTACCTCCATATGACCCATGCAATATGAACCAACTGGTTTCATACAGAATGCAGAACGCACAAAGGAAGCCCCATCTTTTTTTGTGTGTGCTTTCACTGAATACCAACAAACATTTTGCTTCAATTTATTAGCACAGATAGAAAATGTAGATGCAGACAGAAGGGCAGGACACCATAATCAGATGTGGTAGGTTGCAGTAAATATGCTTGAGAAATGTGAAATGATAACTCACAAAACTGTAATTTTCAGGAAAGTGAATTTTTAAAAATTATTTTTAAGATGAAGAACCAATTACCAATTCCTGTGAATTTTATCATAAGACAGAGAAGTGACAAAAACCTGTCAATTATTTCTTCAACTGGTAGTGCTTTCTATTTTTTACTTTTGGATTTCTTCAGTTGCACCTTGGATTTTTTTAATAATTTAGCAGAAAAGTGAAAAAAACACCCAACTTTTTAATATATGGGAATGACAGCTCTGTAGAAAGGGACTGTCTGTAATAGCAATAATAATAGCCAACATTTATAGAGCAACTACTATATTCCAGGTACTATGCTAAATACTTCATAATTATCTCATTTGATCCTGACAACCCTGGGAAATAAATGTTTTATAGATTTAAAAAAATTGAGGCAAATTTAGGTTAAGTGATTTACGTTCACATGCTAGTAAGATCCTGTGGCAGAATTTGCCCTTTTCTCTTAGTGACTCCAGGTGTAGGCTTCTACTCACTGTGTCACCTCATTGCCTTTAACAGTTACATAACATAACATAGTGAAACAACAGGATGTAGGAGAGAGTATTGAAGTGAAACTCACAAAATTAGTTTATAGTCCTAACTGTAATTTCCTAGCTTGGTGACCTTGGAGAAATCACTTAATTTTTTATAGGCATTAATGTACTGGGCTGTAAAATAAAGGAACTAGTACAAGTCACAATTTTTTGCTACAAAGATCCACAAATTTATGTCAGCTTCTTTGGATCTTGATTTCCTCTTCTAAAAATGGGAGCATTGGACTAATTGAATTCTCAGCTTCTTTTGGATTCTAATATCCTATGGTTAAAATTCTAATTAAACCTTTGCCCTAAATAATTATATAAATAATATTTTATTGATATTATGACAAAACAGTCTACAAGTGTAGTTAGATAAATACTACAGAAAATAATTAACAGTGGTTGTCTTTTGAGGAGATGGATATATGACACCAGATGGATGTAGTGAAGAAGACTTTCTGATTAGAAGAATTATTTGATACTCAGGCTCATTCCAAATGATATGACACATCTCTTGTTTTCTGGCATAAGCTTGTTTATCTTCTTCTCCAGGAAAAATTCAGGTAACTAAGAAGATAATTCCTAGATTAGATTCCTTTTGGACGTGAGAACAAAGTGACTATCTGAATTTCTTAGTAGATTGTTTTGTTCCCTGATTTTCTTAATTCAAAGGAGAAAACTAAATATTGAGTAATGCTTTTGAATTCTATTGAAGATTTTTTTCTCTTCTCTTTGAAAAAAAAATGTGGTAAAGGAAGGAAAATAAAGAAAATAAATTTATGTTAACTAAAAAGTAACAAAAATAGAAAGGACAGGGATACTACTGAAGTCAAATACTGGATACACAATCATATGAAGGAAACAAGATTTTATTAAGCATCTTCTGTGGGCCAGTCACAATGTTTCACTTTACAATTATTATCTGATTTGATTTTCACAGGAAATCCTGTGAGGTAGGTGCAATTATTATCCTCATTTTACAAGTGAGGAAATTGAGGCACAAGAAGGTAGGGTCTGAGGCTAAATTAGAATTTAGTTTTGTTTTTTTTTTTTCTAATTCTGGTCTGAATGCTTTATCCATTATACCACCTAGCTACTTTGTGTGATGAGGTCAGTATGCTGTTAGTTTTGCTGCACTGACTTTATTAAAAGAGACATCTTATGGAATGTGGGCAAATTGTTAATATTAGTAAGATTAAAAACACATGAATGAAATTCTAAAAAGGAAAAAATACAGTTTAATTAAAGATAACTCTAAAAACAAACTTTATAATGGCTTTATATTTTTCCCCTTTACACTGACTATCCAATATCTCCTTTTTGTCTTTATCTCATCAGACTCATTGAAGTTGCTCAATATCCAAATTCAGAATCTGCATCACTGAAAAATATGACCTTGGAATAAATGTCAATGCTTTTCTTTGTAACTGACTTTTCATTTCTGCCATGAGTTTCAATGGGAGGAATAAAATGTCAAGTAAGCGGCAATTACAAAATGAATACATGATATTCTATGTTTGACAGAAAATCATTCAAAAAAAAGTTCGAACCATATATAATAGCAAGTATAGGAATAAGTAGGTAGGGATACAGCTCTTAACCTTCAAAAATACTGGGGAAAGCCAAAAGGGATCTGTATTTTTCAATGGCTTAAAAGGTTAGAGTTTCAATATTTTGGTTCCAAAAAGGAATCCTTGAAATAATACAAAGAAAGAAATGAGACCTTTTTAAAAAATAGTATTACTACTTATTGATGCCTGATTGCCAATATTTGAATTTTTTTTTAGTTCAGAGATTTTATTCTAATAGCTTTAATTACAGTGCTTGTTTGTCCAGATGAAAGCTGAAAACAAGTATATAAAACAGTTGATTACTAATTGTATATTGAAAGCAGTAAGAGTTTCCACAACACCAAACCAGTTCTGAGTTTTTCCTGAGATAAAGTTTAACAGCTCCAGCTTCTTCAGTGTTTATCAAAATACAAAAGAAAAAAAAAAGTAAAGATCTTTTTTTTTTTCCAGAGGGCAAATCTGACCCTTGTAGTATGAGGGGTAGTAAAGGACATTTCACACATATACAGACAGGGGGATTGTTCCAAAATGGAACCGAATGTTTCTAGAATGGAATGACTCCCCAAGCTCTCATGCTCAATTTATTTTCTTTCAAAACCTAGACACCATAGATAAATACCTGGTGTTCTTGACAGTGTCTTTGAAATATCTCTAACCAAGCTTTGGGGCTAACATAGGCTGTGCTTACTGTGGAGAGGTTTCTGGGGTGGTTTCAAAGAGAAGCACCACACACTCAACCAAAATTAAAAGGCTGTTTTTTTTCCTCCAAATATGTTCAAAAGCTCTTCTCAATGTTTATAACCAGCCACCATCATTGTGTCCTTCCTAAGAGTTATTCAAGTGTGATGGAGAACTACTCACAGCCTGACCTGAACTGCAAAAGAGGGGAAAAGTCTAGTTATAAACAGTTAATGATTGAAGATCTAATGCTCTCAATGTGCAGCCTGCTCTGAACCATAACCTCAAAGCTTTTTTTTTTCCAAATAAATATCCATGTGAGCACAAATACAAGCAACAAACTCTATGAAATGCATAAAGGTCCAAAGACATAGCATTACATGGATCTCTATTTTAACCATGCAAAATTGAACCCTTGTTTGATTTTTATCATTTCTCAAGTTTCAAAAGAGAAATGCAGACAATTACAACGGTCTGGAAAAATTGTTACTGCAAAACCTACACTAAGAGTATTTCTCCGTTTTGTGTGTTCAAGTGTTTTATTTGTCTTTTTAAAATTTTTTTACTATATAAAAAAATACACTGAGTTCAGGTTAAAAACGAACCACCAAAATGGATCTCCACATATCTCACAGGCCAGTAGGAGTAGCATTCGGCTCTGCTGCTGCACATTAAACCCCAGCAACCCAAGTGCCAGCGTGCTTAAAATCCCTTCCCAGTACTAAATGGTGAGTTGATTTTTTTAAACAAAAAAAGCTGAGTAATACTGCATAGGAGTACCAGAAACTGCCCCACTGGAAACAAAAACTATTTACATTAAATAAGAAACCTGTTTTCAGGCCTGTATTTGACACATTTACAGCATGGTGCAATACATACTGTGACAAAGGGTAGGAAAAAACAGCTTCTGGCACTCAAAACCACAAAGTAGCACAGTTTGCCACATGAGAGTAAAGCGAAGGGAGACCAGGAGGAGGAAATAAGAGGGAGAGAAGGAAAAAGGGAGGAGGAACTTTTGTTGTTTCATTTCTGGTTTCAGAGCTGATTGGACAACCAGTCCAGTCCTTCATAGAGACCATTCCCACTAGTGGCACAGGTGGCTTGGATGTACCAATTTCTTTGACGGAGAGAATGCAGTCTGAGTTTATCTGTGATTTCAGCTGCATTCATAGCATTGGGAAGATCCTGTTTGTTAGCGAAAACTAATAAAACGGCATCCCTAAGCTCATCCTCTGCCAACATTCTCATTAGTTCTTCTTGGGCCTCATTCACTAGCTCTGTCATTGCTGTCAACCACAAAAATCAGTCCTTGTGTATTCTGGAAGTAATGGCGCCATAAGGGTCGTATTTTGTCCTGGCCACCAACATCCCACACTGTGAAGCTAATGTTTTTGTATTCTACAGTTTCTACGTTTAAACCTATAGAGGGAATAGTAGTTACTATTTCATCCAGCTTCAGTTTGTAAAAGATAGTTGTCTTTCCTGCAGTATCCAGACGAACCATTAGAATCCTCATTTCTTTTTTGCCAAAGAGCCCCTTGAATAGGTTAGCAAATATATTTCCATGTTCCAAATGTGATGTGTTGAACGTTGGCAAAAGAAACCTTCCGGCTCCTGAGCCTCTGATTTACGGTCTCCTCACTGGTGAGCAGCTGCCTCTCCTTCTTTTTTTCTGCTCTCCAGGCGTTGCTTTCGCTCCCACAAGATGGCGGTTCCAATAGTTGAAACTTGTGTGCTACCTCAGCAGAGGAAATTCCATTGAATGGTTACTTCCATGGATCTCAGCTACTGAAAAGAACACACATTACAAGTCCTTTCATCTGAGCCACAAAATTACTGAGTCAATACTTGTCCTTTATTATTAGATAAAATTAAATTTGCTAACACAAAGAAACTAGAGAAGAGGAAATATTATCTAGATGAGTCAAGGGAGCCTTTCATATTTTATCCATTAGGCATTCCCGAAGCTCTCATGCCCTCATCTTCATCCCAATCATTTTCTGCAGTACAATTCCTAATGCTGCTATTGTAAGATTGTTTAAACTGAATCACCAAAGATCATGACTGAGAGGGATTCAGACACTTAGTTCTGACTTCAACATCTTTGTGGTTTCCCATCCATACCATAACAACATTGCTGAAATTTAATCCCCTTTCTTTGTTATAATCCCCCAGAATGTTAGTTATTTAAGGGCAAGGATTGATTTTTTTTTACTCCTATGCCCATACTTCAGCATATTTCCTGGCACATATTGTTGTTGTTTAGTCATTTAGTCTTGGGATTACGAATCAAAAAGAATTGGACTCAGATTCTTCTCATATCAAGTTTGGTAGTCTATCCACTGTATCACTTCTAGTACATAAGAAGTACTTATTACATTTGCTTATTAAATCATTTTCATCCTTTAATTCATTCTGAAACGTGTGACAAATTTGAATTTCAGTGATAGAGAGTAATAGTTTCCAAGTGAATTTTCTTTAAATGTAATATGATGCCTCTGCTATGTAAAAATGAGGAAGTGTTTTATAATAAGTAATGGGAAAAGAGTATGTGATTTTCATAAATAAAGAGGGGGAATAACAGAATTTATAAAAGGAAAGTGTTTGATAGGAGAATTCAGGAACAATAGCTATGGAGATATGAAGACTTCTCAAAATGTATGACTTTTCCAGCTATGTTTAAAATTATAAATGGATGATCAAATGTTTATCATATTGGTTATTAATGTATCATTTAAAACTCTTCAGAGTAGAATGGAGGTCCAAAGAAAAGAATAACTTAAATGGTTTGTATACAGAGTTGAAAATATACTTTTAATCAGTGGGTTATGCTGATAAAAGAGATATATGAGACCTTTAGAGAATCAGAATATGGGACATAATAAAGAAATTGATTTTGTAACAGCTACTGGAATAGCAATGTATAAGTTATACATTATGAATCTATTTCTATTGTATTTTGAATCATTTTATGATGTTTAAGAAGTGAAGTATCTCCAGGGAAGATCCATTCCAGAATTAATTACATTAAAATGTGGAGAATTAATCAAAATGTTAAAAAATGAGACCAGATGCTGATAAAGAAAGGAATGGCTTTCTGAATAATTAAATAAAGAAAACAGAACACTAATAAGGGAAAAATAAATTTAACAAGAATAAAGTATGCCCATACAAGTTAGCAAGGTGATTTTAAACAATAAACAATAAACATAGAAAATATGATTATGATAAAAATAAAGATGATATTCTAATGCCAAAAGAGCTGAATGGAGATCACTTTTATGTCTTCTAATAAAATATTTTAATGTTCTGAAGACCATTTAAATACTCTTCACACTTCACTCCTATCCTTAGAAAAATTAGCCAGATTTCTACATTGGTGTGAATCTTAACTACCACCACATTTAAAAAATAGCTATTTTTGTTTCATAGTTGAAATGGCATAAGAAAAGCTTCCAGAAGTGTCTTGTTTCACATCCTAATTACAGATTTATCAGAATGATGGACACTAATGAAATTTCTAAGCTGGTGCTGAGGAAGGCAGTTTTCCTGGTGATGTTAATAAAGATAGACAGTGCATCATTTATGTTAAAAGATTTTATTTTTTTCATGTGATGGATATGTGCCAATGACTTTGAGAGCACTATTTCATTAACATAGTTGTCACTAACTCATTTGTTTGAGCATAGAGGAACATTATTGTTTTATCTTTGATGTAATTGTGAAGATAATACCAATTATACAATAAATTAACATTGAGTTTATATAAAGAATTTTAACATGTCATTCTTTAATTAAGAACAATGTATTAGAAAATAATAAGAATAAAAATGTAAATATTGAATTAAATAAAAACCTGCTAAAAGATGTCTAAAGTAGTATGTACACATGATGTTTGATTACATCATGAAATAAATTACATGTTTTTGAAATAAAGTAATGTTTACATAAATTTTTAAATTGACTTATTATTTTTCAGGCACAGAAGTCTATAATGAGAGTTTTCAAGTTATTTCTTAGTGTAAGTTAAGATACTTTGGAAAAGGTAGTAAAGACTTCTGGTCACTTGAGTACCATAAAGTAAATTACTGCTTTAATGAGAGAAATCATAGAACCACAAATCATAACAATTAAAAGGACACTTGGAGTTCACTTAGCATATTTCCTTCCATTTAGACAGTTCTACAAAGAAACTACTTCAGACTAATTTATCCTGTTTTTAAGATGTGCAGATGTCTTAGAAATTTTTTTTCCTCAGGTCTAGCTAGTTTCTTTATGTAGTTATTCCTCCTTAGTAAATGTCCTTGGCAGTCTAAATCCATGTCCTCTAGAAATATGACAGTGCATAATTTAGATAGATTAAAAAAAAGACCTGCTGATGTCAAAACACAACATATTCCATCAAACTGCTTAATGAATATACTATATGATATCAGAATAGTGACAATGATTTCCAACATTGATTTCCATGTATTTGACTGTGTCTAAAATATATTGAAAATTATTCCATGTTATTGCTCATTATTATTACTAAATCAGCCTCAAGTATGACTAACATTCATGACTGTGGAGACAAGTTCATATACACTTATTTCTTATTAACATAATTATTCTTTTAATAAACACCCAGAAACAGATTCAATGTTTCCATAGTGTTTTTCTCCTACATATTACATATGACATAGGTTGCAACTGTATATCAAAAGGAGCTTATGTAAGTACTTCTACTATTTTTATTACTGAGTTAAGTATATCAAGCTCTAGAATGAAAATGACCTCATATTTTCCTTAATTAAGATCTCTCTACAGAAACAGATTTCATGAAGGTCAATGTGAGATGTTTTCTCTCACCTAAAAATCTGTATAAGTAAAATATAGGAGGGAGGGAATTTAAGAATTCTATAACTTTGAATTCTGTTTGTTTTGTTTTAGTTTTAGTTGTTTATATAATATTAATTGACATAATTAGTCTTACCCATTTAGGGGAATGAAGATGATTTAGGTGATTCAGACACATAGTGTTTTCATTTCATATTTAAATCCCATGTTCCAAATCAATGAGAAAAATAAAATCAAGGTCAGATATATTTTTCTTCAGCAATAGTTAATAATGGAGAGGCTGACAGTTTCATGTCCTATTAAGCAGCACTGGCAAGTGAAAGAGATATCCTTTTATGTCTGGTATTCAACAATGCAAGTTTTGCATTGACGCATTTGAGGCAGTGTTTAGTGTTACTTGTCCAACTTTAATGTTATTGAAAACCAAAGCTGGGGTGTGTGTGGTTGGGGAACTATAATAGATATGACAGAGAGGAGGGATGAGAAACCAGCTGCAACCTCAGAGCAATTTTTCTACATAAAAGGTCATTGAAAATCTTAAGTAATGTTTCATTAGTTCTGTCATTAACTAGCTGTGTGACATTGTGTAATTTAATTCAGTTTTAATTTCAATGATCATTTATTAAGCATCTTACATCTTCAAGGCACCACAGTAGCTAGTGTTACAAAGATTAAAAAAAAAAAAAAAGAACAACAGTCCTTGACTTAACTTTAGTCTTTCCTCTGTAAAATGAAAGATTCAGACTAGGTAATCTCAAAATTTCTTTCTAGACCTCAAAGTCTGAGTCTATGATTCTCTTTAATGAGTTCTGAGATGACAGAAAATGCAGAACTTCCGAAATTGACCCCAAGGTGAGCTTATTTACCCATGGTTCTTTTAAATAGAAGGTTTGCTTTATTGCCTGAACTTCTAAAAATAAAATGAGATTAAGATAAAAGATCAAATATATAATTTCATTAATGTGATTCATTAATTTTATATAATCAGAATTGTACTAACACAAATTTACTATGAGGAAAATAAACTCATGAATATAGTGACCTTGTATTCTCTCCTCATTTCTACCCCTTAGAATTCATAGCTTTTTTCAATGCACAAGTTCTTTGCCAGGTGGCAATTAGCTATTATTAGTTATTAGGTATTAGGAATTAGGTAATCCAGGACAACTTTCTCAACACCAAGTTTTAGTATTATCTCTTTCCAACTATTTGTATAACTATCTATCTATCTATCTATCTATCTATCTATAATAATGCAATATATATGTATATGTGTATGCATATACATGTATTTACAGTATTTATATCTATGTGTCAGAATGTATATCTATATGCATACACATACATAATATATTTGTATTGCTAAATGTATATGTACACATATGTATGTATATAATGCAAGATGACAGAATATAAATAGAAAACAACAGTTATATATAACTGATGTTATCTATGTACAGGTAGCAATTAACTATAAAGTCCTTAGACACAGAGACTCTTTCCTATTTATCTTTATATTCCCAGTACAAAAATATAATGCTTTGCATCTAGCAAATGCTCAAAATATTTTTGAATTTAACTATAAGAACATATTTGTGTATTTGTTATTTTCTCTAATGTTGCTGCCAAGAAGAGGACTTGTTTTCAGTCTAGTAAACTCTAGAATTGGGCCAAAAAGTCTTAGATTTCAGTCCTTGCTGTGTTACCTAATAGACTAGAAAGACTTCTAGAACTGAGTCAAAAGTTTTAGATTTGAGTCGTGACTTTGTTACCCAGTACTTTACCAAAGAATTAATCATTTATTCCTTAATTGGAATAATCATTTAATCTCTGTTTCCTCATCCATAAACTGGGAAATGTACAAATATTTCAAAGGACTTTGTGAGAAAAGAACTTTATAAATTGTAAAGTACTACATAATCATGAATTGGTATTATTATTATTATCATAACCTATGCTTTAGTCATAACCAGGAACACTATCCATTTACAAAGCCAATGAAAGTATCACATTGATGTAACATTCCAGAAAATCAAAGTTATTTTTCTTAGGTGAATAATCTTGAACTGATTTTATTTTGGAGCCTCAAGAAGGCAAGCCTCTCTTAAAAAATATTTTTGTCTTTTATTGTTATATCCCATTTATTTCCTGATTTATCCCCCTCCCTTGTGTTACCTAAGCTATTCAAAGATAGCTATTAAAATAGACATTTTTTTAAAAATGAAAAAGAAAAAATGTTTGGGGAAAACTAATATAAATATATATAAACAAATAAATAAATGTAAATGAAAAAAATATGACAGCATAAGCAATATTCCATAGCCATATTTACCCATATTTATAGAGAAATGGGGAAGTACATTTTTTATCTCTTTGGGGACAAAACTGGTAATTATATTTGAATTATACTGTGCTATTTTAAAATTTACATTGTTGTTGTCATTGTATATGTTGTTTTCCCTGTTCTTATTCCTTTGCGTCATTTCATACGTTTTTCCATGTTTCTCTTAGTTAAACATATTATTCCCTATTTTCCAGTAATATTCCACTTCATTCACATATGATTCCTTAGTTAGTGGAAATCAATTTTGTTTCTAATACTTTGCTACCAAAAAAATTGTAAATTACTTTTTTGAACCACATTTAGGCTAATCAGGTTTTATGATAATGACAGAGATTATATTGTGTCTACAGTAACAAAGAACAGACCCTTACTTAAGTGAATGGACCTATGAAGAACTTTTGAGTTCTAAACACTTTTTGATGTAGTAGCCTGTAGAAAGAAAAATAGTGAATAACTGAATATAATATGAAGTAGAGAATAATTCAATCTCAGGCACAATCTTTTAGATTAAAGATGGTTTTCAGATATATGCCAGTTGCTAATGACCCATAGACTTCCCAACACCAAATTTAATTAAAACATGTATAGATTCATCTTTCTGAGTGGCCATCTTCTTTTGAACAGGTATATGTCAACATGTCATATAAGAGTTACCAAAGGGGAAAAATGACAAAAAGGCAAAAAATTATGAATCAATTAAAAAATGAAAGCATATTAATTTATACCAACTTTAAATATTTTTGTAATTAATTTAATGGACTTTTTAAGGCATATTGAGACAAGACTTTGTGGCCAGAGTACATTGAACAATTTTCTTTCTAGATATAAAAAAGTCATATATTTTCATTTGTAAAAATATTTTTAGTTTTATAGCTTAAGATTCTTATAAATATACAGAGGTCTATAACATGTATAATCGTAAGTGGGGTGAACTGC
The DNA here is from genome assembly GCF_016433145.1 of Gracilinanus agilis. Taxonomy (NCBI): domain Eukaryota; kingdom Metazoa; phylum Chordata; class Mammalia; order Didelphimorphia; family Didelphidae; genus Gracilinanus; species Gracilinanus agilis. The sequence goes on along the minus strand of NC_058130.1, from coordinate 461,247,331 downwards.
CTTTCAGAATTCCACAGTACCCCCAATAACTCCAGGAGAGGGGGCAGTTGGGGCAGTTAAGAATGTGAGTATAAAAAGCAGGACACCCAGCTTAACATTATATATGTTACAATATTTATCCAAAAATTGATGGCATTGAGTCAAGTGCTTTAAATAAGCACTCTATACATTCAATTTTCTTATATGCAATCTAAAATTGTTTTAAGTTGAGAGTATTTCCAATTATCATAAGAAACTGATGAAAATATATCATTAATTTAACAGAAATGTTTTACCGACTATTAATTTTTACTGACATACATTTATTCTAATAAATACAGAATTCTTATATTTGATTAGGTGAAAAATAAATACAAAAAAGCTAACTTCCCTGCCAAAATGTGACAGTCATTTAGGATGATTATCTAAGCATTTCAAGTAAAAATGAATTTCCCTAGCTTATATTTGAAAGAATTCATTTCAATATCCTGATTGATTTTAGTTTCATTGGTCTGGATTAATTTAATCAGTCCAGTTAATCATTAGTGTTATTTTTTAAAAAAGATGAACAAATGATAGAAATCATCATGATAAAGCTGAAAGAAATATACTGTGGTGAATTTTTTTCTGAAAATATTTCTATGTCATAATCATTATTCTACATGTTATTTTATTTACAAATTTTATTCCCTATGAAACTTGTAAAACATAAAAGGCATTATTTTTGTAATTTGCCATTATGATATCAATCTAAAAAAAACACATTATCCTCTCATAAAACTATCTATTTTTCCAGTTTTAAAAGGTCTACATTATAGTGATCATATCCTAGGAGTATTTGTCTCTAATAACAGATGTTACTTACAGAGCAGGTTGTATCTCACACTTTGGGCTTTACGTATGAATAAAATTCTAAAATAAAAACCAATCTTTGCCAGTATCTTTAAGGTTCTATAGTGCTGTATTGCTTTATAGCAATGAAATTCATTTCAAGATTAACTACTTTATTTAAAACAGTAGGGAAAGCCATGAAAAATTAAATGTAACCTTAAATTTTCAATAGGTTTCTATAAATGCATATGGTTATAAGCCACATGGCAATGAAAATTATACAGGAATATCTTTAGTTTATGCTTTGTTTTAATGATAGCAGATTTTAGTGAGATTAATGTGCTTTATATTTTTAAACTTTAGCACATTAAAAATGAGGTTGAGTATAATAACCTTTGTTTTACTGGCATTCTAAAGGTCTTCAAAGATTTACCACATTCACTAATTATTCTCAAAACATCTTCCCAATATATCTCCATAAGCATTATACTGTCTGATACAACTCATAAAAGCATATCGAAGAGTTGTGTCAACAATAGGAAATATAAAATTTGACAGCCACAGTATTCAAGTAGAGAAACTAAGACCATATGTTAGCTTTTTAATTTTCATAGGTTAAAACTAATGGGGGCAGCTGGGTAGCTCAGTGGAGTGAGAGTCAGGCCTAGAGACAGGAGGTCCTAGGTTCAAACCCGGCCTCAGCCACTTCCCAGCTGTGTGACCCTGGGCAAGTCACTTGACCCCCATTGCCCACCCTTACCACTCTTCCACCTATGAGACAATACACCAAAGTACAAGGGTTAAAAAACAAACAAACAAACAAACAAAAAAAAAACAACTAATGCCTCTTTTCATTCAGCTTATTGATAGAGTGATCCTTATAAAGAACACATTTCCTACTCTATACTCCAGTCTAATGCAAATTCTTTTATGGTCTGGATGTTTACATCTTAATCTTTATATCTTTAATGCCTGGCACATAGGACTGAATGCAACAGATTCTTGGGAGAATCCTATATTTTGCTTGTCCTATCCTATCACCAATAGGCTGCCAGAGGGCCAAAAGAACAAGCCATTCATGGAGTTATTCTTTCTTGCTCTTCAAGTCATGTCAAATCACCCCAAACAAAAACAATACCCCCAAACACCAAGATCTACTACAAAAGCCCCTTTCCCTTTTTTTGTCCTTACCTGTTGGTCCAGGAACAGCTAGGCAACACAGTCTGTAGACTTCTTAGCTTAAGATCAAGAAAACACTCATATTTGTGAATTTAAATCTGGCTTCACATACTGAGTAACTGTGTCACCATGGGCAAGTCATTTAGTCCTGTTTACCTACATTCTGCCATCTGTAAAATGAGCTGGAGAAGGAAATGGCAAAGCACTCCAGGATTGTTGCCAGGAAAACCCAAAATGTTATACTACAGAGTCAGGAAGGACTTAAATGACTAAACAATAACAACAACTGGGACCAGGCTCACTGATCCAAAATTCCTTAAGGGAAGCCTACTATTCCCATTATACTCTCAGATCCAGCCCTTCTATGACTAACTATAAAGGGCTCTGGTCCTCCAGCTGCTCAGCTTCAGGGTGACCGTGAGCAGTAAAATTACTTCAAAAAGCATGGAATCATCAAGTACAATTCTTTCATTAAGATGGAGAACCAATGAGTCTTATGTTCCCTGAAACCACTTCCCTTAAGAAACATTGGGTCTTGGGCAGTTGGGTAGCTCAGTGGATTGAGAGTCAGGCCTAGAGATGGGAGGTCCTAGGTTCAAATCTGGCCTCAGATACTTCCCAGCTGTGTGACCCTGGGCAAGTCACTTGACCCCCATTGCCCACCCTTACCACTCTTCCACCTAGGAGCGAAATACACAGAAGTTAAGGGTTTAAAAAAAGAGAGAAAGAAACACTGGGTCTTACTATCTATGCTGTCACTGGAAGTTAAGAAAAGTTGGGCCTCAATCAAGCAATAATTGTTTATTATTTACTTATTTTAACTCACATTGTCCTAAGTAATGGGGAAACAAAGAAAGTTTCTGACACATACACATACACAAAAGACAAAAGAAAAACAAGAAGGAGGGGATGTAGAAAAGTTTGAAGTAGAAGCGAGAGAGGATAGTGTTATGAAAATCTAAAGAGAAATGTCTGGAGAAGATGGTAAACAACAGTCTCATATACCTGGAGAGAGATCAATGAAGATCAACATTGAGAAAAGTAAGAAAAAAGTGAAGAAAGCAAAGAAGGAAGCAAGGAAGGAAAGAAGGAAGGAAGGAAGGAAGCAAGGAAGGACATAAGGGACTTAATAGGGGCCTATCATGAGACAAACACTGATAAATACTTTCAATATTTTGTTATTATCTGCAGAAGTTCAGGAAAATGTTCTGATGCCTTTGAATCTTTTTATTCCTTTTTCATATATATCCTTGAGGTACTGTGATGAAGGGAAACAAATATTGTACTTAGAATTAAAATATTTTGTTTCAAATATTAGGTCTGCTTACAGTGAGACCTTGCATGTGTCAATCAATAAACATTTATTAAGCCCTTGTGTTTAATAATTATGTATCAGGCCCTATGCTAAGCCCTGGAGTTACAGAGAAATAAAAGACAGTCCCTGCCTTCAAGAAATCTACAATATATTAGGGAGCAAACATGCAAACAAATATATACAATGCATATATTTTAGAGGACAAATAGGAATTGATTAAAAGAACGTAATTACTGAAGATGAGAAGGGTATTAAGAAAGGCTGCCTGTAGAAAGCAGAATTTTATTTTATTTTTATTTTTAGAAAAATTTTCCATGGTTACATAATTCATGTTCTTACTTTACCCTTCACCCCCTCAATACCCCACTATAGCTAACTCACATTTCCATTGGTTTTAACATGTGTGGTCAGTCAAGACTTATTTACATATAATTGATAGTTACATTGATGTGGTCTTTTCAGGTCTACATCCACAATCATGTCCTCATCAACCCAAGTGTTCAAGCAGTTGTTTTTCATCTGTGTTTCCATTCCTATAGTTCTTCCTCTAAATGTGGTTAGTGTTCTTTTCCATAAATCCCTCAGAATTCTCTTGGGTCATTGCATTGCTGCTAGTACAGACGTCCATTACATTCTATTTTACCACAGTGTATCAGTCTCTGTGTACAATATTCTTCTGGCTCTGCTACTTTTACTCTGCATCAATTCCTGGAGGTCTTTCCAGTTCACATGGAATTCCTCCAGTTTATTATTCCTTTGAGCACAATAGTATTCCATCACCAACATATACCACAATTTGTTCAGCCATTCCCCAATTGAAGGGCATACCTTTGCTTTCCAGTTTTTTGCCACCACAAAGAGCTCAGCTATAAATATTTTTGTGCAAGTCTGTTTATCTATGATCTCTTTGGGGTACAGTCCCAGTAATGGTATGGCTGGATCAAAGGGCAGGCATTCTTTTATCCCTCTTTGAGCATAGTTCCAAATTGCCATCCAGGATGGTTGGATCAGTTCACAACTCTACCAGCAGTGCATTAATTTTGCCACATCTCCTCCAACATTCATTACTCTCCCCTGCTATCATTACAGCCAATCTGCTAGGTGTGAGGCGGTAGCTCAGATTTATTTTCATTTTCATTTCTCTAATTATTAGAGATTTAGAACACTTTCTCATGTGCTTATTGATACTTTTGATTTCTTTATCTGAAAATTGCCTATTCATGTCCCTTGCCCATTTATCAACTAGGGAATGACTTGATTTTTTATACAATTGATTTAGCTCCTGGTATATTTGAGTAATTAGACCTCTGTCAGAAGTTTTTGTTACAAAGATTTTTTTCCAGTTTCTTGTTTCCCTTCTAATTTTGGTTGCATTGCCTTTGTTTGTACAAAAATTTTTTAATTTAGTATAATCAAAATTACTTATTTTACCTTTTGTAATTTTTTCTAACTCTTGCTTGGTTTTAAAATCTTCCCTTTCCCAGAGATATGACAAGTATACTATTCTGTGTTCACCTAATTTACTGGCAATTTCCTTCTTTACATTTAAGTCTTTCAACATTCTGAATTTATCTTGGTGTAGGATATGAGATGTTAAACTAAACCTAATCTATCCCATATTATTTTCCAATTTTCCCAGCAATTTTTGTCAAGTAGTGGATTTTTCTCCCAAAATTTGGACTCTTTGGTTTTATCACACACTGTTTTACTGATATCACTTACCCCAAGTCTATTCCACTGATCCTCCTTTCTATCTCTTAGCTAGTATAATATTGTTTTGATGACTGCTGATTTAGAGTATAGTTAATATCTGGTACTACTAAGCCACCTTCCTTCACATTTTTTTTAATTATTTCCCTTGATATTCTGGATTTTTGTTCTTCCAAATAAAATTTGTTATATTTTTTCTAATGCATTTCAAGTATTTTGGTAGTTTGATAGGTATGGCACTAAATAAATAAATTAATTTGGGTAGAATGGTCATTTTTATTATGTTAGCTCAACCTACCCATGAGAAATCAATGTTTTTCCAATTGTTTCAATCTAGTTTTAATTGTTTGGAAAGTGTTTTGTAGTTATGTTCATATAATTCCTGTGTTTGTTTTGGTAGATAGATTCCTAAATATTTTATATTGTCCAGTGTAATTTTAAATGGTGTTTCTCTTTCTATCTCTTGCTGCTGTGATGTGTTGGAAATATATAGAAATGCTGATGATTCTGAAGTTGTTGATTATTTCTACTAGCTTTTTAGTTGATTCTCTAGGATTTTTTTAAGTAGACCATCATATCATCTGCAAAGAGTGATAGTTTAGTTTCCTCATTGCCTAATTTAATACCTTCAAATTCTTTTTCTTCTCTTATTGCTACTGCTAGTGTTTCTAGTATAATGTTAAATAAAGAGGTGATAATGGGCATCCTTGTTTCACAAATGATTTTATTGGAAAGGCTTCTGATTTATCCCTACTGGAGATGATGCTTGTTGATGGTTTATTATTTATAGGAAAGGGCCTTCTATACTTTCTAGTGTTTTCAGTAGGAATGGGTGCTGTATTTTTTCAAAGGCTTTTTCAGCATCTATTGAGATAATCATGTGGTTTTTATTGTTTTGCTTGTTGATATGGTCAATTATATGGATGGTTTTCCTAATGTTGAAACATCTTTCCATTCCTGGTATAAATCCAACCTGATCATGAAGAATAACCTTCTTGATCACTTGCTGGACTCTTTTTGCTCATATTCTATTTAAGATTTTTGCACCTATGTTCTTAAGGAGATTGGTCTGTAATTTTCTTTCTCTTTTTTTAATCAAACTGACTTTGGAATCAGTACCATATTAGTGTCATAAAAGGAGTTTGGTAAGACTCCTTATTTGTTTATTATTTGTTTATTATAGGAAAACATTTGTATAGTATTGGGATTAATTGTTCTTTGAATGTTTGATAGAATTCACTTGTGAATCCATCAGGCCCTGGTGATTTTTCCTTAGGGAGTTCTTTAATGGCCTGCTCAATTTCTTTTTCTGATATTGGATTATTTAAGTATTCTATTTCTTCTGCTGTTAATCAAGGCAATTTATATTTTTGCAAATATTCATCCATATCACCTAGATTGCTAAATTTATTGCCATATAATTGGACAAAATAGTTTTTAATGAATGCCTTAATTTCCTCTTCATTAGAGGTGAGGACTCCCTTTTCATCTTTGATACTATTAATTGGGTTTTCTTCTTTCCTTTTTTTAATTCAATTAACCAGTACTTTTCTATTTTATCTGTTTTTTTTTTCAAAATACCATACCAGCTTCTAGTCTTATTTATTAATTCAATAGGTCTTTTACTTTCAATTTTATTAATAATTTTTCCTTTGATTTTTAGTATTTCTAATTTAGATTTCATCTGAGGATTTTTAATTTGTTCATTTTCTAGTTTTTTAAGCTGCATGCCCAATTTATTAATCTCTGCCCTCCCTAATTTGTTAATGTATACACTCAGTAATATAAATTTTCCCCTTAGAACTGCTTTGGCTGCTTCCCATAGGTTTGGGTAAGATATCTCATCATTGTCATTGTCTTCAATGAAATTATTAATTGTTTCTCTGATTTGTTCTTTCACTAAATTATTTTGGAGAATCATATTTAATTTCCAATTAGTTTTTGGTTTGCCTCTCCATGTATTTTTACTAATTGTTTTTATTGCATTATGATCTGAGAAGGTTACATTTATTATTTCTACTTTTTTGCATTTGTTTGCCATGTTTCTGTGCCATATTACATGGTCTATCTTTGTGAATGTTCCAAGTGCTGCTGAAAAGGTGTATTCCTTTTTGTCTCTCTCTTTTCTCCATATATCTATTAAATCTAATTTTTCTAGGGTTTCATTCACCTCTCTTTTCTCTTTCTTATTTATTTTTTGGTTTGATTTTTCTAGATCCGATAGGGGAAGGTTGAGGTCACCCACTAGTATAGTTTTGCTATTTCTTCCATGAGCTCCACTTGCTTCTCCTTTATAAATTTGGAAGCTATTCCGTTTGGTGCATACATATTGAATACTGAAATTTCTTCATTGTTTATACTGCCTTTTATTAGGATGTAGTTACCTTCCCTATATCTTTTAACGTTATCTATTTTTACTTTGGCTCTGTCAGAAATCATTTTCCCTCTATGTATGTCTTTCTGTCTCATGGGTGTTTCTTGTAGACAATACATGGTTGGGTTTTGGTTTCTAATCAACTCTGCTATTTGCTTCTGTTTTATGGGCGAGTTTGGTTATAATTATCAACTGTGCATTCCCAGACATTTTGATTCTCTCTTGTAGTCCTCTCCTTCCTTCTTTTACTGTTTCCTTCTATACCAGTGTTTTGTTTTTAATCAGTTCCTATAATCCCCTCCCTGGTTGTACTTCCCTTTCTCCCCCCTCCCTTCTTATTCCCCTCTTATTGTTCTTTAAAGCCACGAGGAGCTAACCCCCAAGCCCTCTCCCTCCCTAGTATTGCTTCCCTCCCCACCAGTCCATTTGTTACCCTTCTCCTTCTCTATAGGGTGTGAATCACTTTTCTGCCTCTATGGATCTGATTGTTCTTCTCTAATTTGATTTCAATGCACTTAAGTATTGAATATTTCCTCTCTCTAATCTCTTTACCCTTACAGTGTTTTGTTATTTTTCCCTGTTGACCCCTCTCGCATTTTATGGAATATAAATTTATTCCTTCTTAGTGTTTTTTCCTATTTTTTTTATTATTATCTTCGTCCCCCCCCAGTTTTGTATATATTTATACCTACATACATACATACATATGTATATACATACATACATGCATATATATTTATATATCTCTTGACATTCCATTCTATACAGTTTGTCCCTGTTTCTTCTATGTAAACTTCTTCTAGTTACCCTGTTGCTAATAATAATTTTTTAATATTTGCCAATACCTTCTTTTCTTCTTGGGATATAAATTGATTGAACTTCTTGTGCCCCTTAAATAAAAGATTTTTTTCTCCTCCCCCCATTCTCTTAATTACCTTATTTTGATTCTCTTGAGTTCTGGGTTTGGGCAGCAAACTCTCTGTTTAAGTCTGGTTTTTTCTTGATGAATGTTTGGAAGTCCTCAATTTTATTGAATGACCATACTTTCCCCTGCAATAATATAGTTAGTATTGCTGGATAGTTGATTCTTGGTTGTTGACACAGTTCTCTTGCTTTCCGGAATATTGTGTTCCATTCCTTCTGGTCCTTCAATGTAGATGCAGCCAGATCCTGTGTTATCCTAACTGTGGTTCCCTGATATCTGAATGACTTCTTTTTGGCAGCTTGTAATATTTTTTCCTTGGTCTGGTAGTTTTTGAATTTGGCTATAATATTCCTGGAAGTTGTCAGTTCCAGATAAAATGTAGGAGGTGATCTGTTGATCCTGTTGATTTCCACTTTTCCCTCTTGTTCAAGAATTTCTGGGCAATTTTCTCTGATAATTTCTTATAAAATGCTATCTAAACTTTTTCTTTTATTATGATGTACTGGTAAACCAATAATTCTTAACTTGTCTCTTCTAGCTCTGTTCTCCAGATCTTTGGTTGAATCAATGAGGTGTTTCATATTCTCCTCAAATTTTTCATTTTTAAAATTTTGTTTAATATATTCTTGCTGCCTTGTGAAGTCATTTGCTTCTAGTTGTTGAGTTCTGATTTTGAAGACTGGATTTCATCCCTGGCTTTTTGGTTATCCTTCTCTTTTTGGTCTGATTTTCTTTGTAGATTGTCTTTTGCCGTCTTTGCTTCATTTTCAAGCTTAACAATTCTGGCTTTTAAGACTTTATTTTCTTGTTTTAGTTCATGTATTTCCTTTTCTCAAATTGTCTTCAGCCTCTCTTGATTGCTTTTTGTGTTCCTGAACTTCTTGGGTTAATTGAGTTTTAAATTCTTGAGTTAATTGAATTTTAAGATCTTCCAAAGCCTGTGTCAAGTTTGCTGGATCTATTTCCTCTTCTTCTGTTTCTGTTTCATTTGCTCTCTTTTCACTTCCTTGAAAGAAGCTGTCAATTGTCATTTCTTTTCTCTTTTTCTGTTGATTACTTATGTTTTTTCTCTTCCCAGTTCTGCTAATTTGAGCAGATGTATTTAATGATCATTGATGAAAGATCCAGCTGCTAATGGAGGTTTGTAGTTACTTTCTCTGCCCTCTGAAGACTTCTTGTCTGTTCAATTGTTGGGATTAATCCTCTATTGATTGGATTAATCTTACTCTTTTATCTGCCCTGAGGCTAAAATCTTGAGGGGATGGAAAAATAAACAAACAGAAAGAAAAAACAAAAAACAAAACAAAAAAAGGTGGGGTGACAAGAAGGAGCATTTTCTCTGAACTGAATTCTCCAGCAATGGGGTCCCCCTGCACTGTCTGCTATGTTTGTTCTGGTTTTCTTTCCTCTTGAAGCCCTGTGTTCTTTATCTCGGAATGATGAAGCCAAGCTGTCTGTGGTCTGGGGTTTGGCTCTCTCTAAGCCACCATCTTCCAGGTGTTTTTGCTGTGTTTCTCTGGTTTTCTCCTCCAGTCACCTCTCCAGTGCCTGTATTTGACTCCCTGAGTCTGGTGCCAGAAAGGCCCTCTCTCCTAACAAGTGTGCCCACTGGCCCTGAGATTTCCTGGGCCACTGGAGACTCCTCACTGCAAGTGAAGGAGGCATCCTGGGATCCTGGGATTCCCCTTCTATGCCCTTAGACCCAACAGTTCAAGAATTGAAGCCTTTTTCTTGGTGTACCACTTTAGTTATGCTGCAGTAGGGTTACCCCTGCTCTGTCCCATTATTAGATTTGGTCCTCTTTCTTCTCAAAACATGTTGTTTTCTATCTCAATGTGTAGGGGTGGGGAAGTTTCAAGATTCACTCAGTCTGTGTCATCATCTTTGTGGAAGTCCACCCATTGTCAGAAAGCAGAATTTTAGATGATACTTAAAGGAAATAAGGAAGGTCAATAGAGAAGAGAGAGAACATTGTAAGCATGTGGGACAGCCAAAGAAAATGCCCGTAATGAACAGAGGGAGTGTGTCCTTGGTGGAACAACAAGAAAGCCAGCAAAACTGGATTGGGTAATATGTATGGGGAGTAAAGGTCAGTTTTTTGAACATGAAAGGTCATTAGGATGATATTGCCTTCTACAGTAAGAGGGGAAATTAGGACTTAGGGAGGATTTAAGGAGAAGTTAAACAGTTGTGTTTGGACATATTGAGTTTAAGATATCTACTAGACATCCAGTTTGAGACATCTGGAAGGCAATTGTAAATAAGAGATTAGAAGTTACCTGAAAGACTAGTACAGGAAAGACAAATTTGAGAAATATTATCATAGAGATGGAAATTAAATCTATGGAAGCCTCTTGGGATAACCAAGTGAAGAGGCATAGATGGAGAAAACAAGAAGGCCCAAGACAGAAATCTAATTGACATGTACAGTTAAAAAGTTTGATCTGAAGGTAGTTCTATCAAAGGAGAGAGATAAGGAGTGGTCAGGGAGACAGGAGAAAACTAGGAGATCCTAATGTCCTGAAAATCTAGGAAGAATAGAGTGTAAAGGAAAAGACAACGAGTAATGATGTCAGAAACTACAGAGAGATCAAGGAAAATTAGGATTGAGAAATGACCACTGGATTTGGAAACTATGAGACCAGTGGTCCCTTTGGAGAGAAGAGTTTGAGAGAAAAATTAAGGTAAGAAGTCAGGTTGTAAAGGGTTAAGAAGAGTCAGAGGAAAGAAAATGGGGACATCTCCTTTTAGATGGCTTTTTGAGGTCTTTAGTTTAAAGAGTAGAAGAGATCTGAAAATAATTAATAGGAATGGACAGGTCAATTGATAGTTTCTTTATTTTTCAGGATGGGGGAGACATGGGCATGTTTGTGGACAGTAGGAAATGAGTCAGTAGAGAGGGAGAGGTGAAAAAGTGGAGTTACAGAGTAGGTAATCTTTTGGAAGAGATTGGATACAGTGAGATAAGTTGAACAAGTACAGGGCAAAGAAGAAATGGGGTAAAGATGATAAAGAAGGTAAAAAATAATTTGAAACAGGCCTGAAGGAGGAGAAAGTAGCTGAAGGCAACAAAATTATAAGAAAGGAGGAAGAAAGAAGTATTTCATGGGATCTGTTCTTAATTTTTTGGTAAAATAAGAAGCAAAGTACTCAGAAGAGACATTGGGATTAAGGGAGATATGGACACTTAAGGAGATATCAGAAGGTTTAGAAAAGCTGCTGTGGAGAATGAGATCATGAATTGAAAAGGGAATTTAGGAGGATTTCCTAGTAAACTCCCCATTTAAATTATGTGATATAAATTTTAGAGGAGTGAGAGTAATTGTGTGATTTTCTCTACTTTTTTTCAATAGCATGTTTGTCAGAGCAAAAAAAGAGAAATGGTGGGAGTGATACCAGCCCGAAGTCTTCAGTAGGTAAATTGACAATATCATAATAAGGCTAAGGATTTAAGAGAGGTAGAATTGGTTCTCTAAGATGGGAAGAAGAAAATGGAATTGCTAGTGAAGGGGCTATGACTTTGGAAAGGATCAAATCATCAAGGTATTAGAGTTCATGATGGAAATGGAGACTAAGGTTATATAAGGGAATGCAGAAGGAGAGATGGGAAGCCAACTTTATGGTTGGATTAGGGGATTTAAATATTCTTGAATGTGGAGGTGATACATTCGTTGGTAAAGGCATGATCAAATGTATGATCACTCTTGTATGTAATTGAATTGCTGTGGAGTAACTCCTGGGGGGTAAAGTAAGGTGAAGATCTGAGTTGTTACTGTTTTTGAGGAAAATCAACATGTACGTTGAACTTCCCTAGTATGAGGATAGTAGTTGAAAAGGAGAGAAAATTTGTTAGCCATGTATGTGACTCACTGAATAAGGAAGAGAAATGCCCTGGAGTGCTGAGCTTCAGTTTATTTTATTTCTAAAAGAGGGGACATTTGGGGTTTTGAATTGTGTTTTCCCTAAGTTCTCCTCTAGAGCTATAATAATAATAAAGAGTATACCATATGCATCAGCCTATTTTCAACCATAATGAATCTTTGAACTTTGTTTTAGATCACCTGTAATTTTGATTCTACTTAGATCATGGTATCTATATGGAATGCCTCTTACATTTTCCACATTGTTATTTACCTCACTCTTACCTGAATCAGACAAAAGAGTAAAATAGAATTGAACATACATATACACACATACAGAGCTTGGAATAGAAATATATCACATTTACCTGAAAAGTAGACAGGCTTGGGGGAATGTGAGGCTGAGAGAAAGGTTGTTGCCAGGGGAATAATATTCCCCAAACAAATTTGTTGATCCTACAGGAGAATGTTAAAGGGAGAAACGTAGATGAAAGAAACGAATTATAGAGGGGACAGTTGTTTATCAACAAGTGATATATTTAATATGTGCTTCTAAAATTATATAAGGCATTCACTCTTTAGTCATTTCTGTTGTGTGTAAATCTCTTTTTCTTGACAAAGATTAGAGTAGCTTGCCATTTATTTCTCCAGATGATTTTACAGATCAGGAAACTGAGGTAAACAGGGTAAAGTGACTTGCCCAGGCATGACACCACTGATAATTGGCTGAGGCCAGATTTGAACTCAGGAAGCTGAACCTTCTTGACTTCAGGCCTAGCATTTTGCACACTGTGTAACCTCGCTAAACACCCAAGCCATAATTTCTATAAGGTATAGCTAGGAAGATTTTCAGCAGAATGATGAAAATATCATTCTGACCCTGTACAGTATCTCTAAAGTTCTCCTTGGACATTTTATTGTTTTTCCCCCACACATGTGAATGTAGAGATTATAAATGTTGATGAGAAAAATAACACAAATAATTAAAATAGCATTTGCTAAGAAGGATTAAAGGAATTTTTGGTGTGCTCACACAAACTCAGAAATTGAAGTAACAGGACCTGAGTGAATTTTTACAGAAAAGGTGACTTCACTCTGATTCAGTTTCAGTTTTCTCATCTGTAAGATGTGAGGGTTGGATGGTATTAGAAGTTAGAAAGGGTTAGAATATGTCTAATCCTTTCAGCTTTAAATAAAAGAATCTAGAAATCAAGCTTGAGTATCCTAAGCGAAAATACTTTTGCTTTGAGGTAGCAAAGAACCTTCTTGCTGTGTTGGAAAAGCCATTGGGCCAGTAGATCTTTAAAAGGAAGTGCCTCATCTTTTTCTTTTTGTTTTCAGATAGCAAAAATATCCTTTCAATGGGGGAGTTCTAATTTCTTAAAAAGCAGGAGATATTTTGGCCACATATAAGGATTATTTTCCTGATCATAAAATTCTAAAATGCTACTGTGGCTGTTGAGGTGGGTTGTAGAATCATTCCTATAAATGTATTCTTTTTTTCTTCCTGAAGGCAGTGGGGCAAAGGTGAGGATTCTCAGGTTCCTTCCAATTTTACCACTGCAGGACTATATTTTCTTAAGAAAAGCAACTTTTTCTCCTGCAAATACTTAGATAATGAGGTTCCTATGAAAATTTAGTTCTGGCTGTCATTAGCATTTTTCTGTGGACAATAAATGGGAAAAAAATAGCTCCTTCCTTATGGATTGGAAATAGCTCTGTAAAATTCAGTTCCTTTCAGCCTGTCAAAGACTAGTAAGCAAAGTAGGTATCCAGATGCAAAGCACTGGTTTTTATAGAGATGAAATATTTGGAGTTATTAGATGTGCTATAAATTATGAGTAGGGCCTAAAATCATTTTGAAAGATTATGCTGCTGCAGTGAAGGCACTAGTTCTCAAAGTGAATTTAAGTAAATTTCTTTCCTTCACTGAAGCCAACTGGCAGTATTTGCCAATTCAGAAAATGGCTTCATTGTCAAAGACAAACAGGAGGACTGGGGCAATTTTTTGAGTGACTATCAGAATTTTCTTCTTCTCTTTATGGCTGAGAAGGCTGTGTCAATTACTCATCTTAATAGACGTCAAATTGTTTTTGTTTTAAATGAACTCATGGTTGAGTGACAGTGATTTTTTCCCAAAAATTGCTGAAGAAAAGCAAATCCTCTAGATGAAAGCCTATCAACTTCACAAAGCCCAGGGTAGAGCTGTTGTTGCCTTTTCCACAGCAAGCTCAGCGCGATTGTTCCAGCAGGACTTTCACGATAAAATTGGATCTCCTCTCCAAGTGTGACAAAGCTGGGTTTTAATAATAAGTACCATAAAACTTATTCTTCATGATTTCAGATAAGTTCATGTGCCAACATTAAATCAAGGACAAAACAAAGTAACATTTTTTTTTCATAAGGGAAAAGGTGAAAGCTCAGAAATTCATTCACCTTAGAAACTGAAGTTAGGTCAAATCAACTGACATAAAGTCGAATTTGCTTTATAGAGATAGTCAGGTTCTCTCCTTTCCCTCACATTGAGAACACTGAATAAGGAGAAGCACTTCTGAGATTTCTATAAACCCTGAAATAAGCAGCTTTCAATAGAAGTTCAAAACCTCTTACAAAATGGCTGACTTTTCAATTCAACATTTAGAAAGTGCCTCCTAAAAATACAGACACTGGTCTAGGTACAATGGATACAAAGCCCAAAATAAAATAGAGCTTTCCCTCATAGAACCTATGTTCTCTGTTTTGGAATGTAAGACAGAAGTAAATACAAAATATATAAAAGTCAATATGAACGAATTTCAGTGAAAGGAGATCATTAACACTTGTGTGTATATATATGGTAGGACTAGGTAGTGATACTAGAAATCTGCAAAGGCTCCGTTTCAAAGGTGAAATTTGAACTGAACTTTGGATGGAGTTCAGTCTTTCAAGAGGTGACAAATAAGATTGAGAACATGCAAGGAATTAAAATGCTAGAAAATGAAACAAATATAATAGTCAAATAGATTTACCATTTAAATCAAGTGTTCTTATTTTTTGTGGACCCCTTGAGTAATCTTTTTAAACATATGGACCCCTTCACAATTAAATATATGAATTAAAAGACATAGGACTGCAAAGAAAACCATTTTTATTGAAATAATCAATTTTCATAAGTTAACATACCCCTGATTGAGAACCTCTGTTTGAGACAAATCAGTAGACATTTGTAGTTTAACTGTTGTGTAGTGTCTTTAGAGTCCAGAAGATTTGGTTTCATGTTCTCCCTCTGACAAGTGGAACCTATGTAATATCTCAAGAGCCTCAAGCAATGGTGAAGCTTCCTCAAGAGAGGTTAAGCAAACTGATGAAATTTTTTCAAAAGTGAATAAAACAAACAAAAAGTATTTCAGATATTTGGGATCCATGAACTACTCTGTGTAATCCATTTTTCTGCCTAGTCTTGCTTCCCAGTATGAGACACAATCATCAAAATGGCATTAAGAAAAATTCTTGGATTAAAAGTAGCATATTTTAGTAATTTTGTTCAGAAATAAAAATGGAACAATATCAAAATTTTCCACCCTTCTCTTTGAGACTTCATTGAGTTGAAGCAACTCAACATGAAATTCTTGTCCACTACTTCTTTAACCCCTCTATTCCAAAACTGCCAACTACATAGATGACAATCTCTTTCCTCTGTAACTGTTCCAAGTTTCATTCAAAGTAACTCAAATCTATCCACTTTAATCTTTATTTTCCTGTTTCCTCTCAATCTGTCTTTCCTCTGTTCTTTTGAAACCCTTACTTCTTTATTGAAAAATACCCTCTTCAGCCAATATAACATCTTTTTAAAATCTTCAAATTTCCCTTTACTTACTAAAATGCCCCCTACAAACACACACACACACACACACACACACACACACACACACACACATACACATACATATACACTCACACAGGATTCTACATCCCTTAGCATCCTCTTTAATGGAAGTTTCTCTTATTCTCAAGCATTTCTACATGAGGTCAAGGAGGAAGAACCAGCATGTGCTTTGCTAACCAGTGACTCTTCATATCCCCCTGTCATTGTCATTTAGGATCATTTCCCCTTTTGAAGATTATTCTCTCTAATATGAGTTAGCTCTTCAAGCAATCTGCATTGATTATGTACCTTGAGTCTCAATATTCTTTTACTCTGATCCATATCTTTGCTAATGGAGTGCTCATGTTGATGATCTTTCAGACATTCTGATAGCAACAACCTTCTATCTTTTCAATATCCATAACTTCTAACTTCAACCTATTTCAACCATTCATAGAGTTGAACAAAATGTATTCTTTATTATTGTATCTTAACTGGAACTCTGGAATTTCTCCATCTGAAGAATTTCATATACTTATGTCCCTTGCATTGTCTCATTGCTTTTAAACTAGTGTAGCATGACAGAATTGATAGAGAACAAGGCTCAAATTTTACCTTTAACACTGCTATACAATAATGTGCAGAGGGGTCCTCTGATGGAATAAGGAGCTGAAGCTGAGTGAGTGTGGAAAGCCTTAGGGGTAACACCAAGTTGTGGTAGTGAAACACTAAATACCCCATAGGTATATCTGTGAAGAAACTGCTACCCCCGCACTTCAGTATAAAAGTGTCCCAGAACAAGTAGTCAAGTGAAGAAACTGTGGTTCAGATTACACAGCTCTTCTAACTTCTTATCCTGACCCCAAGATGTGGATAAATACTAATTGACTGTGACTTAACTTTCAGTTGGAAATAATCCCTCTTTCTTCAAATACCCAATGATATGAGTGTTAATCCTTAAGTTAAAGAATGACATTCACCTAAGTGAGTTTAAGATTTAATGGTAACAAAATTAGGGAAAGGGAACAGGGAATTGAAGGGGAGAAGGGTAAAGGAAATCCTTGGCTTAAGCTATATAAGAATTAACAGAGCCAAAACCCAAATATTAATGATGGAAGGGGAGAGAGAGTCTATGAGGAGAGACTCTCTTCTTGCTCTCCCCTTCTGCTGAATTTATACTGGGAGACTTTGAGGGGGTGTCACCCCAAAACTGGGTGTCCTGGATGGTTGTGCCACCCCACAGGATTTGGGGGTGAGACTTCCCTATAAGAGGAGGTATTGAGTACCTCAATCCGGTTCTGAATGAGGGTGGGGTTCATACAAGTCTCCCCCTAGATCAGTCAAATTCACAGCAGGGGGTCTGGCTCCAAGAGGGAGACAGCCAGACCAAGTTGTGATTCCCCGCCCCCCTTGTCTCTCAGGCACTCTGGAACTTTATCTGACTAATGAAAGGCTTTTATTAATCGCAATTCAGGGATTGGGGAAAGGGCTGAAGGGTGGAGGGATTTTGGAGTGCCCTCTTCTCTATTTCTATGGGGTCCATCACTTGGGTGGGAACATTTGGGGTTCTTGCTCCCAAGAGTCTCCCCCTCGCCACTTCTCCTTCAGTTTCTATTTCTATTTCCTATTTCTATCCTTTTCTATAATTGTATGTCAAACTGGAAAGGGCCTCTCAGCAAGATTGGGTAATGGGGGAAGGAGCCCAAGAGATCACTCCCAAAATGGAGTCCAGAAACTCAGCTACTGAAGTCTTGCTGGATTAGAAGCAATGGGATACCTTTGACCAGGGAATAGGGGTATCAATGTCCAAAGAAAGATCCTCAGGAAGCCCTCAGGACTGGATTTGAGTTGAAATGTTCTCCTCCTCCCTCTCTCAGTCCTCCACTGGAAGTCCTCCTTCCTTCTCCCTTCCTCTTCCAGAGCATTCCCCCAGAATTCCCTCTAGTCTTAACTGTCATCAACTGTCACCAACAGCCTTTTTCTGGCTCTTTTTGTCCCATCCCCCATCCTTACAATATCCCAGATTTGTGTGGTGGGACTAAGTCCCACTTAATTCATGCATTACTATTTCGTATTCCTATCTTATGTTCCCCTTCCCTCCTAAATAATAAATACTTATCTTGTCTTAAGACTATACTAATTATCTATCTATTACTATTCTAAGACAGGGTTTGGAGAGGTTGGTAAGGGAATGAGGGCTGCAATTTACATAACAATTTTTACAGGGTATAAAACAATTTTGTAACAAGAAAAATTTTCCATTGAACACAATATTTAAGTTTATAGTGTAGGAATTTTCTTATCTTTAAACTCTTCTAAGTTATTATCTAACCCGTCTATGATTTTAACAGAACTTCGACTTGTTTCTACTTTTAATATGTCTATCAAATAATGCAACACAACTATCTTATTATTCTTAGTTGTTATCAAATTATGTTTAAACTACCTATGTTTTAAATGCAATGTTAGTTTTTATATTGAGAATCTATTTTAGTATGTTAGTATTCTTAGTTATCTAACCAGCAACAGTTATATATTTTATTTTTATGCTTTCCCTGCACTAGCTTGCTAAAATTTTTGAACTTCCGTAGTCCTATCTGCACTTTCCCTGTGTTTAATGTTCTAATTATCTGCTAAATTGTTAGTATGCTACAGTATCTACATGGTTAGAGGATATAATTTATAATTCTATTCTACTTTTCCAAACTATACTACAGGTATATATAAAATTTACATCATTTACACTATTATATATTTGTACAAGCATTATTTCTGCATATTGATGTTAACCAGACAAGAAAATTGCTTGATCTTCTTATGTGGTTAAAATCTTATGGAGCTTGCAACTAATTACATTATAGCCATATATACACTTTGTATTTTCACAATCTTCAGACACTAGCTTATTTACATGAGGTCTTGACTAGATATCAGTTTTGTGTTGTGTTTTATGTTCTCTTTATGTACTGCGCATGCAAAATACTCACTCTTGTTTTCAAAGTTGTCAATTTTCTTCAAGTTGCCTGTAGATTTCTCTTGTATTTTGATGCTATATACTGTGGTTGCATTTTCCCTAAAGTGTGAGTTTAATTTGTGTTTTTGTTGTATCGCTGCACCAATATTATGTAAAGCATTGCCTTCTGGCCTCTTCTTTGTGCAGTTGTCCAATTTTGCAAAGTTCAAAGTTCAAAGGTTTTCTCACAATGTCTTTTCAAGTGCTCTTTTCTTGCATCTTTCTTCTTGGTGATTTTTCTTGATTTTCTTTTCTTCTCTTGATGCTTTCCCCTTCTCTGTTTCTTCATCACATGTTGTCTGTCATCATACATGTTGTTGGATCTCTGGTCCAGGTACAGGAACAGTGTGGATTGTGATGCTTTGTCAGTAATGTCAATCAATTGTTTGTGTGTGTGTGTATGTGTGTGTGTGTGTGTGTGTGTGTGTGTGTGTGTGTTATATGCACTTCCAAATGTTTTTCAAAGATTTTGTGTTTTGCTCAGTCCTTAGCACTTTCTGTAATTTGTTTATCTTGAACTGTTTCTGGGTGTTCTGCATTTGTTTGTTTCTTTTTAGGTTTCACGTGGGTCATGTGGAACCACAAATCTTTTCTTTCTACTTTTGAGGGATTAGTCATCTAATACATGTATGAAACGTAGCCAGGTAGCAGAGTTGGAGAGGAGTGGAGGACTCGGGCCACTTCCCTCCCCTCTCTACACTCACTGCGGACATTCCTCACTTCACCCAACCCTCTGCCCAGCAGTCCAATGGGAACACTTTCTCCCTCCCCGTGTGGGTAAGGGTAGGAGTAGGGCACATCCAACACTCGATGTTGGGGATGCCATATGGGGGGGGGACTTACCAATTGGGGGAGGTTTGCGATGGGGGTGGGGCCCAGCACTCAATCTCTAAAAGTTTCTCCATCACTGATAGGAGATATGTCCAGTGTCATACATCTTCTCAGCTCTCTTGGGTAGCACTCTATCCACTATAATATTCTGCTTCTTTTGCTCAGTTTTCAAGGTCTCATTATATCTATTCAATTTAATTTCTCACTGCTCCCCAGTGGGTACATTCTATTGTACCGTTCTCCTTGATTTTTTAATGGATAATATCTATAAAGAATGTATATAAGTGGGAGAAGTAATATAAGTCTGCAGTTATTGATGTTTGCTTGGTTTTATTATTTCTATATTTCTAAGACCTAAGAGTCCCCCTTCTGCTGCTACTTACACACTTTCGATATTTTCCCTTCCTTCAGATACTTTGTGTAATGGTCCTTCAGTGCCTTTGCAATTATATTGCCTCCAACAGAGATCTCTGCTATATGTACTTAGTTCGTTCTGTATGCTTTTCTTTTCTATGTTTTCTTTAATGTCACTTCTATCTCTTCTATAATCAAATATAAGATTGTGCCATTCTAGTGATTCTAGGTATAGTGGTTCCCATTTCTTTGATAGAGAAAATGTATAATTAAAAAATAATAATTCCTTTCTATTTCTTATTTTTGTACAATTCTTCCACTTTTATCTTTCTATGCACCAAGTTGACAATGATTAGCTGGATATTTTGCCAAGCTTTCTTTACAATGTTTTACCTCTATTAAGCTGTTTCTTATGACTATTAAACTATGATACTGCTCATAATTGTCCATCCTTCTCCTTACCCACTGCGTGCTCCCATTGGACTTCTGGTCAGAGGGAGGGAGATGTGAAAAAATGAAATGTCTGCAGGTATGGTGGAGAGAGGAACAGGGGCATCTCCAACCGATTCCCTCTGTTTTTACTAGTAATGAACTCTGGTGGCGAAGGAAGGGGCATATTCACAGAGAGCAATTTCTGCATGCTATCTTTGGCACCCCTCCGTAGGGCTGCCATTACTGACTTCACCTGTCTAAACTTCTTCCTCAACTTTAAAATGAAGGGTTTGAACTTGATGACCTAGACCTCAAAGTATCTTTTCACCTCTAAATCACTAAATCAATGTAACTATTTCTTCTCACTTCCACCCAGCTCTTGCTTCAGAGGAGTTTAATTGATGAGAAGTTTGCTATTTTGAATACTATAATATTCCCTGGTGCACACATACTTATATAAACATTCAGATCATAACCTTCTTTTTCCTTTGGGATAGGAGAGACAGAGAAACTGATATGGAAAAAGTAGGAAGGATTGGTACAGAAAGCTAAGCAATCTAGATTGAAGGGATTGTCAACTTTTCACTGAGAACATTTAAAATTCAGAAATGAGCAAACTCTATAAATCCGGGCTTAATTTAATGTGTTGTTGCTTGTCTAGATTGAAGAAACTGATAGAAAAATGTTAATAATGCAGATTGAATTTAAAAGGATCATAGATTCATTTTTCTCCCAGCTATCCAGTTATAAAAATTTTACCAATATATCCTAGATTATTATCATTTGTTCTCAGTAAACTATGGACCTAAGTAGGCTCAAATAATGAAGTCTGATGCTTCTGCTATTGCTTTTAGCTTTGCCTGGTATTAGAAGATGCTTTCTATTATAGAACACCAAGAATACTGTAAGCCTTGCCAGATATGTTATCAAGTTTCTCTATTACCTTTTTTCCTTAGGCTTTACTCTTTTATAGTAACCTTCCCCACCTTAATTAACTTTAACTGAACTATATGGCTCCTATTTACCTTTTTAGGGTGAGATTTTATAGGTGGGTAGACAAGATGAATGGATCTGAGTTCTGAGGGATGAGTGGGGCCAAAAATAGCCTTACTCCATATAATTAGAATCTGCTCTTCAGGACTCCAAATCCCAGCATCCCACTTTCTTTCTCACTTTAAGTCCTTATATTTTGGAGATAAAGTTTGCGTGTGGCCCTGCCTCTCTCTCTTTTCCCTGCGAACATGGCTGAGAAAACTTTATTTTTACTCAGGGTTTTATTTTGTTCTTTTATTTCTTTTGCTTCAAGTGATTATTAATAAATCTTATAAAATATAATACTTGGAGTTATTGGGTATTAATTTTAATCTTACCACAGTCACTCAGATACTGCAGTGCTGGGCCTCACACTGCATGTACTTAAGATTGCTTTTTTTTCCCCCCTATTGCCAGGACTTTTAGGAAAGTTAGGACTTTTTTATTTTTTTTTAAATAGTCTAAATGACATCATCAGATAAGGAAAAATTTAATAAACAGGAGCAAAACCAAAAAAAATATTCCTTTTTAGGATCCTTTTCCTAATTTCCCCCAGTGGGGAAGAAAATGCAAGTCAAGAAACAAGAAAAAAGAAAGGGAAATTCTGAGGGCAAATTTTATTAGAGTGAAAATTTTGATTTTGTTCAGTTCTACTCATTCATAACTAATTAATTTTGTGAAGATTTTAAATCATTTTCATACAAAATTCCCTTAAGCATCTTCCTGCATATATCAAGAATTTCTTGCATGAAAATGGGTTTCTGAGCACATCTTCCCAATATACACAAGGGATTTCTACTGCTGTTAATTCTATCTACAATCTGGACTAGTCCATTGCTACTTCTCAGTTCCTTTGGGATTAGTTATGGAAGTCACATTTTTTTCTGAATATTCCTGATCTCATTAAACATTTAACACCTGGCCCTA
This sequence comes from Gracilinanus agilis, assembly GCF_016433145.1. Taxonomy (NCBI): domain Eukaryota; kingdom Metazoa; phylum Chordata; class Mammalia; order Didelphimorphia; family Didelphidae; genus Gracilinanus; species Gracilinanus agilis. The sequence goes on along the minus strand of NC_058130.1, from coordinate 461,224,725 downwards.
TTTGGTCAGGGAAAACAAGAATAACATAAGGCAAAATAGACTGCATTTTATAATGCTTAAAGTTAACAAAATTTTTTCCTCCTAGGCCATGAGGTAGTTAATATAAGTATTATTCCCCTCATTTTTGTATGAATAAATTTAGTTTTCCTGAGATTACCATGGGCCAAGAAGTGACAGAAGGGCCATTCAGGTTTTTTAACTCAAAGTTGCTCATACTTTTCATATCAAAGTCTTTCAATAAACAGAGAGAGGAATTATTTTGTAACTAGTGTTAGAGCAAAGGATTAGATACCTAGCATATATGAACATTGATATATGATTATTTTTTATTATATAATTGTTCTGTCTGGGTGGAAAAACCTGGCAAATCATTATATACACACATGCACTCAACAGGTATACACAATGGCAATAAATGATGAATAGGGCCTATTAGTCTACCTATAAAAATAATCAATACTTCAAGCTGGCATGCTACTTGGAGTATTAAATCCCTCATTTACTCCTATTTCATATTCCATAATGTAAAATTTATTTTCACACATATTTTCAGGGACATTTAACAGGAAACAAATGAATTTAACAGGATTTTTCTCAATGAATACTCAAGCAATTGTTTTGCTTTGGCTATGGAGATTACAAGGTAACATACAAAAGGAAAATGAAAGAAAAATAATTTTCTAATTAATGGTATAGTATGCTCAAGGTAAAATCAAGTTCATGGTTGCTGACTCTCAAGTAAATATAAAAAGTATTAACAAATACTGTAAAACTAATATTTTTTTTCTCTGTATTGTGGTAGTAGCTATTGAAACAACCCTGTCCTCCATAATCTAGATTAAAATAAAAAAATTGTACAGTGGGGGGAAAAAAACAAAATATATTGGTAGAATTTGACTCACATCACATCTCAAGGTTTGATATAGTGTTTTAGGGGAATAGATAATATTTTGAAGAAGTGTGGCAAAGGAGATAGAGAACTGACCATGGAGTCCAGTAGACTTGAATTCAAGTTCTGCCTCTGGCACACTCTGACAGACTAATAGACTCTGCCTGTTACCTTTGGTGAGCCATTCAATCTTCCATTGCCCTAGGTAACAACAACTATACATTGACAAGAAGATTTTGAAATGCATTGAATAGAGGGAATTCATTAATCTGAGATTTTTCCATATACTATTAAAATTATAGATCTACTTTTAAGCCTTACATAATATTTTAAATGCTAGAACTGTAGTTAAAAAAAGATTCAGCAGGACAAATAAGGATATAAGCCAGGTGAAAATAACCATATTTTAAAAGAAAGATAAATGTAAATGAGAAATTCTTCCATTGGGCCAAAAAACAAACAGGGTAGGAGATACATCATTAAAGAAGAGGTCACATAGCAAAGGACTTAAGCATTCTAGAGAAGGGTAAGTTCAAGTACCTTGTACTTGAGTTTTCCCCACAAGGGATATATACCTGGTTATACTAGAAAGCTAATCTCTAGTTCTCTAGGAAACACAACTCTCATAAAAATCTTTGCCTTTTTCAAACTCACAGTATACTAAAGTTTCGAGACATCCCCTTAAGATGTCTTACAATTAATAAGGTTACTAAGAACTCTGACTTCCTTGTCATCACATTGTTTTCACAGTCTGGTTAATTTTTGAAGATAAAGAAAAAGGACTAGATTATTTCTTTTATATAATCACTTTAGTCCATTAGGGTTCCTGTACTTTCATAGTCATATGCTTATTCTTTCTCTTTCTAGGAGGTTTATATCAGAACTCAACATAGTCTGAATCTCCCATCTCATCCCCTAAATGAGACTATGTGGTTTCCTCGTGGTACTACCACCATTCTTGGGTCCTATTTTATGTGGTGGAGCTGCTCATTTCATCATCTCTACCACTAGCTCTCTGCATTTGTCATTAAGAAAACACAGTGGGGATGGTCAGGGGGAACTTCTGACCGTACCTACTTTCACTATTTTCTCACAGCTGTATCTTCAATGTCCACTTATTGGGGATTCCTCCCTATTTTATTCTGTACTTTTCCATGTGACTGAAAGCTCAACATGGAATCAAGATATTGCTAGGACATAATCCTCATTGAGGCATATATGTGACTAAAAAGGGCAGAAGAAAAATAATTTTAAATTCCCAATCATCAGTCACTTGTTTCACTACAAATACTGTAAATGTCTGTACAACTGTTGTCATAATTAAATATTCTACCACAAATGAGCTAATAAAACTGAACTGAGCAACCAATTGACAGAAGCATGTTATGATACAATGTGCCCCTTTTCAAGCAAATTACATAGAATTACCACTTATATACTATTAGTCATTATATGCTGTTTATGTCGTGTTTTTAAAAAATGACTTAGTTCTTCCAGTATAAAGAAAGTCAAAACGTGATTCACAGCATAACTGCATTGAGTCTCAGCATGAATGCTTAATTGCCAATATTCATTAAATGGAAGACCATTAGTAGCAATTTGTGTATGAGAGTTAATCAGCAGTTCAGAATCAAGAGAAGAACACAAATATGTGCACAGTTTTTAATACTAAGTGGTTTGACAGAATATTAATGAGTGTATAATTCTACAGAGAAAATAACTTTTAACTTGAAACATTCTTGCATTGCACATTTCTGTGTTAGCTCATTACATAAACAGAATTTTAAAGATATATGTATATATGGATACATACATACATATAATTATCATTCTAAAATAGAACATAACTTTGCACATTGGCCCTCATCAAATGCAAATGATGAATGTATTTTGAAAAGTTCACTCAACTGTGTAAAATATGTCAATATACTTAGTCTCTAAAAAAGGTACAACAGAAAAATTTAATTTATGAGAATTGAAATATATCATTCATTCAATAACCTATTTAATGTATCTATCACACACCAATATGAATTAAAGTTTCTAAAATTATTTCTAGAGTTGGAAAATTGACTAAAAATGTTCCTCAGTTCTTCATCTCTTGTCAGAGCCTATAAATTACTGAATCTTGGAAGGCTGACATGTCAAATACAGATAATGAGTGAGTCATGGGCAGTACAAAATATTACATGTATAATGAGTAGCTATATTAAATATATATATATATATTAAGCATAAAGACTGAGCAAAATCCACTTGAAGAGAAAGAACATGTAAAAATAGTAGACTAACATTATTACTACTACCAAAAATAATTAAATGCAGACTATTTCTAAAAAAAAATTACCTCTGTGTAAAGGAACCAAAGGGCATCCTAATTCTTTTTAAGATTGCCATTTCCTTGCTTTATGTTCATATTCTAGTGGTTATAAACTATACTCTTTCAAATTTTGCACCATGTATTTGATACACAGGAAAAGAAGGAAAGTTATTTTGCAAATTCAATCAATGAAACATTTATTGAAACTCTAAGATGGACAAGGTATGTCAAACCATGTATATTTATATTGTAGATGGCAAATACAGAATAATGTAAGCAAGATAAGTTTTTGGATTTTCAGGGAGAAAAAAAAGAATGAAACAAGGAAAATAGACAATAAAAATTTATCATGGGGCGCAGTCTTTTTAAAATATTAGAAATCTGGTTTTCAGTTGAATATGTTTATCTTGATCTCCATGTTGCAGACTTTAACAAGATTATGAGTGAATATGCTAGAAACAAGAGAGTACAATGACTAATAATAATAGTAAATGCTTCAGAAAAGGGAAGAGGCAAGTGGGTGGAATGAGTTGATCAAATAGATAGCATATCTGAAACTTGAATTATGGACAGAATTAAGAGGGAAAGAGGAAACTGGAAGTAACACTTCACAGGAAAGAAATCTTAGAAGCCAGTGCTTTGGACAACAGAATGGTCAAAGTGGTTTACAAATAGTGTATACTTCATTCTATATGTAGCAAAGAATCCATGGAAGAGTAATTAATGAGTGAAGTTGGAAAGGGTAAATTATGTCTAGATTGTGAGTGCCTTTATCTGTCTTCATTTAATCAATAATAGTCATTAAGCATTCATGCTAGGCAGCTATTGCAATTATATCCTGAATCATGACTTGACTTTTCTTTATGTACTGGAGATTCACAGAAGATATTTAAGCAGGGGAGTGACTTAATAAAAGTGTGTTTCAAGAAGACTAATCTAGTGCTACTCTACAGTATGGTTAGGGAGAACATTTGGAAGACAGAAGTGAAGATATAAAGTGATAAAAATCTCAACTCTTGTGTTAGGAAGAGAGAGAAAAAAAGGCATGGAAGTGAGACATTTCTTTGAAACATTGATGCATCTATAACTTTGTGAATTTGGAAATTCCCTTCACTGCTGCATATTGCAAACTATTCACACTTCTCAGACTGTTTAATTCTATAATATCTGCTTGATTTTCCCTTCCCTATGTCACCCACTAAAGAAGATACAATGTATTTAAGGTTGTTCTTTTGTTTTATGAATTTTCATTGATATAAATGCAACACTAATCCTGCCCCTTTGGCATACTTAACTCTTGTTCATTAATGGTTTACTTTTACCCCTTTTTCTGTTTGTATGCATGTCCTTAATAAAGTTTTTTATGACATTTCTTGAGCAAAAGTGATCATTAGTAATATCCTTTAATCAGTTTGGAGTAAGTTAAATACAGTCTTGATTTCTTTAAGAGAGTATTTTTCCATGTTTTGAAATCATCAAGCATAATTTTGTAAGGGTAGTACTGAATAACTTCAGTGTATTATAAATACTGCTCAATTTCCAAATGCAATCTATTATTCCTGATCCATTTTGGGACCATCTCACTTTCTATCCACATTACTTCCCCAAATACACTAAAGAATGAATTCATTGGGTTGTCTATCTTACTATGTGGCATAATATAGACAAAGCATATAATTTCATCTACTTTGATTGTTCAATTAGATTCTCATTTTATTGACAGTGGATTTTATTGAAGTGTCCTAATAACAAAATGCACTTTGCATTAAGAATGGCTAAATTAATTGTGGTATATGGTATTGATGGCCTATTATTGTCCTGTAAGAAATATCATGAATATAGAACGCAAAGTCTTCCATGAAGTAAAAAAAAAAGTAAACAACATATAGAACTATAAATAATGTAAATAAAAAGGACAGCAATGACAAAATCTTCAAAAGTGAGTTTCACAAAATTAGAGAGTACAAGCACAATCCCAAAGAAGATATATGAGAATCCAGTTCTGGCTCAATTTTTCATAGAAAGACAGATTCATAAGTATGTAGCATTCACTTATTTTCAAACATTTTTTGATATACTGATCATTTTTTTGTTTATTTTTTTACTTCTTTGTTTCCTTTTTTGTCTTTAATTTTTTTTCTTACATGGGATGTCTCTCTGAGAATGGAGAGGAGGGAGGCAAAGGGTATGGGACAAATACTGGCAATAGTAAAAAAAAAAGATAACAATATAATTCACATACAAAAATGTTCCAATAGTGTTCATCATCTCCAAAAGATGATTTTATTTCTATGGATTTTATTTTCCCTTTCTTCACCACTGAGAATGGGAAAATAATGGATTGATTAAAGAATTGACTGAGTCCTATTAGATAGGTGAATATTGGAAAATAGCATAAATCTTTTGGGTTTCAGTTTTCTTATTTGCAAAATGGGGAGAAGAATTATTATGACTACTACTTCATAGAGCTATTGTGAGGCTCAGATAAGTACCTATATAAAATGTCTCAAAATTCATAATGCATCCATAAATTTTAATAACATTTATTTAAAACTACACTACAACTTTTGGAAAAGATTTTATTATTGTTGTTGTTATCATTATTTTATTAAAGAGCTTTGGAAAATTTAAAGCATTACATAAATGAGAGCAATGATTATCATAAGCACTTCAAATCAAGAGGCTTAAATGCCAAACAAGATAATATATGTAACTTGTTGTTTTTGTGTACACAATGAAAGGATGTAAGCTGCCTCCTTCACTTACCTTTCCATAAGTTAAGAATGTTACTTCATTTAGCTTCAAATTTTTCATTTCTCTGTCTTCATTTATACTAAAACTGTCTTTGTGGATTGTGGTTCAGTTTCTTCCATTGGGTATCAACAGTTTGGCCATTTGATTAGATAAAGTTCATATGGTAACCAGTCATTAAATTAATAAGAGTAGCTTGTCTAAAAACTGTGTAAACCTTAATAACCCATAGATCCACTCTTCAACCATCATAATAGAAGTAGAAGGGATTGAGGGTCACTTTGTACGTTTATCTGTTTCAATACTCCTTAGAGTCACATAATTAATTTCCTAATGGCTAGTCTTCCATAGGTGAACCCGTTTTTACTTGTCTAGACTGATTTTCAGAGAGCAGATGCCATGCTTGAAGCCATACCAACGTGGAAGAACCTTATAGAGCATTCCATCCACTGATTCATCTTCCAGAATCCAGGCATATTTGATGCCAGAATGAGGTATTGGAGTAAGACCTTTGTAAGAGGTGCCCCCCAAATAAGAATCAATTATATATGGAGAATGACTGAATTTATGAGACAAATTAAAGAAAGATTATTTGAAAATTACATGTCTTTCATCTGATTTAATGGTCAAAATTTCAGGTGGTCAGAACAAAATGGTAGATTTTATTTAACATAAAATTTGCTTAAAACAAAGATAATAGCTCATGTCTACTAATGTGTCTTTATCTTTATTTTAACCCATTTTTTAGTTTTGGAAATGTTACACAGGATATGTCTAGTACTTAAGCTGATTATAATAACAATATAAAAGAGTACATTGTCTTTCCTAATTATGGAAAATTGAATGATATATTCTACTTAAGTCTTTTCTGTCATTGTTTTCATTACTTTGTCACTTCTCAGGCATATTGTTTAATTTATATTGCTAAAGATACATTCAAATAGCATTTTTATTACCATAGCTGGAGTAACATGAAAATTAGACATTGTCCCCAGTGGCCATATGGGCATAGCAGGCAATAAACCAAAACAGAAAACATGGTGGGTCAAGTAATAAAGTGTCATTAGGGGTTGAGTTGTGACAGTGCCACTATTCTACAGAAGGAAAACTCAAGGAGCTTTATGTTTAGAGGAATGTACAGTTTATCTATATGGTATGATTGCAGGACCCTAAAAAAGAACCTTCTTCCTTTGACTGCCATCGACCATTGGTTCTAAAATATCTCCATTACTGTCTTTTGATTATGAGTTAAGGATGAAAATAGGGGTTGTTTCATTCTTTCTGTATGTTTTCCCAGCTCCAAGCATAGTTTCTGGCTCATAGTGGAAATTTAACAAACATTTGTGGATTGAGTGATTAATTAATAGTGGAAACTCAGAGTCAGGAGAATTGGATAGTCCCCTGACTCTTTCCTAGATATGTAACTTTTGACAAGTCATCTAAGATTTGTAAGTCTCAGTTTCCTTAAAAAAATTGGTGCTTTTCCCACTATATGATGGCAAGTGTTTTCATTAGTTATCTGATAATGTAATTGTAATTCTATCCATTACTCACTTTTTTAACTCAAGTGAAAAGACTTGCCTTGAAGATACTCATTTTCCCTTGGTAGAAAGCTTCAAGCAAAACCCACTTAGCTACTTTTAAGGTAGGTTGTCAAATGATTCTTGTTTAATTATGGATTAGACAATGGTTTCTAATTTTTTTGGCCAACTCTGATATTTTGTGATATTGTAAGTCAGTTAAAATGCAAATATATAATATGTAAATGGACAAGCATTATCAAATAGAATTGTCTCATGAAGAATTCTTTCATTTGATGACCATAGCTAGATATAGAAAAGATAACAGGCATAATTTGCTTCAGGGCATAGTTAGGGAGGAAAGAAAAGCCAGGAAGTATGCTGAGCTGCTAGTGTTGGGTTACTTAATGGATCCTGTAGAAAGTTTAATGGAATGGGGAAAGATGAAGGGTAGGGATGCTTACCTGTTCTGTAGTCATGCAGTGTCAAACCTTACTAGGGGAAAAGGAAAAGGGGGCAGCATTCTTATGTGTTAAAATAATAGTAACTAGGTGTATAGTGGTTAGAATGATTACTCTGGAGTCCAGATGACCAGTGCTCAAATCTGGATTCAGATACTGTGAGACCCTGGATGAGTGTTTTAACCCTGTTTTTTCTCAGTTCCTTCATCTGTAAATTGAGCTAGAGAAGGAAATGACAATGGATGTCTTTGCCAAGAAAACCTCAAATGGAGTCAAAAAATGAGACTATTTGACTTAACCACAAAATTGTTCCCTTAGTCTGTATACTTTATATAATTGACTTCCTATTTTCTAGTAATATGATCCATAGGCTAAAAAGAAAAACTTATAACACTTCCTGGGACCTAGACTAAAATAGGGTAGTGTTATTAAACTAAGAACTTGAAACTGGAGATAAGATAGGAACTTGCTTCCTTTGACAGTCTAGGAAAACTTCATTCCCTGAATGGCTAGGGGAAACCCCATCTCCACCCTTTACTTCACTGCTCTCTGCATGAGCCCTAGAGCTGGACCAGGGCTGGGGGTTGAGAGATAGAATGAGAACTAAAGGGTAGAGATGTGCTGGAGGACATCGTCCAGGGAACTCTGAGTTCTTTTCCTGATGTGCCCTCTTGAAAACTGCTCGGGGTTCCCACATCAAAAGATGCACAGGTTGGTGTTGAGAACCTCCCACTCCCCATTCACATTCTCCTTGGACTCAGCTATGGGGCCCAATCAAATTCATTCATATCTTCTGTGATGTAGTCACATGTTCCTCCCTAGGCTATACCTACATTGACTTCCAGAAATTTGTGGTAGGACTCAGTGCCTGAATGTGCTTTTCCCACTCCTCCTTAAATTCCTTTTGGAAACTACTCTCTTATATTTCACTCATGCTACAACAGATATGATAATTTAGATATTTAGTGAGTCACAGTTTGCAAAACATACTCAGATCACTTGAGTTAGGTATTATGTCCATTTTACAGATGAAGACACTGAGATGCAGAGAAGTTGTGATTTGCTTGGAGTCAAACAGATGTTAAGTGTTTGAGGTAGTATTCAAGCTCAGGTCTTGACTTCACATGCTGTGCTCCTGCTTCATGGCTTTGCTAAGAGTAATGATTTGGTGACTTGGAAAAAATCCTTCTAGTTACAACCATGATTCTTACTAGAATTCTTCTTACTGACATTCTTTGGGCATCAATTTTTACCTCTCTAAAACCACAAGATAGAGCATAATGGCCTTTGAAACAATGTTCCATCTTTTGATGTTTTTTCAGTTTGTTCAGAGGAAATATTAATGAGCTCCATTTGCTTTGAGAACTGCCACTTCTGGAATTATTTAGTCCTCAATCTAGGTAGTTGTTCCTAGCTATCTTACCTTAGGCCAAGGGGGTAAGCAAGTTATCTGGAATTATAAACCCTTTCCTCTCTGTTTAACTGAATGTGCCCTGAACACCATGAATTTTGAGGAGATGGAAGACAGGCCCATCTGAAACATATAGTCCTAATGGGATCCAGCTTCCTGGATATCAGTTATTGGCAATATCTTTATCAAGAACTTGGATGACTCCACTTACAAGGTCTCATATAGCTTCTCTACTTTTGGAAACATCTACTCTTGTATTATGATGTGACAAAGGTGGCTCCTTGGGATTTTGGCTGAGTCTACTTTGTGATACAGGAGCCTATAAACTAAGCCAATAATTGGCAAACTTTTTTAAAGTGGGAGCCAAAGAAAAGGGAATGCTCATCTGTCAGTCTGTTTCTAATGCAACTCTTTCGAAGTTTCATTGTATTGTATCCTACTCATTGTATTCTTCAGATTAGCAATAATGTCCTGCGGCCAGATAAAACATTTCAGGGGACCACATCTGGCCTATGGGCCATAGTTTGTTCATCACTGATCTAGATGATATCATTGATGACGAGAAGCTACAAAGTTCTCTCCATATGGAGTAATCATTAGTACCAAAGTGAATTAAAGAGGGTGGTGACATCAAGACATTTGGTTTGTGTGTTTTTTTTTCAAAAAGGCTAAAAAGGTCATGACAAAGATGAATAGGTGAAAATTCTGCACACACACTCCTCTTGAAGTCCTGGCCTAACACAAGGAAAACAGAAGGCCATACCCACCAACTAGTATAGTTGTATCTCCACTGTCCAAAATATAAAAGGCCCAATTTTTCCAAGCCCACTAATGATTTCCTGTCTTTCCTCCTTTATTTTTCTAACTGGAACAACCTTCTATAATCCCAGCACCATGGTTCCCAAATTCACTGTCCCCAGATGGACGAGCTTTGCTCTTTAGTCTTCATCTGTACATTGCTTCTCCACTTCTAATTTTAATACTGTCTGAAAAGCATCTACTCATGTTCCCCAGGCAGTGCTCCACAGACAATGAGTAGTGGTCAATATAGGCACCCATTTCATGGAAACTAGGTGTCCAGGCTCCAAGTGCTAAGTCTTTGGGCCATACAAGCATTCCTCAACTGTGAGTAATATGCATCAAATATTGGAGCTAGGTGTGCATATTGAAGGGCAGGATCCTTTAACTGCAGTTCCAGCTAAGAAATAGAAGCTGATTTTTGATGGAGAAAAAGGGAAGAGACAAGACTGATGGAGGATGTGACAGGCAGAATGGTATCAGACAGTCCAGGTCTGTTTTAAACATGTGACAGACTTGACCCATTCATCTATGTGAGATATATTCAACTGATGGGCAAGATTATTAGCATGCTGCTACAGATTGAAAATTCAGCAATGTGGCTGTTGCTAGGGTCTTCAAAGTGCTTCCACTCTAAGGAATGATGCCTGATAATTATAACTTTATTGGAACACAAAGAACTTTGTGTTTTCATCAAACACTATGTTCTAATTATTTTTTGTTGTTTTTTTTGCCAGAAAACTGAAATCTCATGGCTCTGAAGAGACACCAGGTGTTCCTGTTCTTTTCTCTGAGGTACTTTGAACTATAACCATAACTTATTTCCTTTTTTTGTCTGTGTACCTGCACAGTGTGATGTAAGTGGACAGAGAAGACCATTTATTAAGCTGGTCAAGCATCCTTTGCTTTTTGGGATATTAGAAGTTTCCCAGACTAAAAAAAAAAGGAAAAAAAAGGCTAAGAGACATTCAATAGTGACTTTCTTTTCACTTTGCCTGTGAAATGGGGACTTTCTTTTTTCCTTACATCTATCTGGGTTAGTAAGAGAGATTAAGGGTCACAGTGAACTTCCCCTTTTCCCAAGTCTTTTTCTTTGGACATGATCAAAGTCTTATAAATAGTTGATGGGGGAAAGAAAAATAATAAATTATTTAATGAATTTTAGAGATAGTTGATAGAAGTTATAGAATCTCATAAAATCTTACCAGATAAAGTAAACATTCATACATTGATACTATTTATAATTTCACATTTTAAAACTTGAGATTTCATTGAGAGCCACTTTTTAAGAAGCTAAAATTACTTGATGCAGATATAGACTTCTAATTTTATTTTTCTCTCTTAAAAAGAATAGATATATAGTCTTGTATAAATCAGATAATATCATCTATCATCTTACTCTGAAAGTCAACAAAATTAGTCATTGTTACTCTCTTTTTGAAATGCCAACTAGAGATTTAATTCAACCAGAATTATGTCCCAAATATTTTCAGTACTTTTCTTTCTTCTCCTGTATGAAAATAGAAATACAAAAATCATTTAATTTGAATTTGCAGAGAAGGAAAGCCAAGAATATAAAAGCATCAGAGACACATTAAAAGGGAAATTTCATTAAGAAAATTGGCAAGATGGAATAATTTTGTGGATTGGTGATCTCACATTTCTCTCTTCCTCCCACATATTTCCATCATAATATTTTAATAGAACTTTGGATAATTTTTTTTCATTTTAGCCAAAATTTTATCTATTTTCTCATATCACTGTGGATATAGAATGAATATAAAATATATTATGAAATTAATTTAGATGGGCATCACGATTTCTTAATAAGCAAAATTGGAGATATCCTTTTTATGATGAATCCATATCCACTTAAAAATCATATCCCAAGGGCCCAATCCATTACTGGGCTTTTAATTTTACTATAAAATGAGAAAGAACTACTGCAAAGACGTGATAAAACAATATAGTAGTAGCATGAAACAAAAAGTAGTAGTACAACACCTATACTACCATAAAACTAAAGCACACTTTCTTAAAAAATGTATCCATTGGGGGCAGCTGGGTAGCTCAGTGGAGTGAGAGTCAGGCCTAGAGTCAGGAGGTCCTAGGTTCAAACCCGGCCTCAGCCACTTCCCAGCTTTGTGACCCTGGGTAAGTCACTTGACCCCCATTGCCCACCCTTACCACTCTTCCACCTATGAGACAATACACCGAAGTACAAGGGTTAAAAAAAATGTACCCATTACCATTGGAAATTATATACACCAACTTAATTCATTGAAGAAGGAAATGACAAGACTCTCAAGTTATCTTTGTCAAGAAAAATACATAAATAGTCTGATCTACAAGGTCTCAAAGACAGACATGACTCAATGACAGAACAATGATGATGGCATCTTTTGAAACAGTGCAAAAGTTCAGGAAAGCTATGCAGTTTGGTTATATATGTTGATAGTACAAACAGAAGGAATATATGTAACCAAGGAACAAACAAATATAGTACATTTATTGCCAGGCATGCATACAGAAGGGCACATGTAAGGATTATGTGTCACCCAGAACCATATGCTAGAAGCATCTATAGTAAATATATGTCTCAAAGGACAAGTTATGTCAATAATTTACACGGTGAAAGCAAATGTAGAAGAGCTATTCAAGAAGGAAAGGTATGTAGCATAGAAATAGGCATGTTTCTGGTCTGATAATTCAGGGCCACCCACCAATTCTAATAGATATCATTGTATGACACTGGGAACCTGTCCCTTGCTAGTATCATGTCATGTATAGTCTCTGTTAAATATATAGTTTCATCTTGGTAATGCCTCATGAATTTCATGGTTATCATTAGGTGAGGTTCAAGTGGTCTTATAGTTGCTAGAAGGTGCTGCCTCATGGAATCACATTGCTTAAGCTATTCTTTCCCTTTCAGTTTTCTGGCTTCAGTAAGGGTCATTGAGAGATTAGTTGTTTTTTTTTCCCCAAAATAGGAGAAATTGGTACTACTAAATCTTTTTTTTTTAATTTAGAACCCAGGATTTAAGTCTTAGTTCACTTAATGGATGAGATCCATGAATAAAAGAGAAGAAAGAAAATTCAGCTGCTTTTATTCTTTTCCCTCAAGGAGAGGATGTGTAAGAGTTCCAGTTCTCAGAGTTTTACTTATCACAGCTTTTCTTTACAAGACAAATATTTTCCTTTCAAGAGTCATTCCCTTTTGGAACACAGAACATTCAGCAAGTCAGCTAAATAGAACAGGCAGATATTGAATCTATATTTAGATCTTTGAACCTCCTCTTCTTACCACTGATAAGGTCTCACCCAAACTTCTGTATGACTGAGGATTAGAAAGTTCTAATTAACTACTGATAATTTCCATTTACCAATTTTATGACTTTCAGAATCTTTGACCAAAACTCTAAGGATTCTTCAAGTGTGAGATCATAGAATTTTTCTAATCCCTATCCCTTAACTAGAAGAGAAGAGGAATAATCAGAAACAAATTAACAACAAAAACCATAACATAGAATCATACTAAAACATTGCTTTCTAAATAATTACTTTTTCCCCTTATTTTATAAAGAATGCCTCCTTTTAAAATACCATCATGAGTTTGTACAGCTAAAATATTCTCTTTTCCCAGAAATTTTTCAATCCATGGAAATCATAAAGATTTATACACGAATATCTCTGCAAATGTACACTACATAGTATAGAAAGAAGTCACATTATCAGTAACCATAATATAATTCACATGCAGATATATACTGTTTGATATTCAGAATGAAATTACATGAAACCATCCATAATATATGTGGTGAATGCAATATATTGTAACAACATAGCATTTATGACACCATTGATTATTTCTGGGTGGAGGTTTCCAACCACATCCCAAATAATATCATCCCAGAAAGTTCGGAGTTCTTCACTGAGTCACTTAATCAATCAAAGGTGTAAATTTGATGCTAACTAGTCCTTAATCAATCTGGGAGGATCTAAGTATTCTGGCAATTGGATAAAGATAGATGAGCCCCAGAAGGAACTACTGTGTATTTCATTGCAAGAATCTACACATCTCAAGGCTTAGCATACACAAATACACAGAAAGCCAGGTTAGAGCCACCTGTTTATAGCAGCAGGTCAGTGAAGTAATAAATGATTCTTTGGTCAGAATCTAAAGAGTAATTTCCTTTTCTCCTCTGCCCATCTATTGACAAGATGATGATTTTATAAACTTTGAACTGTTGAAATGCTGGGGGTAACTAAGGAGAACTTCCTGAGGTCTACTATTAGGGAAAAAATATTAAAAGAACTTTCAGTTACCAGGAGCTGTTAATTTACTGTTTGATCAAATACAGTCTCAAAGTTTTAGCCCATTACCTCCAGGAACACAGAGCGCAGGAACTCTGAAGTTCTTAATAGTAAGAGGAGATAAAAGACACAGGTTTCTGTCTATGCTAAAAAAAAAACCTTAACACATCTAAAATGTATGGTACACCAGGTGTGTGTATATGTATATATATATACATATACACACACATACACAATATATGTACATAATATATATATATAATATATCATAATATTATAGATTGGAAGAAACTTTAATGATGGCATTTTGTAGATAGGGCAGATGAGGTCCAGTGAAGCTGAATAACTTAACCTCTATTATATGAGTTACACATCCTAGTTTCAAATCCATATCTTCTGACTCAATATAGATCTCTTGCCCCAAAAATAATATTACCTTTGATTTGGATATAACATTAATAATTGACATTTACATAGTGCTCCTCACACAACAAAAAGTAGATACAATAAGTATAATTAAACAAGTGGGTGGCATAGTGACATCCAGAAGTCTTGATTTCCAATCTGATTTCAGACACTTAATAGCTGTCTGACCCTGGCCAAGTTGCTTAACCCTGTTTGCTTCAGTTTTTCTCATCTGTAAAATGAGCTGGAGAAGAAAATGGCAAGCCACTCCAGTACCTCTGTCAAGAAAATCCCAAGTGGGGTTATGAAAAGAGTTGGGCATAACTGAAACAACTGCAGAAGCAAATTTTGTAGATGAGGAAATTAGGGACAATGATGTTAAATAATGTCTGTGATCACACAGCTAGTGGGCGTCAGAGCTGAGACTCAAACCTAGTTACCATCATTTTGCTTTAATATTCATTTGGATTTCCCTCCATCATACTACATCAATCAACATTCAACATTTATTAAGTGCCTACTATATGCCAGATGTTTAGTGAGGTGACTCAGTATACAGAATGCTGGTACTGGACTAAGAAAGACTCATCTTCCTGAATTTAAATCTGTCCTCAGATACTTAATACGGTGTGATCCTAGGCAAGACATTTAACGCTCTTTCACTTAACTGAGTTGTCTTTCTATAAAATGTGCTGGAGAAGGAAATGTCATACCACTCCATCATCTTTGCCAAGAAAACCACAAATGGGGTCACATAGAGTCAGACATGCCTGAAAAAAATGAGAGCAGAAATGGGCCAAGAAATAAAATAAACGCAAAAAGAACCCCTCAAAGAGCTTACAAATTAATGGGGCAGACAACACATATACATTTGTACCTACATATATGTGTCTGTATTAAATATATTTGTGTACATGATCTATATCAGCCAAAAGAAATAGAATAGAATTCTAACTGAACTCTTATACCTAGTATGAAATTTAGAGAGTGTTGATTCCAAATCCTTCTTTTTATAAGTAAATAAATGAAAGCAATGAAGAAGGAAGGGACCTACCTAAGAATCCATAGCTATAGAGTGGCAGAGCAGGATTTAAAATTAGCTCTATTGCCATCCCATTCAATGTTCTGTGTCAAAAGATACAAGGGTTGGAATTTATATCAACCAAAAAAAACAGATATTTCAGGGAGAAAAAAAATATATTTCAAATAGCTAGATAGCTTAGTATTTTTGCAAGCTTAAATACTATCACTGCAAATTTTTTCTAATTGAATCATAGTACCTAATCATTAAATCTTAACCATGTCTTTTCAGCATAAAAACAAAATAAAGTCAGATCTTTTTTTTTTCAATTATATGTAGGAACAATTTTTGACAATTTTTTGACATTTTAGGATTCAAATTTCCTCCCTCCTTCCCTTTCCCCCACTCACCAATTTAGTAAATTGTCTTTCATGCAATGCATATTTCCATATTGTCTTGTAGTGATGAAAGAAATATATCATACCTACAATAAAAATCTCATTAAGCAAATAAAGTGAAAGATGGCAAACTTTGCTTTGTACTCAAATTCAAATCATTCCTTCTTTGGCTGTGAATATCATTTTCATTATGAGTGTTTTGTAGTTATCTTGGAAATTTGCTTTGCTAATAATGACTTGCTCTTCAATCATTGCTTATCATATAATATTTCTGTTACTATATACATTGTTCTCTTGGTTCTGATCATTTCACTTGCCATCACTTGAAATGAGTATTTTAGGTTTATTTGAATTCATTCTGTTCATAATTTCTTATGCTACAGTAGAATTCCATGCACAACTTGTCCATTTATTCCCTCAGTGAATGTTTCCCCACTTTGCCACTACAAAAAAAATGCTAAAAATATTTTGGTAAAGGTAGACATTTTTCACTTACCTCTGACCTATTTTGGATACAAACACAGTAGTGGTATTGCTGGGTCAGAGTATGCATAGTTTTAAGGCCCTTTCGGACTGGTTTCATATTTCTCTCCAGACTGGTTGTATCAGTTCACAATTCTACCAATTGGGTATTAGTGCCCCAATTTTCCACATTCCCTCCAATTTATTTCAACATCCTTTTTGACCATGTTAGCCAATCTGAGAAGTGTGAGATGGTATCTCAGAGTTGTTTTAAGATAATGTTTTTAACACTTTAAATATTAACTTATTCCTTAGGAAAGATTGGAAAGATAACAATATATTCTGAGTTTTCAATTGAACAATTCAACTCAACAAATATATATTTAACATCTACTATGTATAAGGAATTGTACCAGACATATATAGTTCTTGTCATCAAGGAGTATATTCTGAATAATTCCAGGAGTAATCCTGGGAATAATTGGTAGTAGGAAGAATACATATACAAAATGATTTAAAACAACATCTAAAATTGTAGAAAAATGGTATTTGACTAACTTCTATAAATAATATTTTGGATTAGATGTTGTCTTTTTGTTATTATTTTCTTAGACAATAAAGGAAATCATAATGTAGCTGAGGATAAAATTACTTCCTTGTTATTCCTTGTTATTATTATATGGTTCCTGGATATTGATTACTCCTTATTTAAGATGATAAAAGGAAAAAAAAATCAAGAGACTATCTAAGGGGGAAAATAAAAGCATCTCCTAAAATGTTAAGTCAGTAAACCACAGTAGAAATTTACTTTAGAAGAATAAATTATCTATAGCAACATAAATTCACAATAATGTTTCCATTCTCATTTAATTTATAATTCCTTGAATGATATTTTATTATAAAGTTTCCATATGTTTATTCATAATTGCTATCATTACATCTTTATCTAAATTGCTGTTCTGTAGAAAAGTGTAAGTAGGCAGCTCAGGAAATAACACTGATATTTTGCTATTGATTTTCTTATTATACTTAATCATCTCAGCAGTGAGTAACAGATCATGATAATAGAGGCATATATGAAGTAAGTTAATATTTAGAAGATTTAATATCATGATATGACCTCATATTCTGTTTTTTTTATCTTGAGAAAATTCAACACAGATTTTGCAGCATGTTTGTAATGATAATTCATTATCATATTACAATAGTTAACTATTGCAGTCAGCAATAGTTAACAGGTAAGCAAAGTTCATATTTGCCTGTAGCATTTTGTATACTGCTTTTTACTGATTTTTTTCTATATTTAGCAAACATAATCAATTCTACAAGTATTTACTAAGAATTTACAGTGCACAACTCACTCTTTTTGCTTGTAGGATTAAAAGAAAAAGAAGACAAAAGAAGACAAAAATAAAGACAAACCATGCAAATTCAAAAAAAGTTTAAATTCATAAAAAAACATTTCAAATGGGAAAAATAGTTATCACCTTTGAAGAGAGGTGAAAAAGAGACCAGCAAAGACATTTTGTGGAAAGAAAGACCTTAGCTTTACTTCAAAAGTATTTAGTCATTGTGAGTGTCTAATGTAATTGGAAAATGAATTCACAAATCAAAGTATTAAGAAAATGAAGCTATGCACATAAATTAAAACATAAATATAATTTACCTCTTTATTTGTATTGTCTTCACATTTATTTTATTAGAATCCAATCCATTAGTTATATTCAAGATCCAAGAGGTTTTGCTTATCCATTAAAATAACCTTAAGTCCAATATTGAACTATTTTTTCATATTTTAAATAAAATACATCGAGGAAATATCTAAACATAAAAGTAAGTGAATCATAAAGACAGTGAAATTGTTGTGAAACAGTCATAGCATCCACCAGGCTTCCTAGGTCACCCTTCTAGGCATCTTTAGCATATTACTTTTTTCCTCTCTATGGTTGCAAAATACTCTCAGAAGAATCTTTTCCTTACTCATCACCTTTTTCTTTTCTAAGATATAAATTGAAATATGTATAGTAATTCATTTAATCACTGACTATGTGTTATGTCTCTGTCACTCCTAGATGCTAGAAATATAAAAATAGTGTAGATAAATAGATAGAGATAGAGATAGAGACAGAGATAAAGAGTATAAGTTTAAATCCAACATCAGCTATTTAAGAGTTCTGTGACCTTAGGTAACTCACTTAATTGCTCTCTGCCTCAGTTTCCTTAATAGTAAAATGGGAATAATAACACCTGCATCCCAGGATTGTTGTTGTGATAACCAACAAATTGCAAAACATCTATTAAGTTCCTACAATGGGCTAGACACTGTATTAATGAAGAGTTGGATAAAATGACATATTAACTATGAAATGTTTTGCAAACCCTTAAATGCTATAAAATACTTGCTGTTTTTATCATTACTATATATGCATATGTATGCATTATATATATACATATGTAGATAAACACATACATGTACCTACAGAAATATATGAAGATATGCATATATAATAGCTATTTACATCCACATATGTATAGACATATATACAAATATAATATTTACATTAATGTAATTGTTGATAAAATTAAAGCCTGGGGGATCAGAGAAGGATTTTGACTGTGTGACTCTGGAAGAAAACTCAAGATTCTGAGGGAGAAGATAAGAACAAACTGAATCCCAACATATAGATGGAAGAGGAAATTGTATGTGAAGAAGGTCCAGAAAGCCAGTTTATCTGAACTAAAAAATGTATACAGGAGACTAATATATAAAAAAGTTGAACTCACAACATGCTACATTAAGGCTTTCAATGCCACACAGAATAATTTGTATTTGATCCATTGGAGAGAGATACAAGAGTTTTGAAAAAAAAGGTGTATTTCAAAAAAATTTACTTACATAGTTATATGGTGGATGAATTGGAGAAAGAAGATAATTGTGACAAAGGAGATGATTTCTGAAGGTATTTTATTACAATAGTTAAGGGAAGAGATATTTATGGCTTGCACTAAGATTGTGGCCATGTGAAAAGTAATGAGAACAATGTTAAGGAAGTAGAATATCTAAATTCCTCCAGCAAAACCATTGACTCACTACTTGCTCTCTATCCACTTAGGAGTTCTTAAATACTGAAATAAATATTATTCTTTTATCTTGACTCCCTCCTTCATCTCACTAGGGTCTTTTGTTAAACCTCCAAAATTCAGAGTAGAGCCCTGAGGCCATTTCATGAAGAGCCCTTGAACAGCTTCTAGCTACATGCCCTTACTGCCTTGGGCAAATGGTAAATAGGCCTGAGGACTAGCTAGCAGCTGTGTGTCTCTTCAGTTTTTAGCATGTTGCTCTTCCTCCTATCCTGGTATCCTCAGTGGCTGAAAGAAATTTGGGGATCTGAAAGCCCATGTACTATGCTGATAAAAAATTTATTGATAAATAACCTATATATTTTTCTTCTGTCTCATTTTATTCTTAGTTTTCACCATTCTAATGTTTTTATTATATTATATGGAAGTGATTTGTGTATGTCACATCCTCCCCTACAGATTAAACCTCCATACCCTTGTCTTCTTTTGCATCTTCTTAAGTGCATAGCATTAAACAATCAATTGATAAGCATTTGTTAAGAGTTTTCTACATACCCAACCTTTGCTAATATTCTCTACATACAGTGAGCACATAATAAATTTGATTGACTTGAACTGAAAAAAATATATACTATGTCATTAAAATAATTGCCCTAATATTACTTGACCATTTCCTGATGTTCATTAGGTTCCTAATGATTTTGTCTTGACTCTGAGAATGTGGACTAATACCTGTTTTTATAACTCTTTCATTATGATCAATTACTCCATTTATTGATCAATAATCGTTCATTAAATATACTGAGCACTATGTGCCAGGCATTGGGTTCATTGCCAGGAATACAAATAGAAAAGTAAATTGGTCCTTGCCCTGGGGAGCTAACTTTCTACTAGGATAGATACCTTATCACAGATAAATAAAGAATTCATGTAAAATAAAGACAAAATGACTTCAGGGAAATGATAATAACAACTGTAATCAGCAAGACCCCTGGCAGAATGGAATCAACGTGACTCATATTTTGGAGTACAGTGTGTGAGAGAAGATAATGTATTCTCCAAGTGGATATAAAATGAAAACAAAGCATGAAGGGCTTTAAATGCCAAACAGGTTTAAATCACAGAAGCTTCTAGAGTAGAGAAATGGTGAGGTCAAATTGGTCCTTTCCGAATATCACTTTGGGTATGAATTGTCAATTGAATAGACATGTGTCAAGTAGATCAACTAGTTAAATATTTGAATAATTTTAGACGGGTGGTGAGGACCTGATTTAGAATGACTGGTATGAAAGAAGAAAATGGGACAGCAGCTAGAGATGAGGAAGGAATGGAATTAGAAAAGACTTGACAAATAAATAGATTAAGGGAGGAAGAGGTAAGTTAAAACATGAAGAGGTTTATCACATTACAATGTGGATGACTAAAATATATGGTGATGACTTCAACAGAAAAAGGAAAATTGTGAAGAGAGATACATTAAAAGGATAAAATAATGAATTTGATTTTTAAACTCTTGAGATGCAATGAAGCATCCAACTAGAAACACATGAACAAACAAAAGCAAAAGGAAAATGGACATATGGACCTGAAGCTTAGGATAGGGATATGAATAGATACAAAGCTAAAAAGTCATTTGCAGAAAAAATGATAGGTCTTTGGTAGCTAAAATCAGAAGAAAATGCAGAAGAACCGGAAAAAAGGGCAAATTCTCATTTTACATCCACATATATTGAGTGGGACATGGATAATGAAAATTAAATGTAACAATTAAAAATGATAAAGGCTGATATTATGAGGAAAAGTAATATTTTAATTACCATGGCCATGTTGGTAAAAATATATAAGACCACATGCCTAGCTAAGATCTATTCAAACTGCCCACCAGTCTATACCTCCTATCATCTTGTCTGCTTTATACGAAAAAAGCCCTTCTCAAGGCTGATCTCTGAATTTAAGCTGTGCTACATGTTGGAGATTTCACCACGTCCAAAACTGGAAACCCTTTGGACCATGGAAAATGTAGTCTCAAAGACCCCCACATGTCCACAGGAAGTTGTCATATATCTACATATCTTGAGGCTTAATATTTCTAAATAGAAACCCAGAAATTCTAAATAACACACCAACCATATATCAGAAAAGTTGGAAAAGAATGACAAAGCACCATCAAAAAGAGAGGGAGAAGAGAAGAGAGTATACAGAAAGAACAATTAATCAAAAATATCAAGTCTTAGAGAGGAAAAGAAAACTAACTCTAATATAGAAAATGGCATTTTCTACATTACACTAACAAATGAGAAAACATGAGTGTATTTATCTATACAAAGATTAATGGTTACCTCAGAGAAAACAGTTTCACTTAAGAGTTGGGTACCAAAGCCAGAAGTCAGTGAAAAAGTGGAGGTAAAATCAAAGACAATTTTTTAAAATATAGATTTGATTATTTAAAAAAAGGGGGAGCAAGATGTAAGTCATGGGAACATTTTGGTTGGGGATTAGTCCAAGAGTAATGAAAATAATAATGTACTTTCTTTTTTTAAAACCCCTTAACTTCTGTGTATTACCTCCTAGGTGGAAGAGTGGTAAGGGTGGGCAATGGGGGTCAAGTGACTTGCCCAGGGTCACACAGCTGGGAAGTGTCTGAGGCCAGTTTTGAACCTAAGACCTCCCATCTCTAGGCCTGACTCTCAATCCACTGAGCTACCCAGCTGCCCCCTTATTGATGTACTTTCTAGATAACTTTAGTTCCAGTGTAATCAGGATTGTCTTGACTGTAGACATAATATAAAACACTAAATGATATGTAGACAGACAGACAGACAGAGAATGTCAACCAGAACTTCAGGGAAATATATTTAGGAAAGTTTGACTTCCTCCAAAAAGATTTTGAGAAATGATCTGACCACTCTTTATGGGTAGGATCCAGACTATGAACTCTCTGGAAACTCCCATTTGTCCCTGAAGAGGTATTCATAAAATATATGGAGATGCTGAAGGCAGCATTGCTCCTGATATTGATTCCAACAACCTTAAAAGTGAGAAGCAGCAAAAAGCAACTTAGAGAAACTCCAAACTCTGACCAGTCCTTAATTCTTTGATAAAGCAATTAAGATCACACACTTTGTGATTTCTCTAATATATGTGATGAATTATGGTTATGGCTCCTCCCTGCATCTCTGTGAGTGGGGATGGGGTGGGATGTATATATAAAAGTACGCATCTTCTCCTGTTGCTCAAGAAGAGAAAGGAAATGGAGCTTCATCTAGGGATTTGAGTAAGGGAATTGGTACATTTTACATTTCTATGACTTTTGCCACAAATATAACTTCTTGATATGATCATTCCTTTACTAGTCAAATTTTTACAAACTCTTTAAATTATGAATTTAGCAGTGAGATTCATGAACATCCTACAGAAACTAAGAGGAAATAGAGATTTTTCAATGAGATGCTGGCACAAGAGATGAGAGTAATGAGTTTGGCATCCCTCCATTTCATTTGTAAGGAAAAATCTATGATATGTCATACCTTTAAAAGTTTTTTGTGAATGAATTACATGTGAAAAATTTGGTTGCAGAACTACTTTCATTTACAATACCTTAAAACATTTGTAATAATCATATTTTAGAAAGCCCTACACAAATACTCTAACCAGTTAAAAATGACCAATTGTACTAAAAAGGTTTTTAACTGCTTGTCACATTTAAGAAAACAAGAGCCAAAAATAACCTAGTCTGAAAACATAAATGTAACACTCAAAATTAAAATTCAACAATGCAGAAAAATGCTACAAGCAAAACTGTTATTTAAAAAGTCAAAAGCTGTGCCATTCCAACAAATTCATACAATCTAATGAAATCTCAAAAATATTTTGTAACTTAGGAAATAGAATATATTGGCAATGTTTATTTGATGTCCCCATTTATTGTTATTCTAGTGGAGCAGAGATTACTATGAGGAAGCGTGATGAGCAAATATTTTATGAGGTTTTCAAATAAATATCTAATGCTAAGGATGAATAAATGGATTTTGATCATAACAGAAAAAGTCCCTCTTACTAAATATTATGAGGATCATGCTATTTAATTTTGTAAACTGCTAAAGGGGAAATATCTTGAACATGGTGGGGTAGTGAGAAATAGTAAGGAACCTAGGTCAGAAACCTGAGGGATTATGAGGGTGATGTTACCCTCTATTGTAACAGAGAAGGTATGAGTTAGAAAAGATATAAAGGAAATGACAATACATTTTCTTTTGGACATATTACTGAATTTAAGGTATCTACTGGACAACCAACTCAAAATGTCTGAAAGAGGGTTGGAGAAGAGAGTTTGTAGATCAGCAGAGAGTCTGGAGTTGGCCAGGTAGATTTGAGAATCATCAGTTTAGTGATAGTGATTAAATCTATGATAGCTGATAAAATTATTGAGTGAAATACCATAAAGAAAAAAGAGCATCTAGGACTGTATTAATTTATGAGACTGGCCATAATTTAATAATTTATTAATTAAAAGTATTAGGGGGAAAAGATGGAAAAATGGGAGAGAAATATAAAAGGTACTTTATTTATTCCTCCATTTAGCCTGTGGCCACCATTCAGGTCCACTTGCCATGCTACACAGGCAAGTCCAGTTAGCAACAAAAATGGAAGAGACAAGATTGAAATCTGCTCATGCCTCAGTTTATCAAAACTTCTCTCTGCCCACTAAGTCTCACACATCACTTCTCAGGAGTCAAATATGGCTTTCTATTTTGTCTGTACCAACCCGGGGGTCAGTTCAGGGAGGATTGAAGGGGAGGTCTCCCTGCCCCCTGTCTCATGATCTCTTGACTCTATTAATGCCTTTTTCTGGCTGCCATTCTATCCTTGTGACTCGATTTACCCAATAATTTCTTTCACATAGTCCTGACCTCTGAGTCAAATAGACAGCAGGAGATGAGGTCAAGTGTGTAACTCCAGGAGAGGAAGGAAAAGTATAATTCCTTTATATAGGATCTTGGTGATGAAGCTATGGTATGCATATCAAAAAGGCACACAGAGCCTTCTCTGGGGGGACATCTGCAGTCACCTACCAGAGTCAATTACTAAAAAGCCGGAGGGACCCAGGGCAGAGCTGTTCCCCTATCTCTCCTTATGAGCCTGAAAATATTCTCACTTCATCTTCCCCTCTGCCCAGCAGCCCAATAAGAGTGCTTCCTCCCTCAGCTGTCTGGAGTAAGTGGGGGGTGGGGAGGAGGTGAGGTGCAATAGTGGGTCTCAGGGTGTGGTGTGGCACTAGATCTCTGGTGAGGTGGACAGGACACTTGGTTTGAGGGGGTAAGGTGGGGCCAGGGCAAGCACTCCCTCTCTAAAAGGTTCGCCATCACTAACCAAAGACATAATTCTGAAGGAAACTTGAAGTTAGAAGATGTGATCTAGAGGTGGTTCCATCAAAAAGACAGAAAAGAAGTAGTCCAGTAGGTATGAGGAAAACAATGAGAGAGTAGAGTCCTAAAAAGTTAGAGAGAAGAGAATGTCAAGTAGAAGAGGATGAAAAGCAATGTTACAGGCTGCAGTGAGGTCAAGAAAACAGAAGATTAAGGAAAAACCATTAGATTTTAAGCAATGAGATTATTAGTAACTTTCGAGAGAGCAGTTTCAGTGACATAGTAAGGTCAGAAGCCAGATTATGAGGGGTTAAGAAAAGAGTCAGAGGAGCAAAAGTAGCAAATAGAAGACAAAGAGAAAGAAGCAAATAATAGACAAAGGAGGATCCTATTTTACATGGTCTTTTTGAGGAATTTCGCTAAAAAGGTCAGAAGAGATATTGGATGACAATAGAAAGGTCAAGGGACAGTTATTTTTTTCAGGATGATGGAGACATGACCATGTTTGTAGGCAATAGGAAATGAACCTTTAGAAAGGGAAAGGTTGAAAATAAATGAAACAGTGGAGATGACAGGGTGGGCAATCTAGTGAAAGAAATAGAATGGAATGGAATCACTTAACCAGGTAGAGGGATTAGATGTGGTAAGAAATAAGATCACTTCTTCATGTGAAACATTCATAAAGAAGGAGAAATTGAATGAAGGTACTTGAGTGATAAGAATTGAGGAAGAAGGGAGAAAAAGGAGATCATGGTGAATTACATCATGTTTTTTCCTTCTGTAAAATATGATCTAAGAGAGAAAGAAGAATGAATACCATTTTAGGAATTGGTGAAACACTGACAAGAACAAAACAAGATACAATCTTCGAGGAGCTCACATTCCATTGCAGGAAATGTGTAAATATACAAGTAAGTACACATACTAGCGATTTAAATACATAAGAAAAAAATATGTGAGTAGGGAATAGAATTAAGATTTAATTGTTATAGAGAGCTCTCAGGTGAGGAAATATCATTAACCAATCTAGATGTTGACCTCTGTAATTATTCCAAAGATTTGACCAAAGCACTGGGAATTTAAGTTGTCATTTTATTTTTTAATAAATGTATTGATACACTTCATATATCGATAAATTTTCCCTGTATTTCTTGCCCCCATACAGTGATCCCTAAATGCAAATTTTAATAAATTAAATGTAGAAAATCAGCAAAATTAATCAACATAGTAAAAATAATAACCTGAAAATATATATAATTTTTAAAACCATAAATCATCATCCCCTGATCTTTGACTTATGCAATTTAGTAAGA
Organism: Gracilinanus agilis; assembly: GCF_016433145.1. NCBI lineage: Eukaryota > Metazoa > Chordata > Mammalia > Didelphimorphia > Didelphidae > Gracilinanus > Gracilinanus agilis. Next base: position 461,198,215 of record NC_058130.1, on the reverse strand, counting down.
AGAAATGTTTTCTCATATTTCTCTTTTTTTGGATCAAAGCTTGTCCCTGAAAATTTTGTATTCTCATTTTTTATTTTTGGGTGGTCATTTTTATATGTTCTTTTAAAAATCATTTTGTATACACAGTGCCTATGCAGAAGCTTACATATGCTAATTTTGGGCTCATTCAGTAAATTTAAGTCTTTATATGGATTTCTGATATAATCATATTTTATTTTTGTTTCTCATAGTTATGTTGAAGTCAATAAATTAACAATTATTTATTATTAAAATTAATAATTAATGTGTTAATTACTAGGAATATAAATATAGACAAAAAAGTCCCTGCTTTGAAGGAGCTAACAATCATAGCTACCTACCATTTACATAGAAATTTAAGGTTTGCAAAGTGGTATACAAATATTATTTTGTTATAAGCTCACAACAATCCTGGAAGTTAGGTGTTATTATTATCTCCCTTTTACATATAAGGAATCTGAGGAAGATAGCAGTTAAGTGACTTTCCCAGAATGACAGAGCTAATAAGTGCCTGAAACTTTGTTTGAACTCAGATCTTGCAGAATCCAGCACTAGTTATTTATCCAGTGCAATAGACCTAAACATTTTTTGTGGGAAATAACACTGAAAGAACTATTCATGAACAAAACCTATATTGTCATCATTAAAGTGGTGATAATCTCATAGGAAAGGTAACAAGATTAAGGGGGATCAGGAAATGTTTCTTGCAGAAGGTAGGATTATAGCTGAGACTTGAATGAAGCCTAGGCATTTCTTCTTTCTGTCCTTTATGAAGAAGGCCATTCTGATCTTTGTTCTTATGTGTTTATTCTTTTGTTTTTAAATTCTTGTCTCTCTCAGATATGCCTATGTTCTTTACAATCACCTCTACTGTTTCTAATTGTCACACTTTCCTTTTCCACCATCTTTTCCATAGTGTATCAAAACTCTTGATCTCACCTTGGTTCAATAAACATGTTATACAAATAATTGCTCTAGCCAGTAGGAATAAGAAGATATAAAATAACACCATAAATGCCCTCAAGAATCTAGTGGTGGGAAGCAACATCTATAAAAACAAGTATAACCCAAGATTCAGTATAATGAGTCACGTTTAGAAATTACATTTCATCAAATTGGCAATAAAGATTCACAAAGATTTTTGAGCAAATCTTGGGGGCACTGGCAGACTTCCACTCTCTTCATTTTCTATATCTTATGTGAATCTTTGCTTCAGTTTTATAGACATAGGCATTATTGATTTTACCTCTTCATATTTTTAGATCCATAATGTCCTCAATGAAGAATGTGAAATAATAAAGGTTTTATTCTGAATAGTGGGTATAGCTCTGAGACTATTGCTGACAACTCAGGAAAGGTAAGAAAGTAGGATATTACTCTTAAAAAACCCTTTCATAAGCCCAAATTATACTTCTCCAAGGGGCATAAAAAGCACCTAGAGTAGAATATCTAAAAGACATTGGCTTCAAAAAACAAATATTTTTAATTGTATTGACATATAATCTGCAAAATAAACTTAAAATATTATAAAAATGAAGAAAGAAAGCCATTAGATTTCGCATTTTGAAGTTGTATAGTAAAAATGAAACTCAATTATTGTGAGTAATATAATGGTCACTTTAACAAAGTGTAAGTCTTATTAAGTCCAGGAAATTTAATGAACTTTCACAGCAAATCTAGATTAAGGCTAATTTTTATGCTCTTGATTAAGTATTATAGTTGATATAATTTTGTTCATGGTTTTATTTCACAAAAAAAGATTTATAGAATAGATTTAGTGGAAAATATAGACACATTTGTACTCATTTTAAAAATCCAGTATTTTTTTATTTTGGTATATAAACATTTTAAAAGCTTTGTCTTTCCAAATGTCATATAAAATATGCAGGGTATTATTAATCTTGTTTATTGACTTTCATGAAATGAATTAGCATATAAAATAAACAGCATTAGAAAATAGAAAATTCCAACATAATAAGGAATATTATTCATAGTCTCATTTTTATGAACTCTATAAGTAATCAAAAATAAAAAGAAGAAAAGGAAGATGAGTATATGTCTCATATTATCTAAGTTACATCCTAAAGAAAATGTATTATTTGGTAGACTAATTTGATTCTTTCCAACTTACCAACTAATGTTTTGGGTGATTAGACATTGAACAAATGAAAAGAGACAAGAGACAAATGATCATACTTCTATTATTTACAAATTTCATATCTAGGATAATAAGCTACATCATAGAAGTAAAATAAATTACAATACAATTTGTTGGCACATGACTTTAAAAGGGTTTTGTGTTATGGATTCTTATAAAATTCTAATATGAGCAATGTTTTTGAAACAAATCTTAAAGAGCAGAATATTGCTTTGAAAATGGGTTAATAAATAATGATCAGAATATAAGTAGGTTAGTTATGTACAAACTAGCATTTAGTAAATCATGCAATGATATATCAATTTTAAATAAATAAATGTATGTTTTTATAAGTACAAATTGAGATATGGTGAAAGAAGAAATCAATCACTTATGGTAAGAAAACAAGGCTTTTCTTTTTGTTGTTTTGTTTTGTTTATAAAGATCATCAAACCTAGGACCTCTTGTCTCTAGGCCTGACTCTCACTCCACTGAGCTACCCAGCTGCCCCCAATACAGTTTATTTTTTGAAGCAGATTGTCAACTTGCCCTTTAGAATACTGATGATGATTCTTCGTGGAGGTTAGACAGAGAGCACAGGAATCAAAAGACACAGAACACAAAAGTTAGAATCTAGACCAGGGAGCTCATGATAACTCTACTGCATCCTGGCACAAGTAGCAGAGAAATCTCTTCCCATCATGTTGCCAATGCACAACCAAAGTAATCAAATACCACAAGGAAACTGTAAAGTCATTTGCCTCATCATTAAGACCGACATTCTAAGAGCTGGACATTTTGCCATCCGTAGACACCCTATTATTAAAGGAGAATATTATAACAGAAAAAAATGGGAGGAAGAAAAAATTTGTTGGAGAAGATAGGAGTAAGTAATGAAGGAAAAAAAAACCCAAAGATTAAAGATAGACATAGGAAATTAGATACAGGTTTGACCAGGCAAAAGATCTCCACCAGTGAGCTAAAAAAATACAGTTCTTGATTCTCCATCAAGTATGCTTCCAAGGGAGAGCTTTGTGATGAGACACAAGTGCACAGTTTAATTCAAGTTTGGCTCAGTGGAAATGGTGGCAATCTTACTTTTGAAAGTACATGGTCTTCTAAGCCTGCTTCAGCAACACAATGTACCGCAATGTAGATTGCATCAATTTAGTGAACAGTAAAAGGAAATTATTTGATAGCCAGAATTCTATGCAGGTTTATTACTGAAGATGAATGTAGCAATCATGCCTTTGACAGATCAACTCCAGGAAACAATTTATGAAAAGTGACTAAAGTAAGCTCTAGCGATTACTCTGCCTTCTTTTCAACTAAGTGCAGAATAGCTTGATGTTAAGGGTAAGTTTTACTTGAAGAGGAAATTCTACTTTAAGGGGAATAGGCAGTAAAGGAAGAGATTGCAGAGACACTATAGAGTAGTAGATGTCTAAATCTATAGGTATATGTACACACATATCAATGAAAAATGACTATATTGTCTTCCAACATTACTTTTCTTGCTGTTTGGTTATTTCCAGTTGTGTCAAACTCTTCATAACCTCTTTTAGGGTTTTCTTCACAAGATAATGGAGTGGTTTGCTATTATCTTCTCCAGCTCATTTTTCAAATGAGGAAACTGAGGCAAAGATGTTATTTGCCCATGGTCACACAATTAGGAAGTGTTGGAAGCCAGATGTCTTCCTGACTCTAAGCCTGGCATTCTATCCACAGTTCAACCTAGCTGCTGAAATATGTCTATAATATAGATGGAAAGATTTGTAGACTTGTTGGTATATCACTGAGTGAATATGCTCTATAGACCTGTGTAGGCCTGAGTGTCAGCTTGTAGCCCAAAATGCTATCTGACTAGTTGACAACTTGGTAAAAATAGTAACTGAGGTTTCTTTATATCCAAATAAAGAGGAAAGAGGAGGACCAGAGGAAAGGAGTCCCTAAGCCTAAAACTCTAGATTCTCCACCCAAAATCACTACTGGCTTCTCACAGGGCCATCTTTATAGATCTTCAGGCTCCCCTTTAATTACACTGACTTACTATAAATCTACACTAACTAATCTATCCTGACCTACTGGTCCTCAAATTAATGAAAGACCAGTTAAAAGTTCATCAGAATAAAAAGGGTTGAACTCTTGATGAGATCAACCTCTTAGGCAGAGGCCTAAAATGGCTGCAAGCCTTTTCCTTATAGACAGGTTTAACTGGGTACTGGCAGTTCTCTCAACACAGCAGTCAGGAAACTCTCAGGAACCTGGAGCTTACAGGAACACTGGGAGATGGAAATTGGAGACAGGGATTGACAGGATCTCTGGATCTTCAGATAGCTGGAACACAGTAACCTCCAGTTCTCAGGGACAGGTAATTAAACTTCCCTTAGGCAAAGACAGATCAGCCCACAGGAAGTTCTCTCTCAGTTCTTCCTGAAGGACAGGAATAACAGATCTCAACTGCCTCCCTGTGTTGACTTTTAAGAGGTCCCCACATTACAGAATGGGGTCTAAAATGTTCTGTGCATGTGACCAGTTTCTGTTTACAAACTCATTTCCTTCTTCCTTTCTCTCTCTCTCACTGCCTATCTAAGGTCATATCAACCTGTTTGCTTAATCTATTGTTCAACCTTTTCCAACTCCTTTATATGAATCTGTATATGTTAATACAACATTATCACATCACTTTTCATTAATTCAGGGACTTTCCCTGATACAGTGAGACAGCAGATATTGGCTACATCGATTTTATTTTAAACTTTTTGCTTTGCTTTTTTGCACTTTCTAAGAAATCAATGTAAGTCAATGTCACCTGCAAGGAGTTTGTATGTGGATAAATATACACTAATATATTTATATGGGTGTGTATATAAGCTAATTTTTTTAATGCAAAGATGTGTCAAAACACAATGAGGATTTATTAACTTCAGGTTTTCTATTTCAAAAATAAAGATAAAAAACAATAACAACAACAACAAAAATAGAACTCATAAACCATGAATTTATGGTAGACTTGCAGCATTCACTTAAAATAAAGCCAACAGAGGTTTTTTTCAAAAAAGAGGAATTTGTAATATACAAGTAATTTTAGTACTATTATATTTCAGTGATCAATGATCTCATTGGTATGGCTACTCTCTACATTCTGTACAAATTACCTGCCATCAATATTTTCTCAATTTGTGTAACTGTTGCCCATGCCCCTATAAAAATCCTCCATTAGGGACTCTCTCATAGATCTTTTGTTATTGGATGAGTACCAGAAGAGCCTACAAGATGTTGATTAGTTATTCCATACTTTATCGATGATTGAGCCATCTTATTATTATTCACACATCTAGATATAACTTTTTTTCGTATAATGTCTTTGTAAATGTTCATTGATAATATATTATAGCAGATTGATTCTCATAATACTCCTCTCCATTTTTCTTTACACATTTCATGAACTTAATTCCTTAAACTAATATTCTATGTTTAACCTCATGTTTGGTGTCCACTCTTTGCCCAACATTCACCTGTGGCTTCAAAAAGCTATAATATGCATAGTGGCCACATCTCTATAAAACCATCTTGGCAGATGGGCTAAACTAGGTAACCAAGAGACCTCAAATCAGTAGGCAGTAAGTCAAGGAGATGCCAAGCCCAAGCATGTGAAGACTTTTGCAAACTGAATGAGCAGATGAGAAAAATTCATTATAACATCCATGAGGGTGGCTGAAGCAGAAGCTATCAAATGCAGAGTTTGGTCAGACATCAAAGATGCCAAGGATATTTATTGCATTCCGGGCCACTGCCAGTCATCTTGACTTTTGTCCTGCCACTGAACTTTCATGAATCTGGAAGAAAGTTACACTGATTGCTTTTTACAATTCTGCTCCATTTATCGAGATCTTGATCACATTTAGGAAATTCTAGTGTATTCTAAGCCAGGTTAGCACAGCGCTATATACAAGCAAGATCATCTGGAAAACTTTATCAATTAGAGAAAATCACCATTTTGATTTGAACTCTGCTTTTAACATTGTCATTTATAGCAATTTCTTTGGTGAACTTACCTCTTTTTGTGTTATGTTTTATTTGATATTAATAAAAAAAAAGGTTCATTGAAAATGTTTTCTCAGGGGTTAGTTATATTTTCCAAAGAAATTGTATGACATTAACATATATTAAAGATAATAGTTTCAATAAAACTATTTTCCTCTAATAAACCAAAAGCTTTTTATAAAGTCCATAAAAACAAGTCCAGTGCTATCTTTGTGCTCTGTCACCTTTCAGTCATTGTGTGACCATGAAAATGCCAGCTGTTTTCGAATATAATTTCAAAGAGCCTACTTATTCTAGTTTAAAGTTAAAGCCCTCTCAAGTATTCCCTTAATTATTCTCAAGATGCTAAAGAAATGAGAAAGTAGGCACAAATTTCTGTACTGTTATCAAAAAAGAAATAAATAAGCTGAGTAGGTGGGTGTGAGGAAGGATAAAAGGGAATAAGGGATTATAAGGTGATTGGAGGAGGAAATGAAGGTATGGGAAGGTATATAAGAGATAAGGGAAATAGGGTATGTAGGAGAGGCAGCTCAAACAGGTTTTTTCCCAGAGGCTTGAGACAGAGAATACAGGGAGGAAACTAGGACCAGTTAAGAAACCTTTAGGTTTTTCTCAAGGGTTTCTCTTGTTAATCTCAAAGTCCCTTGAGGGAGGGGTCTAGAGGTAAAACTGATGGCTGGAGGAAGTCTTGAAGGTGGGTATTTCCTGCCAAGATGGATGCCCCCAGTTGTCTCAAGAAATAAAGGAAAATGATTCCTTCCTCTTGGCCCTTGTCTTAATTTTCGACACAATGACTCACCACAGGGTTTGAATAGGTAACAAGGGGATTTATTAATACCAGGGTCAGTCAGAAGGGGAGAGGGGTTCAGGATTTTCTAATTGCTGCTAGGGAGAGGGGTGAGGGTGGGAGATCGGTCGAGGAGAGGTTTAGACAGAGAGAGACCAGCTCTCCCAATCAGGAACATTTGACTGCCTTTTAAATAAAGTCTTTATCAAACCTAGGGATAACTTATTTGAGGATACACCAATTATCTAAAGAAACTAAAATCCACTATGTTCAATCACCAAGCCCTCCCTTCCAACCAGAACCCACAGGAAATCCAGGGAAGGGGAGGGATGGAGATGGGAGATCAGGGAGAGGTTCAGAGAAATGAGATAGGTCCAAATTTCCCCAAAACAAAATAAGCACAGGCCAAAGCCAAAGCAATTAGGCCAAAGCCGAAAGGCCAAAGCAAAAGCCTCCAGCCACATCGAAAGCCAGAAAGCAAAAGTCCGGTCAGTTGGAACTTCACCTCTATTTATAGCTTTAAGTTCTAACTGACTTTCTGAGCATTCTAAGATGTTTAACTGACTTTTTGGGACCATTAGAAATTACAGAAGCAAAAAGTTTTTGTTGGCCACCTTGCATTACAGTACCTATTAATATTTTCATAATCCCCTTGATTTTATAGTAATAAGGTTAAAATGTGCTTTTCAAGTCTCTAGAACCAACCTCCCTTTAGGTGTCTAAATAATGAATCCCACTCAAAACTGTCATTTCTAGCATTATCATGATTTGTATCCATATATTGTATGTATGTATATATGTATGTATCCACATCCACAAACTGCTTTTGTTTTTCTATACATTATCCATTCAATTAGCCCTTTCTTAGCATCTAATATGTATAATGCAATGTTCCAGGTAGTAGGCATATAGACTAAAATTAGACAGTTCTTGCTCTCACAGAAATTATATTCGGCTGACAGAAAATAATATGGACACAATTAACTATCTGTAAAATATATGTAGTATATGTTTATAAAAAATGTATCAAATAATTCTTGTGTTTAGGGAGGAATAAGAGGGATTGAGAATTGTCGTGAGGATTATATAAGTATTAGTTTACATATAGTTAATGTGGACCTAGCAGGAAGGGCTGGAGAATTCCACGTGGAATGGGGAAGCAGGAAGTGGCTTGCACTCTCTGAGTAGGACTCCATGGTGGGAGTTACAAGCAGTAACTGATTCCCTGGGAGACCTCAGAGCTTGTGGAGTTGCACCCTGATTCCCTGGGATCCAGGAGTGTGGTGAAGGTTGGAAGCAGAGGACATCTATCCTGCACAACAGCACTGAGTAGGGAGTGATCTGCGATCTGCTGGACAGCTTGCAGGCTCCTTTCCCAACTGGGCTGCTTTGGACCATCAGTTCTGAAGGAGTTGGTTCCTGGCATCCTGAAAACATCTCTGGACTCTACTGTGAGGATCCCCACTCCAGTCCTGTTATTCTCAGGGCCCTGCCTGGCTTAAGTCTTAGTTTAGTGTAGTCAAGTCCTTCCCCTGTCCCTGTGGTTTGCCCTTAGCTTGTAAGTGTAGAATCCTTTTTTCCCATCCTATATTATTGTTTCCCACATTAAACTGTTATAAACTTTTACCCGATGCCTGCTGGTTCCATATGCCCTTGCCTAGGTGGGCTGAGTGACTGTTGGGCCTAACTGCCATTCCTGTTGACAGGTAGCTCCTTGGCAGTAAACCCTGGTCTCCCTATCCTGTTTGGACCTGTCCATCTGACATTCCTGTCTCTCTCACCCCAGTGTGAACCTACAAATAATAATAATAGTTAACATCCCTGGCAATCCTCCACTACAGGAAGTCTTTATCAGCTGATAGGATAAGATAAGCTTTTTTAGATTTTCTACTTGAGCTGAACTTATAAAGATAGGAATTCTACAAGGTGGAGGTTATAAGTGAGTAAAAAAGTCACAGAGACAGAAGATGTGCTAATATGAATAGGAAATGGCAAGCAAGCCACTTTGGCTGCAACATAAATTATGTAAAGGAGAAAAATATGAAAGAAACATATAACAGTAGGCTGGAGCTGTATTGGAAAGGTGTTCTCACAACCAAATGGAAGATCACATAAAAACATTCTCCAAATCACTTATTTTAAAAGAAATGAAAATTAAAAAAAAATCTTAAGTTTTACTGCACTCTATGCACTCTATGCAAGATGACAAAGTGTCGAGACAATAAATTTCAGAAGATAGATACACTAATGCTCTTTTGGTGAAGTTAAAAAGTGAAGTGGTGCAACGGATCAGGATTTAATATGGAATTATTCAAGCAAAGTAACAAAACTGCCCATAATTCTTTGACACAATAATCCCACAACTAGGTACATATATCAAGAATCTCAAAGATAGGAACAATGTCAACTTAAAAAAAAATATTGATCTCAGCACTTTCTGTCAAAGCAAAGAATTAGAAATAAATCAAGTGTCTACAGATTAGTTTCTGGCTTTTTATTACTATATAGCATATGTATTCAATGAAATATTATTAGTAAGAAATTACAAATAAGTATACATTATAGAAACTTGGGAAGGATCAGGTGATATAGTTCAGAACAAAATATGTAGAATCTAGAGACCAACCAACACAACTTAATCAATGTAAAAGAAAAGATTGCCAAAAGAACGTTAAATTTGCAATGATTATGGAAGAATGATAACAAAATATTTTTCCTTTCTCAGAATAGTGATTTGAAAGAATCTGAGGACATATTTGAAATACTTTGCCAGTCAGTTTCTAAATCAGATTATTTTCCTTAATTGCTTTTCCTGTCACGAGAGAAATTTCAATAAAGAGGTAGATGGGGGAAGAATAATTGTGACATAAATAAAAAAGACACTAACAAAAAAATTTAAAAAACAAACCGATGTAAAAGAGTTTGTATTTTATCCTAGAGGAAGAAAGGATCTCCACAGATTTTTAAATAGGTGAGTGACCTGATGGCTATATGACAAATAGATTTTAGTGGACAGACTGTATGCAGTGAGAGCAATTAGAAGACGTTTAATAGTCCAGGTGAGAAAAGAGTAAGTAAATGAACTAGAGTTGTGGATGTGTGAGTGCACAAAAGAGGAAAGATGTAAGATATATTGTGTATACATAATTGGCAAGTCTTGGCGATTGATTATATATATGCGAATGGATGGGATACTGATGATAACTTTTAGGTTATGAACCTGAGAACCAGAAGGATGTTGAGTTAGTGTTAACATAAATAGAGAATTTAGTAAAAATGGAGGGTTTTGAGAGAAATATGTGAGTTATGCAGAGTGTGTTTGAGATGGCTATGGGATTTGAATTTCTTTTCAGTTGAATTTCTTTTTTTTTCTTTTTTTTTAAAAAACCCTTACCTTCCATCTTGGAGTCAATACTGTGTATTGGCTCCAAGACATAAGAATGGTAAGGGTAGGCAATGGGGGTCAAGTGACTTGCCCAGGGTCACACAACTGGGAAGTGTCTGAGATCAGATTTGAACCTAGGACCTCCCATCTCTAGGCCTGGCTCTCAATCCACTGAGCTACCCAGCTGCCCCCTTGAATTTCTAATAAACTGTCGGTTACATGGAACTTAAACAAATGAATTAAATATTTGTATCTTGATGGTGATCTCTGTAATTGATGAGATCACAAAGAGAGAGTATATATATAAAGCAAAAAGGGGCTAAATATAGAAGCCTGAAACACATTCTCACATGAAGAACAGGGCATGGATAATGAGTCAATATAGAATATTGAGAATTTGTAGTATAAAAGTAGGAGGAAAAGCCTGAGAGAGCTGTAGTATGAAAAAGAAAGAAAGAAAGAAACACAGTGGGAAGGCATGGTTAGCAGTATCCCATAGTGCAGAGAAGTCAAGAAGGACATGGATTGAAACAAAACCATCTGATTTGCTATTTAGAGATTGTCATTAACCTTGGAGCACAAGTTTCAGTTGAGTAATGAAGTTGTAAGCCAAATTTCAAAGTGTAGAGAAGTGAGTAGCTGAAAATAATTAGTTTAGATAACTTTTCCTAGAAGTCAGAAAGAGGACTATACTGGGGAAAGAGGAAAGGAGAAAAAGTTGGAAGCAAATTATCACCTGAGGAAGCATGTAAGAATCAATACAGTAGGAGGGAATATTAGAGGGTGGGCAGTGCTTAAATCCCACTCTCATTAGATTTGGCATGAAGAAGGAATAACAATTTACACTCAGTTAGGTAAAGAAATCTATCTTACAACAAACTGGGGAAAAACTTTTAGAGTATGTCTCTGAAAAAAAGCCTTCGTTTCTCAAATACATAGATAATTGTGTCAAAAATATAAGAATATGAAGCATTTTCAGAATGACAAATGGTTAAAGAATATTAAAAGCCAATTTTAGGTAAAAAAATTAAAATTATATTTAGATGTATGAAAAAAAATCCTCCAAAACATTAGTTATTAGTGAATTCAAATTAAACAACTCTGAGATACCACCTCACCCTGATCAGGTTAACTACCATGAAAAGAATGATAAATATTGAAGGAAATTTGGAAAAATCAGGATACTAATATACTGCTGATGGAGCTGTGAACTCTTACAACCACTCTGGAGAACAACCTGGAAACATGCCCAAAGTGCCATCAAACAGTGCTTATCCTTTGACCAAGCAATTCCACTGCTAAGTCTGTATACCTAAGAGATTAAAGATAGGGAAAAAGAACACACTTGTACAAAGATATTTATAGTAGCTCTTTTTCTGGTGGCAAAGAACTGGAAACTGAAGGTATGTCCCTTAATTGGAGAATGGTTGAACAAGTTGTGGTCTACACTTTTAATAAAATATTTTTGTGCCATAAGAAATGACAAAACAAGTTGATCACAAAAAAAACCCCTGGGAAGCCTTATAAAAAGTGATGCAAAGTGAAGTGATTAGAAACAGAACAACTTTGTACATAGTAGAACAATAAGGTATTTTGATCACCTCTTAATGACCTAAGTATTATCAATAAGGCAAAGTTCTAGGACAACTCCAAGAGACACTATGAACAAAGCTATTCACTACCTTAGAAGGAACAGATGGAGTCTGAATGTAGATGGAAGTGTGGCATTCTTTATTTTGTTCATGAATTTTTCTCTACTATAAACAATATGCCTTACTTTTATGAATATGGAAATATGTATAGTATGATAATATAAATACAACCTATATCAGTGATGGCAAATCTTTTAGAGAACAAGTACGCAAACTGAAACCCTGAAACAGCATGTGAGCCCTGCACCTTACGCCAGTCAGGTATGTGAAGAAGTGCTCCCATCAGACTGCTGAGTAGAGGGTGGGTCATGTGAGAAATATCCTCAGTTTTGCATGGAGAGGGGGAACGAAGCAGTCCCCTCTGGCACACAAGCATATGTGCCATAGGTTTAGCAACAGAGACTGATATCATGTTGTCTGCTTTCTTGGAGAGGTAGCAGAGGGAGAGTTGAGGGAGAAAGAGAGTGAATATGGATTGCAAAATATCAGGAAATGAGTATTTAAAAGTATATCAACATGTAATCTAGAAAAATAAAAATAATAATTAAATTAAAAATATATATTTAGACACACAGTCACACCTATTCATCTGTATGAGACAACAAAAAAATTTACCATCCTGTCATAGCTTTGGAGAGGTTACATACTATCAGGTCTGATTTTGATGAAGGATCTATTTTCCTAGAGGTGGTATATTAAAACCTAGTTTCTATTGCAAAGTTAGGAAAATTTTCACAAATCCAAGATTTGACAAAAATTGAACCTCTAAGCTATAAGTAGAAATATTCATACCTATGACATCATAAACCAAAACTGGAGAAAAGTGATAGAAACTCATCTGGATCAATTTTCTCAGCAGGGATCCCAAGAATTAATGGCAACAAGCTCACCATAAAAAGAGTGGAGGTGAAAATGTTTTTCTCTTTTTCTTTTTTTTTGCTATTTGGGGGATATATATATATATATATATATATATATATATATATACATATATATATATATATATATGTTATTGGATCATCAATTTCAGAGAAAAAAGATATCTCATTGCCCCAAGATGGTGACACTGACATTAGTACAACTCAATTTTTTCTCAATTCGTCAGAGGTCCATAGGACTTTTCTTCTGCTTGTATTGAGTCTTCCCTATAGTTTTCAGAGAAAAATAGAGATGAATAATAGGTGTGGGGCTGTGTGCATAAGTAGACAGGGTGGGTTAGAATAAGATATTTGATTAAGCAAAGCTCTTGGACCTTGGACCTGTTCTATGACATATGACCCCGTGAAAATGATTTATTTTAAGACCCCAAGGCATTACAAGCCCTTGTGCACCATGGTGCTAATGAAATTACATGAGAGTATGCTGGTTCCTTGTCCCATTTATCAGATGAAAATGCCAAAATAATAGTTGCAATGTGTGATTTTATCACCCTTTAAATTCAGGGCCCTAGAGCCAAGCTTTACCTTAGTTTCAGTTCAAGTAAAATAAAAATGTTTTTTATGTTTCAATGTGAAACTAGATTATTATTTTAAAAAATCCCTTAAAATAAATGACAGCTAGGGTTGATGGCAAACAACTGTATTCTCCATAACTGGGGAAGCTAAGGGTGGTAGGGAGCTTGAAATTAGGAGTTCTGAACTACATTCAGCCTAAAACTTATAAGGCAGTGATGGCAAAACTTTGAGAGACCATATGCTAAAACTGCAACCCTCATGTTACATGTAAGCTTTCAACACCCACCCACCCACTACCACATTGCCCCAGAAAGGGGAGGGAAGAAAGTGCTCCCACTGGTCTGCTGGGCAGAGGGATGGGTGAAGTGAAAAAATACCCTCAGGTGCTCATGGAGATGGGAATGAGAGAAGCCTCCTGTATAATGTAGGTGATAGGTTTACCAACACAGTTATAAAGTAAACACACTAGCTGGCAAAAATATTATGAGTATTATGGGTTGGGTCTCCTCTTGACTAAAAATCGATCAAAAAACTCAGTTTGGACAGAGAGCATATCAAAAATCCAATATCCAGCATTGGCAAGATAGGTTAATCTAAGCTTAAACAAATAAATAATTAGTGAATAAATAAACAAATGGATAGGTAAGTAACAATGAATGAATAAATTAAAAATAGATGAATGAATAATTGAAAAAAGTAAATGAATAAATGTCAAGTTATGGAGGGATTTTTAGGGGATTAAAATGTATTAGAACCCACAAATATCATCAAAGAGACAGATCTGGTCTTAAAGCAAGGAAGATCTGGATTCAAGTGTGGCCTCTGATATATTACTGATGGTATGTCCTTAGGCAAATCGTTTAATTTCTCAATGTCCAAAGCAACTCTCTAAGATGTCACTTTGAATTTATAGATGATATTTGGAATCCTTGTAATTCTCTGAGATTCTTTATAGGTATAAAATCACAGGTCCAGTTGCCACCTATATTTCTTATTCCAGTTGCTGTAGATCTGAAAAAACATTGCTTACAGAGGTCTGTAAGCAGAAGGCCCCATGACTTTCTTGCCCAAGTTTGAATTAGCATTTTTTCTTAGTGTGATATTTAATCTTAAAATATGGCAAGCAAGCTATTTCCTACAATTAAATGCAAACATTCCTCAAGGTCTGCTAAAGAAAATAATGCACTGGGAAATAAAATTATTATCTTCAGTTCATTTTAAATTTCTATTTTCCACATATTATAATTTCTTCCCCATATTCATTACTTCATTGTCATTTAACTCTGTCATTGTTTGTCCTTTGCATTTGATTCTTAGATTGCATGTAATAAAATATGGTCTTTTTGTTGGATTCAATATATATCTTTGGAGTTCAAGATTGCACATGTCCTAGATAATCACAGAATTGAAGAATGTCTTCTTATTCTTTTCTGTTTTTTTTTCTATTCCAAATAAAGTCTATGCCATATCTTAAGTATAACTTAAGTTTCCTATAGATATGAAAATGATTCCTTTAGACTGTTCACAATACTGCCTTTTAGAGATGAAGTTTAGGTATGTGCCAAGAATAATAGGGTTGTCATTGTGTCCTTTCACATTCTGAAGACAAAAGGGGTGGATTCATTAATAGTGTCTTTTGCATAGCAACAGGGGGAAATAGAGGAGAGAGAAATCTCCCTAGGAATTATGAAGAATCAAAGTGAAAACACTATTAACCAGTTTCTGAGTGCTAATGAATCATTTCAGCTTAGTTTCTTCTTGGGAATAAAAATCCATGAGAGAAATTAGGTCAAGGCAGATCAGGGTATGAACACTGATGGTACCAGTGCTACTATATAGTATGAGATAATTCTGATTGTTTTCTGGTCAACTCATCTCTAATTTATGTACCTTTTTTTCTCTTTTTCTTTCTCATCCTTTTTTTCTCTTCTTTGTTTCCACAATTGTCTATTACATATATTTAGGCTAATTGCCAAGTTCTGAAAGCCAATACATTATTCTTATCCTCTGTTGGCATCTAGGACTAAAAGAATTTGAATTTGGATTATATTGATGGACAAATGCTGAAAAAGGCCAAGGTGTCATTATACATATTTACAATCATAGAAAGTTAAAATTGAAAGGAATCAAGAGATTATCTAATTAAAGCATTTTAATTCATAAATGAGGAAACTGAGACCCAATAAGATAAAATGAGTTTTCAAAGTCACACTCTTGTATATACCTTGTAGTTTCCTTGATGTCTCCCTATTAGTGTATGAGCCCCTTGGAAATAAGATTATTTTTGCCTTTAAAAAAATTAAGCTTAGAGGCATAGCAGATTGATAATTGAGCCTGGGGCAAAGAAGAACCAAATTCAAATGCAGCCTCTGACACTTATTATCTCTGTGACCCTGAACAAGTCATGTAATCTCTTTGGTTTTCTCAACTGTAAAATGAAATCAGAGCATCTGCCTCCAGGATTGGTTGTGTGAATCAAATGAGATGATATTTGTATTACCTAGTCTCTGACACATAATAGGTATTTAATAAATGGCTATTTCTTTCCTTCCTTTCCTCCTTCCCTCATTCCTTCCTTTCTTCCTGCTTTCTTACATGTCTTCCTGCCTTTCTTAATTTCTCCACATCTTTCCCTCCTAGAAAGTCCTCTAGTCAGATTCAAATCACTGCTGACTGGCCGTAACCTTTGTGTCTGTAGAAAATACCATTTTTCCTGGAAACGTCCAGCCTTCCTTCCCCAATAACCCCTGCCTCTAATCTGAGTGTCTCCCTGTTGTAGCTGCCTCCCTTAATTACCTCATCATCTCCCTTACCGTTCATTATACTGCCTTGTCCTCTATTTCCCTAAACTCGGCCATTCCCTTACATCTCTCCTTACCACCCCAATCCATTATTGAACCCTTCTTTCCTACCAAATGACCAAAACCCATATTTACCTTTTCTTTATTTCCATATTACCCTTTTCTTTATTACCTTTCTAGTCAGTTTCTCAAGTCCACAAAGGAGTCCCAAGTCTCCTCCCTGTCAGTGAAACTGAAGGGTTTCCAAGAGGAAATAAAGAGATACCTACTTCCTCCCAAGATGGACGCCTCCAGCTTCCCTCAGTAAAATAAAGAGAAAAGTTACTTCCCTCTTCAACCCTCACTTATTTTCGAGTCAATGATTTAGCAAAGGGTTTGATTAGGTAACAATGGGGTTTATTAACATTTCAGGGTTGATTATCAAAGAGAGAGGGGTACAGCGTTTCTCTAACAGCCTCTAAGGAGAAGCTCAAGGTGGGGGAGGGTCACAGGAAGGGCTTAGACTGAGAGAGAGCCTGCTCTCTCTCAGCCAGGGAAGTTCGGCTGCCCTTGAGGTTAGGGAGTACTGAAACAATAAAGCAAGAGATAGTTTATTTCAAGGGTCAGCCCTACTTTTCTATGGGGAACTAAATCCTTAAAGTCTAATTGCTACAACCCAAAAATCCACCCTTCTCCCAAAGCCCACAGGAAAATCAGGAAGGTAATAAGGGGATAATATAGGGAAAATAAGGGAAGGTCCAGAGAAGTTAGCTAAGCTCCAAATGTCCAAAGACAAAAGCACAGATTCAAGGCAAGGTTTCAGCTCAAAGTCAGAGCCCAGTTCACCCCTCCGAACTTCACAAGCTTCTGAGACCAACTGACTTTTGTCAGAGTTTTAAAGCTGGCTAACTGAGAGAAGTTCTACAGTTAGGTTTTGCAAGGGTAAATGCCTTGATTGCACCTCTGCATTACAATACTTTTGCTGAGCTAGTCTCAACTTTGGATAATTCCACTAGTCTTTTTTCTTCAGGCCTCTACATGAGCTGCTGTACATCAAACCATGCCACTATAATGTGTGTGTGTGTGTGTGTGTGTGTGTATGTGTGTGTGTGTGTGTTTAATATAACCTTAATTTCACATTTAGTATAGCAAGAAAATTTTTATACCTTCTAATTGATTGATTCACTCCCAATCATCACAATTGTTCTTTTAAACATTTTTATCCTTCTTCAAACCTTTCATGACTACTTATGCTACACAATCTCAGCACACAACTTTGCCTCATACAGAGAAAAATAAAAAATACAAAAACCAAAAATCAAACTATAAACATTCACCAAGAGTTCTTTCTTCTGCCCTCTCCCTCATCTCACATAACCCAAATGCTTTAAACATTTTTCCTTATTTCATCTCTGTCTATTAAGGGGCCTCTTCTTAATAAAGTAAATTACTTTAAATGCCAAAATGGTGCCATTCAATTCCCTCTTTCCCATTCCTATTCTCTTATTTATCTTTAATCTCTCTCTGTCCATTGGCTGCTTCCCTTTAAACTCTTTTATTTGGTGATCTCAGCAGCTTCCATGGAATTAATGGTTGTCTTTATGTTGAAGATTCTCAAACCTGCAAATCTTGGTCCTACTTTCTCTACTGATGTCCAGTCTCTAATGTAAAAATGCCAATTGGACATTTTATCCTAGATGTCCAGTTGACATCTTAAACTCGATATATCCCAAACCAACCTTATTCACTTTCTCCTCAATCTCCTATATTCCTTACTTCCCTATTCCCACGAAAGTGACTACCAGACCTCCTACTCACTCTAGGTTCCTTCCTAGTCTCTTCACTTTGTCTCACTTCTGTCCTTTATCCAATCTATTGCCAAAACCTATCTCTCAATATATCTCTCAATATTATTTCTTTTCTTATTTCACTTTCCTTCTTGCAGGCTTTCATGAACTAAAGCCCTTTGGAAATAAGAACTATCTTTCACATTTCCTATAATTCTCAGTGCTTAGCATAATGCCAGGGATAAACCAGGTGATTAATATAAGTTTATTTACTGACTTCTTGAAATAATAATCTGATACATATCATGAAACTAGTGTTTGAGTATCTTACTACCTTATTGTAAAAAAAAATCAGTAATAGTTACTAGGAAATTGAAAAATGAGAATGGCCAAAGAAATGTATTAGTTCAGTATCATTACAGTATAACATCAAAGGAAGCCTGATCTCTAGGGGGTTTTATATTCAGGAAATACCTATAGAAGATTATTTATCACAATAAAGGCTCAAGAATTCTATGTCTATAAACCAAATGTTTTTGTCCATTGAGCCAGAATATGGTAACTTTGTTTCCCTTCTAGGTTATTAATGGGAAAAACACATTTTATACTTTGTTTTTCAGTTCTAGATTGATGATAGAGAAATTTCAAAAAATGGGCCACCTCTAAATTAGTTCAGATATTATGCTCTCTTTCAGTAAGTATATTTAGTTGCAAATGTGAAAATACTAAATTCTACAGCACTCTCCCTTCTCCCCAACCAAAATGATCTATAGGAATATAAGCTATCTACCTGAGACATGATGGGATTATAAAGGAATAGTTCACCCCTATCCAAAAATGGCCTGAGGGAATTGCCACTAGGATAGGAGGAAATAAAAATCAAGTTCAAAAGATAGATGTAGTCTAAAGGATTCTTGCTGCTAGGCTAGATATGACTTTGAGCCTGAATCATACAAGAGCTCAAATAGCCCTGAGGCTATGGGAGAACTTCCAAAAGAGATATCACTATAGAATCAGAGATCAAGAACTGGGAGTAACCTTGAAGATCATGTATTTCTGCTGTTTCATTTAATAATTAAGTAAACTGAAAGCCAAAGGGAAGAAGCTATATATAAGATTAAAATAAATATAATACCAAAATGCAGCAATAGTAAATCAAAAGGTTTTTATTGCCCATGGGTGATGTAGAGACTTCATAGTAGTATTTAAAAAAATCTGTCCATGATAATTGTTTTAAAAAACATTGAGGGGGCAGCTGGGTAGCTCAGTGGAGTGAGAGCCAGGCCTAGAGACAGGAGATCCTAGGTTCAAATCCAGCCTCAGACACTTCCCAGCTCTGTGACCCTGGGCAAGTCACTTGACCCCCATTGCCTACCCTTACCAATCTTCCACCAAGGAACTAATACACAGAAGTTAAGGGTTTAAAAAACAAACAAACAAACATTGAGAGACTTCTGGTTTAAGATGGCTGCAGAGAGAACAGGGTGTTTCATTCTCCTCACAACCAACCACCCGCATGCCTCCAAAGGCCAAAAAAAATCCAAATAAAAGAAGGGACCCCACAATAGGGTGAAGTATCAAAGGCACATGGGATTTTACTACACCATGAGGGGAGAAATAGCTCCTATCAAAATTCGAGCTGATTAATCCTCCCCAACTCTACCCTACCAACAGTACCAGAGTCAGAGGCTATGCACTAGAGTGAGTGAGGGTTGGAGGAGGGAAAAATCTGGCTTCTTGGCAGCTAACTGGGACCACCAGGAGCTTTCCCTTGAGAGAAGTAGGACTTGAACCCCCAGGAGGCTAGAGAGCTCAGACCTTGGGCATGGGAGTGGACCTGAGAGAGACAGTGGACAGTGGAAGCAACTCTGAGTGCTGAGACTCAGGGGAGAACCTCAGGCAGAGGAGCAAGTGTGGGCCAATTTCTGGGCTCTGTGCAGCTGACTATGAACACCAGGGGTTTGACCCTGAGAACAACTAGACTAGAGAACCCAGGAGGCTGGGGAGCACAGAACTTGGGCTCAGGAGTGAAGCAAGAATTAATAAAGCAAAGTCAAAAGACTGACAAAATAGAAGTAAACATGAAATATCTCAATGAGAAGATAATAGATCAAGAAAACAGGTCTAGAAGAGACAACTTGAGAATTATTGGTCTTCCATAAAAATCAGAGACAAATAGAAATCTAGATATCATCCTACATGAAATTATCCAAGAAAATTACCCCAATGTCCTTGAATAAAAGGGCAAAAAGAGCCCATAGAATACCCTCTACACTAAGTCCTCAGGAGACAAACACCAGGAATGCCATAGCCAAATTTAAAAGCTTTCAAGTTAAGGAGAAAATATTACAATAAGCCAGAAAGAGACAATTCAGATATCAAGGAACACCAATAAGGATTACACAGGAAATGACAGCCTCCGCACTACAAGACCTCAAGGCTTGGAATATGATATTCAGAAAGGCAAGAGAATTGGCTCTAAAACCTCTGTGGTGAACATGATATGAAGTTGCTAAAAAATGAATAAAAGATTTGCTGTCCACCAATGAAGGATAAATTGAAATTAACAAAAGTTAGTAATTGATTAATATTATGTTTTTATCCGGTAGGATTTCATTTCTTAGAATCAAGGGCAGATAGATTTGGCAGTGAAACAGACGTAGAGGTTGGTAGATCCAAAACGAAAGGGATGTTGCCCTGAAGTATGGGTTACAGTACATTAAATGATGCCAGAACTAGAGAAAGAGAGATATTATGGAATTGAAGTTCAGATTGAGGCTAAAAATCAAGCTTGGAGAAAGAAAGAGAGGACTAGAGATTGTTTTCAGAAAAAGAATTTCAGAACTCAGGATTTTAGAGGTAGAATAATTCCAGCCATTTGTTTCATGATATTTAATTATGCTTAATTTTTTTCATTGAGAAATAAAGAATTCAAGTTGCTTTTTCAAAATCACTAATTATCAGATTAACTTTCCTAACTTTTGAGTAATTATTGCCATTTTTGCACTTGTCATTTAATGTATTTGAATTTTTTAAATTTTTCATTGCATAGAGGTACACATAATAATGCTCATTTTTACAGATAACCAAGGCTGATGGCCTACAATCATAGCAAAGAATAATAATTACTAATTCCATAATGATGCTGATTTATACTTTCTATTAAATCTAAAAATTTATTTCTATGAATAAAAAATGAATAACATTGGACAGATATATGATAGCATTTCCTTCCTTAATCATATTTATTATAATGTAATTATTAAAAATTAATAATAATTAAATAATTATAATTTATTTAGACTCCACACCCTTTTGAATCTCAGTATGAATAGCACTCAAATGCTATTATGTGCTATGCTAATTATTTCAAAGACAGCCTTAAATTTCAGATATATTAAAATTTCTTAATATGAGTTCAGATTTGGTACATCCTTAATAGCAGAAAAAGAGGAAGGTTTTAGCTCAGTGTCAATTGGGAAAATATATGTCTATACTTGACATTTTTTGTGAATTAAAAGATAAATTTTTGAGCTTAATTATGTTAAAATGCATTTCATAAAGGTGAATAAGTAAAATAATGAAATATTTTGAAAACATGTTTTAAATGCATCCTTTTTGGTTTAATTAACAATGCGAAATAAATATTCTTCTACTTTAATTTCCATTCCAAAGTCCTTTTTCCACTGGTAAAGGATGCTAATGATCAATAATAAAAGCTAAGGTCTTGGAATTAAAGATGATAACCAAACTAAAGATGATTTCCCCCCCCAAATGCTGAACTTACTGGCATTAGGACCATCTAAAGAAATCTATATTATAGTGATCAGGTCCCTTTTAACCTTTTTGAGGAATGATCAAAGAAGAAATTGAGAAGTTCTAGAACATTGTTTCATATTAGATTGAATAGTATTCTAATTCACTATCATATTTTAACATAGTATGACCTCTTTTTTCAGTCAAAATTACTATTAAGATTATTTCAAATAGTCTTGAAGTTGAGAGATGTCTGCATTGTGTCACTTTGATCATTTCTCTTCCTTCAGTATGTTTTTTAGGGGCCACAATTTCTGAAAATCCTTCTATTTTCTCTTCCATCAATATTTTTTTCTTGCTAATTATATGTGTAGATGTTGCATTCCTTAGGGAAAAAAATAAGTTCCTTGAGGATAGGGAATGACTCATAGTTTCAATATACCTGCAATTTTTCCCACAATGCCTTTCATTTAGTAAATACTTACTAAAAATTGTTTAAATTAAATAGATTGAAAGTTCAACAACCACCTATTTCATACTCCTCTATATAAACATACAATAATCACTGAACTAGAATTTAGTTTATTTTTTTCACATGATAGCATTCTTATATAGAGGTTAGTTTCAATTCTTTCCTATGATATATTTTTAACTTTCCCTTTTTAAATATCCTGTGGTTGTGGGAGACACAGCACCTGAAAATTTACCAGGCAAGGGATGTTTATGCTTCTCTGGCTTCCATACTAATATTCATTAACCTTCTAAAAAGACTTCCTTTAAAAGAAAAATCAAATCCTGACTGAGTGTAAAATTTTGCAACCTCTCCACCCCAAGTAATTATTGCACTACCTCATTATTTTGGCAGAATATACTGTATTATTCAGGATATTACGATTCAGGGTCAGTTTTAGGTTTTATTTCTTAATTTATTTTTTGTGTAGTGAAGAAAAGTATTAATTCATTTTAATTTTAAACAACTACCAGGGCATAAATTATGATATTAAAAAATTAACAAGTTTATTTTTATATACAAAATTTTAAGCAATGTGGTTGACTCTTAATTATTGATTTTATAGTTATGGGAATCATTTGGTAACATTTCTATCAATTATTTGAAGGTAGAAGAATGTCTAATAATTATCAAAATTTTAATTATTTAAAATTCTCAAAGAATAGATAATATATCACTTGGTTAATGTGCAAAAATATCTTGGGCTAGGACATTGACTTGAATCTAATTGGATGCAATTAATTAGAATAAATTTTAAAGTCTCTCTCATTTGGATTAAATAAAATCAATTCCAAAATTTCAAGAAGGAAGAGGAATAGCTAGCTAAAGTTTGTCTGAAAATAATCTATGATTTTAGTGGTCTCTAAGTTGAAAGGAGTTGAAAGCATCCAATGGTGGCCAAAAAAGCTAATGTAATTTGGGATACATTAAGAAGCAATAAAATGCAAAATGAAAATGGTATATTCCTTCTGTTCTCTACTATAATTGATCACCATTTGCTCAATTATAATTGCCACTTCTTAATAAGGAAATTAATAGCCTCAAGTATCAATAGCAATTGATGGAGATAACATTACTTTGAGAAAAGTTTAACTCCCAGATCAGTTAAACTTGCTACATGTTACTCCAATGACTAAAGTAGGAGATAAAAAGCTCTGCCTCACTAGATAGCTTCAAGTGAAGTCTGGATTACCACTTTGGGGGAAAATGTAGAAGAGATTCCTACCTAGAGGTTATATTAGATGGTCTCTCAATTCCTTTTCAACTGAGATGCTAAGATGATGACTTCATGGATTAATGGCAGAAGAGATATGTTTCTAACAGGATAACAACTGCAGAACATAAGTTCCATCTCTGCTTAAATAAAAAAAAATATTTTAGTCAATTAGGTTTCATTTTATCAGTGAGACAAAAAGTTGTCAAGTTGACATTGATTTATATGTATTAACTAAGTCATTCTCGACACAGGAGTCATAGCTTAAATAAGAGAAATAAAATTTTAAAATTTCCCATTTAGGGAATAATTTCCTCTACATTAAAGGCATGGACAACAGCCTATTAAATATATTTAACAGAAAATTAGGAATATGATTTTGTTATAAAAGCAAGTAAATCTGAGTGGTGTGTTATTTAGAATTTCTGGGACTCTTATTTAAGAGCTATTTGGGGCTCATTTGAGCTTTAAGGTATGTAGATTATATGACAAACTTCCTATGGACATTTTAGGGGACTTTAGAAAACTACATTTCTCATGATTCCTCTTGTAAAAATGGAGGCAGACAGGAAGCGTGATGATGTAAGAGAGGGTATAAGACTCCTGGAGTCAGGAAGGGTGGTTTCTTTTTGTTACCTGAGCGCACGAAGGTACAAAAGGTAAAATGCCTGATGCAGAAGTCTGAATTCTTACAGGAATGTGGTCTAATAATTTATCTCTATAAGCATGGTTTTTATTAAATTACTATTTTCCCTTTTTATATTGGCCTTCATCATTTTTAATCATTACAATAATGGCAACCACACAAAGTTTGGATTTCAAATTCTCAATTTTCCAGATAGCCTAACGAGAGCATTTCGAGTCATATTAAAAGCCATGCTTTCCTTTTGGTCATCTTGCTCAGCTCTTTGGGGCAATTTTTTTAAAAAAAGGACAGTGACTTTGCTTGCCATGTTTTTACCTGCCAGCTAGCCGAGCCTGACCCACATTGGAGGGTCAGAGCAGCTTAACCCCACAACACAGGTGCCCCAGTGCCTCTGCCATCTATCTTCCTGACTCCTGACCTGGCCTCCATTCCTGCTTCTTCTGATCTCTGCCAAATCCCAAGCCCACCAGAGTAGAGCACTTCTGCTGATCCTGTCTCCTGTCAACTCCTGAGATTTCTGAGGAGAGACCCCCACCTGGCTGCCTCTTCCACTACCTACCTGCCCTGACTAGCCTCGATCTTTGGGGACTGCTGCAGCTGCTGCCTCTAAATATTTGTTAAGTATTGCCCCGACTCTTAAACTGAAAGACCATTCTTGCCCTCAATGGGGCACCCCCACCCACAATCTCTACATGTGGGATTTTCTAAATACTGACCTAAACTTTTCCCTAGCCCCTACCCTTATGTTTAGAGCAAAGACTGATTATAAGGATCTTGAATTTGAACTTTGAATTGGACCAGAGGTGGATTTTAAAACCTCAGAACTGAACGGGTTTTATTTCTGTTTTAAAGAGACTCTGTATCTTACTGTATTTTGCTGATTGGTTTTGGGAATTAATTTGTCTTTTTTTGTTGATTTTCCTGTTGCACTGAATCAAGTTAAGCTACTGAAGTTTCTGTTCATGATTTTATTGTAACTACCAAATGTTGGAAAAATCTATTAGAACTGCTAAGAGGTTTTTGAATGTATAGCTTGTTATCTGGTACTCATATTGTATTTCCTAATTTATTTCAGGTTTCAATTTAACTGTAGTCAAAACAATGCTGTTCTCGAACCATTTGAACATCTTACACATTTTTAAAGTTGTAAATTGCCTTAATTGTGTACAACTTTGGAGGGTTTGATGCCTTGAGATTTAAATTGTAATCTTGTGAGAAGTCTTTTAAAAATTTACTTTAGATCCTAGTCCCTTCTGTATAAATGTAAGGTTTTTATGTATTAATTTTAAAGAATTGTCTTATTTTTTTAACAGGAAGCCAAGATAGCTCCTGTTTAGTGATGTTAATCTCCATGTTTTAGCCTGCTTTTATCAGAAGGATCTGGAATTCCTGAGGATAATTTAGACCAGAAGTTTTTTAATATCAGATTTTGCTATGGAGGCAGTAACAGTTTGTTGAGAAAATATCTTAGCCAAGGTTTGAAATTTCTAATGAGTATATGATTTTTTTTTACATCATAGCAAGTGATTATAATAATGTGTTATTAGAAGTTATGGTACTCTATTTGAATGTGCATTGTGAATCTGCTATTTTGTAAAACCATTTACACTCACAGAAAATGAATCTCATTTTTGGGTAAAAAACCCTTCACTAGTTCTATGCTATATATATATTTGATTTTTAAAACATTCTTTTATTTAATTAGAGCAATTTATTTTCCTTTTTCTCATCTTGTACTGGAAATACATATATAATCATTATTTATCCTTTTTTTACAGTGATATAAGCTTAATGCAAATATATTTGCTCTAATGATGCATACCTGAAGAGCCTGAGACTATGGTAACCTGTCAATAATAGATAATTATCATGGGACTGTGATTTAATGCCTCTCTGTCAGTTTCCAGGAGAAGGGAACATAAGAGCCACTAGGCCCTGGAAACTTGACTGAGAATCTGCATGGATTGCATGAGTTCTATGCCAATACTGAAGGGCTTGAAACTGGGATTTGAGTTCTGGAGTCGCAGTCTTTTCTAACATTTTAGAGGAAGAGGGTCCCCTTTAACTTAAATTTCTAGTAAAGCACCTAAGACTGGTTATTTTTGGCTCATTCCCTGAGAAGGTGAAGGCAAATCAGATCAAAGAAAGATATTTCCTTTATTTCTCTCTATATAGAGAGAGAATGGCAATTTTCTATACTCCTGGCCCTGAATGGGCAAACTGCTTAAATAACTTTAATTGGACCTTGATTCAAAGGCCTGTTATAAGTTTATTTTCCCTACATTTTTTGCACATCTCATATTTCATTCGCAAGTTAATTTTTTTCCTTTTATTTGCATTTTATTCTTTTTATTTTTTTATTTTTTTTTGCCAATTGATTCATACAACCCCCATGACTCAGCCATGTATCCTTAGCTGACATGAGGTACCCTTTTTAGGGGAGGAAAGTGTTATTTAGAATTTACCTCAGGGGGGTGTGTGTTAAGTTTTTATAATCATGATGTCTGAATTATAATCTATAATGCAAGTTAATTTTTACTCCTTTAGGAATAATCTCAGGGGGTTAATGTTTAATTCTCAGAAGAAAATGTTTGTTTTATAATCTATAATGTAAAGTTTAAATTCTTTGAGAGTAATTTCAGGATAAGGATTGTGCCATCTCCCCACACCATAAAGATACATGAAGAGCCTTCCCTGGATTATGAAGATCCAAATTTGAACTTTGCGGCACAGTTGATTTGAACTATGGGGGTTGAATGAGTTGAATGCATTCATTTAGAATAGACACTTTATTCCAGAAAAGGGGACTGCCCCCTAAATGGCTTTTGTCAATGCACTGAACATTTGATTTGTTCTTTCTCCCTTTATTTCCCTTTTACCTCTGAATTATTGTAAACTCTAATTTGATTATGTTTTCCTAATTCATTGGGAAGATTTATCTCCCAAAGGATCACAGTGGGGTTATGTGTTATTTAGAATTTCTGGGACTCTATTGAAGAGATATTTGGGGCTCATTTGAGCTTTAAGGTATGTAGATTATATAAAATCTTCCTGTGGACATTTTAGAGGACTTTGGAAAACTACATTTCCCATAGTTCCTCTTGTAAAAATGGAGGCAGACAGGAAGCATGATGATGTAAGAGAGGGGATAAGACTCCTGGAGTCAGGAGGGGAGGTCTCTTTTTGTTCTCTGAGCGCACGAAGTTATGAAAGTTAAAATGTCTGATGCAGAACTCTGAATTCTTACAGGCGTGTGGTCTAATAATTTATCTCTATTAGCATGGCTTTTGTTAAAATACTATTTTCCCTTTTTATATTGGCCTTCATCATTTTTAATTGTTACAGTGGGTCACGAAGGCAATTTGGGTTTGAGGAAGGATAAAGGGGATATAGGTGATTAAAAGGTGATTGGTGGAGGAATGAAGGTACAGAAAGGTATATGGGAGATAAGGGAAATGGGGTATGTAGGAGAGCGCTGCTCAAAGAGGTTTATTCCCAGAAGTTTGAGACAGAGGATACAGGGAGAAAATTAAGGCCAGTAAGAAATGTTTAGGTTTTGGCTGGAGGGTTTCTCTTATTAGTTTCAAAGTCTCTGAGGGAGGAGTTGAGAAGGCCCATCCCTGCCAGTCAAACTGATGGCTGCAGGAAGTCTTGGGTAGATACTTCCTGCCAAGATGGATGCCACTAGTTCTCTCAAGAAATAAAAAGAAAATGATTCCTTCCCTCTTTAGCCCTTGCCTCAATCTTCGAAACAATGATTTAACAGAGGCTTTGAGTAGGTAACAAGGGAATTTATTAGTCTCAGGATAATCTCAGAGTTTTCTAACTGCTGCTAGGGAGAGGGGCAATGGTGGGGGATGGGGCACAGGAGAGGTTTAGACAGAGACAGTCCACCTCTCCCAGTCAGGAAGATTTGACAGCCTTTAAGTAAAGTCCTTATTAAATCACTAAAACTAGGGGTAACTTATTTGAGGATATTCTACTTGTCTAAAGGAACTAAACCCACAATGTTCAATCACCAAGCCCTCCCTTCCACCCAGGTCCCAAAGGTAATTCAGGGAAGGGGAGGGATGTAGATGGAGAGATCAGGGAGAGGTCCAGAGAAATGAGATAGGTCTAAATTTCCCCAAGACAAATAAGCACAGGCCAAGGCTGAAGCAATTAAGGCAAAGCTAAGCCGAAAGTTCAAAGCCAACAGGCTAAGCCAAAGCAAAAGCCTGCAGCCGCAACAAAAGCCAGAAGGCAAAGGCCTCGTCAGTTGGAACTTCACCTCTATTTATAACATTAAGTTCTAATTGACTTTCTGAAGATTTTAAGACTTCTAACAGACTTTTTGTGACCATTAGAAATTACAGCAGCAAAAAGTTTCTGTTAGCCACTTCGCATTAAAATTTGCATCTATTTCATGACTATCTCTGTAAATAGATTTGAAATCCTCCTTTTAAAATCCTCCTTTTTATTATTTTTAAAAATATTTATTAGATTATTTTATTAATATTGTACCTCATTTAAATACACAGTTATTATTTTAGAACATATTGAGGAGACAAATATAATTATATATCTAAAATATGAACAGAAATACTTTTGGAAGTGGAGTGAGGGAACATTAGTTGCTGTAGGGGGAAGGACTCAAAAAGGCCTCAGGCAGGAAAAAAGTATTTAAATTTGTCATTGAATAAAAAATATTAATGAAGTACTTACTACATGTCAATGAAAGTACCACACAAGGAATATATAAGTGCAAAAGTGTATATATATATATATATATATATATACACACACACACATTCTTGAGTCCTGACACAACTAGCAAATGTTATTTCTAAATCACTATCAGTGATATTTGAAAGATTATAGAAAAAAAGAATTAAAAGATTGTAGGAAGGAAAATGCCTCATGATGTTGTATTAATGCAAAAGAACATAAAATGACCTTCTTTTTTATTACTGGGAAAATTCTAGAAATATCTTAAAGATTAGGTTGATGAACATCTAGAAAGAAAAGCAATTATTCCAAAACAAGAAATATGCCTTCATCAAGAACAGGTAATGCTAGACATCTCATTCCTTTATCTTTTTTAACACAAAACTAAAGTATTATATAAGCATTAATTGGAGAGCTGTTATAAATATTTGAAGCAAATTAGTTCTTTTCCTCTTTCCCTAATTTCCTTGGGAAACATCCAGAAATACTAGGTCTAGGGTTACACAAAGTTTTTAACTTATTGGTTGTAATTCCAAATTACTCTTCAAAATGTGGCAGCAAAAAATTAGAAACTGAGAGGATATCAATGAATTGGAAATAGCTAAACAAACTGTGGTATATGATTGTGATAAAACATTATCATAAATGATGAACAAAATGATTTTCAAAAGAACCTAGAAAGTTATGACATGATGAACAATGAAATGGGAAGAACTAGGAGAACAATATTCATAGCCATCAACTAGCACTAGAAGAATAAATTGAAAATATTACCTACAGAAACTGGGCAGAAAAATAAAATGTGAAAGACTTATTTTGTATTAATATATATTGGTCTACATTAATATATCTTAATGATGTGGAAAGTGGGAGAAGCAGACACTAATGGATGGAACTTATTGTGTACATATGAAGAAAATTAAGTTATAGAAGATCTGTAGTTTTATTTGTTTAATATCTTCTTTTTTCTTTATATATGGAAGTGATTGTTGTATACATTTGGAATAACTAAAAAAGCAAAATAACAATATAAAATAATAAATTTGAGAGATATGGATTCAAATGCAGAACACTCAGATGGGTAAAAAAGTAATAAACACATTTTTATTGAGCACCCACTACATGCTGGGCATTATACAAATACTATCTCATTTGGTCTTCAAAATAATGATGTACAATAATTACTATCCGTACTTTACAAATAAAAAAGAGACACACAAAATTAAATTATTTTCCCAGAGTCACACAGCTAGTTAGCATCTGAGGATGTATTTCAACTCAGACCTTCCTAACTCTTGGCCGAGCTCTCTATCCATTATGATTCCTAACTCCCTAAAGAATTCAGAACTGGTTGGATGGTGTAACTAGTAGAAGATGAAATGACTGAAGACATAAAAGTGTGATGTTCTGAGCGTGTCAATTTGTTAAGCAATATGTGTCAATTGTCTAACAAACTGAGATAACCCCCCCTTCCTCAGTTTAGAGATGGATCTCAAATAGAGGAGGATACAGACTTTAAAACATTAAAAACAATTAGTCAATACAATATTAGGTAATCTTATTTCTAATTGGATGAATATTAGGAACTTTCAAGAATGGGGGGAGAGGGAAAAGATGTAATTCCCTGAATTCAGATAAAAGACATTTTCACTCTTCCCCAAGTACTCATAAACAATCAAAGAAAGTTGAAAACAATAACCTATTGTTTAGTATGGCTTGACATGTATAACTATAAGAAAACATCTGATATTAATATTTGGATCTGACTGCATTTCTGGTCAACATATCCTAACTCCTTGGATAAAGGTCTCTAAATAGCAGGTACAGATGG
>NC_058130.1:461043152-461164293 GCF_016433145.1 Gracilinanus agilis | reverse complement strand
TATATATATATATATATATATATATACACACACACACATTCTTGAGTCCTGACACAACTAGCAAATGTTATTTCTAAATCACTATCAGTGATATTTGAAAGATTATAGAAAAAAAGAATTAAAAGATTGTAGGAAGGAAAATGCCTCATGATGTTGTATTAATGCAAAAGAACATAAAATGACCTTCTTTTTTATTACTGGGAAAATTCTAGAAATATCTTAAAGATTAGGTTGATGAACATCTAGAAAGAAAAGCAATTATTCCAAAACAAGAAATATGCCTTCATCAAGAACAGGTAATGCTAGACATCTCATTCCTTTATCTTTTTTAACACAAAACTAAAGTATTATATAAGCATTAATTGGAGAGCTGTTATAAATATTTGAAGCAAATTAGTTCTTTTCCTCTTTCCCTAATTTCCTTGGGAAACATCCAGAAATACTAGGTCTAGGGTTACACAAAGTTTTTAACTTATTGGTTGTAATTCCAAATTACTCTTCAAAATGTGGCAGCAAAAAATTAGAAACTGAGAGGATATCAATGAATTGGAAATAGCTAAACAAACTGTGGTATATGATTGTGATAAAACATTATCATAAATGATGAACAAAATGATTTTCAAAAGAACCTAGAAAGTTATGACATGATGAACAATGAAATGGGAAGAACTAGGAGAACAATATTCATAGCCATCAACTAGCACTAGAAGAATAAATTGAAAATATTACCTACAGAAACTGGGCAGAAAAATAAAATGTGAAAGACTTATTTTGTATTAATATATATTGGTCTACATTAATATATCTTAATGATGTGGAAAGTGGGAGAAGCAGACACTAATGGATGGAACTTATTGTGTACATATGAAGAAAATTAAGTTATAGAAGATCTGTAGTTTTATTTGTTTAATATCTTCTTTTTTCTTTATATATGGAAGTGATTGTTGTATACATTTGGAATAACTAAAAAAGCAAAATAACAATATAAAATAATAAATTTGAGAGATATGGATTCAAATTCAGAACACTCAGATGGGTAAAAAAGTAATAAACACATTTTTATTGAGCACCCACTACATGCTGGGCATTATACAAATACTATCTCATTTGGTCTTCAAAATAATGATGTACAATAATTACTATCCGTACTTTACAAATAAAAAAGAGACACACAAAATTAAATTATTTTCCCAGAGTCACACAGCTAGTTAGCATCTGAGGATGTATTTCAACTCAGACCTTCCTAACTCTTGGCCGAGCTCTCTATCCATTGTGATTCCTAACTCCCTAAAGAATTCAGAACTGGTTGGATGGTGTAACTAGTAGAAGATGAAATGACTGAAGACATAAAAGTGTGATGTTCTGAGCGTGTCAATTTGTTAAGCAATATGTGTCAATTGTCTAACAAACTGAGATAACCCCCCCCTTCCTCAGTTTAGAGATGGATCTCAAATAGAGGAGGATACAGACTTTAAAACATTAAAAACAATTAGTCAATACAATATTAGGTAATCTTATTTCTAATTGGATGAATATTAGGAACTTTCAAGAATGGGGGGAGAGGGAAAAGATGTAATTCCCTGAATTCAGATAAAAGACATTTTCACTCTTCCCCAAGTACTCATAAACAATCAAAGAAAGTTGAAAACAATAACCTATTGTTTAGTATGGCTTGACATGTATAACTATAAGAAAACATCTGATATTAATATTTGGATCTGACTGCATTTCTGGTCAACATATCCTAACTCCTTGGATAAAGGTCTCTAAATAGCAGGTACAGATGGTTCAATTTCCCAGTCATGCTGCACTAAGTTCAAACAATGCAATAAGGTTTTCTCTCAATTTCCTCAACTAAATAAATTTTTTCACAAGGCAGAATTTGAAGTAGGCCCATAATTGAAACTAAGCTAGTTCTGGAATTGAGTGACAAGATGGAGTCAGTGTAGTATACTAGAATTGAATGAGCTACCTTCAGAGGAGCTGGTGTGCCTATCCAAGGAGATTTTCAAAGGGAAGCTGAATGATCATTCATAGAAAGTTATAGTGAGAATTCCTTTAAACCATCAATTATATTAGATATTCACTGATTTCTCTTCCACTAAGTTAAAAGATCCTATGATTCTGTGATTTGATAAGAACTCTCAAAGAATTGTGAATGTGGATGGAAAGGAGTCAAGGAGTACATTATCAAGGTGTACATTTTCACCTCTAGGCAAACATGAAAATGAGGATCAGGAATCTTAGTATGTATTGAGTCAAGTGCCTTATTGGAATTTGGCAACAGAAATACTGGGAGATTGACAAGACAGAAAAAAAATATTTTAGAGGTGGTGGTGATAATGCAGTAAATTAGAGACATGGAATTAGCTAACTGGAACAATGGATACTATATTGCATCTGGACTCAGGAAAATCTAACTTCAAATACAGTTTTAGTTACTTACTAATTGTGTAAGCTTGGTCAATTTGGTTATCCTCCATTTTTCTCATCTGTAAAATGGGAGTAATAACAGCACCTGTCTCCTAGAATTTCTGTGAAGATAAAATGAGGTAACACCTGCAAAATATTACATAACCACTAGCTATCATTTTAAAATGCTAACTACCAGAAAGAGTACTGAGAAAAGAGATATTTCTAGTGATGGGCATGGCCCAGGGCAGGGCAGTGGTCAGGCTGTTGAACTGAACTAAGGCAAAAGTATATCTAAGAGCTAAAACCTTCCTCTCAGAATTGTAGTTGCAGATTATCAACAATCAAATTGTGTTAGATATAATATTTAGGAAAGGGGAAAGTAGACAGATGTTTTCATTGTGTTTTAAAGGTAATCATTTTTATTTTTATTAATTATAACAAGGTAAATTAGCATGACTTTCAGGGTTTTATCTTAAAATGATTTAAAATACAAGTGAGCATCTCAATAACTTCTTATTCATTTTAGGAGTGCATTTTAAAAATGGAATGGAAACCTATATACTTGACTTCTTCCCAACAAGATAATTCACTAATAAGGCAGGGAATAAATCTGGCAATTTGCTAGATCAATATGTAAGGAAGACACCCATGTCAGCTATATTTATGGCTCTCCTTATGCCTCTCAAGCACTGGAAGGTAAATTGAGCCAAGAGATTCAATGACTAGTGAGTATCCAAAATGAATCTGCTATCTTATTCTAATATGACAAAAGTATTAATGAAAGATGAGAAATGGAAAAGAAGGGCTGTGTATTGATTAATGTCTGGAGTTCTGGAACAGAATATATACATCAACATCAATGTTTCTATCTATATGTGCATGCCTGTTGTAACAAGTGAATCTCGGAAATGTATAAAACTACATTTCCCGTGATCCAACATGGTCCAACTGATTTCCGTTTCCGACGTCTTGACGCAGGGGAGAGCTTAAATCTCGTGGGTTAGGAGGGAGTGGTCTCTTTTGCCAGTAAGCGCTCTTGGCGAGTAGGCACTTGGCTAGGAGGCAGTATGGTGGTGGCAGTTTTGAATGCTTACAAGCGCGTGGTCTAATGATTTTATCTATCAACATGGCTTTAATTAAAATACTAATTTATATATTTATGGCAGCCTTTATCATTTTCCATATTAACAATTATGGCAACCAGAAGTTTGGAAATAGAATTTTCAATTTTCTAGATAGCCTAAGAGGAAAAAGCCATGCGGCTCTGGGACCCAGAGTCTCAGAAGCGAATCTTCCAGATAGCCTAAGGATAGCCATGCCTGCTTTTTGGCCTGGCTCAGCTCTTTTGAGCACTTTTTTAAAAAAGGAAAGTGACTTTCCTTGCCATGCTTTTGCTAAATGCAAGAGCACGTTTTTGCCTCCAGTGGGACTCAGCCGGCCAGTCCAGCCCAAGCCACCTTGGGAGGGAGGTCAGGCCAGCCGATTCAGGCTTTTGGCTTTAAACTAAAATGCCGGAGCCCAGCCAATGTGCTGCTGCTGCTGCTGATGCTGCTGCTGATCCTGACCACTTCCAGCCTTCAACCCCGAGCTCCAGAACCTGAGATTTCCGGGAAGGAACCCAGGCCTGCCGCCTTTGCTGAGATCGAGACCTCCAGAGACTGCTTCAGCTCTGACGCAAACCATTTGGGTATATTCCCCTTTCTCTCTACTTTCTTATAGGAGACATTCTAGCCTTCCACGTGTTTCTCTAAAGACCTAATTAGGCAACACCCACACAGACTCTACACGTGGGTAGTTTTCCTGAGCTTTTTTCTAACCCCAAGCCCACGTGGACCTAGCATCTGAACCTCTCAGGCGCTTGGCCTATTCAAACTTTTGCGATTATTAAAAAAACTGAACTCAGGGGGAGAACCTTGAACTTTAAAAAAAAAAAAAAAAAAAAAAACAACTCCTTAAACTCAGCAGAACTCAATCAAAAGAACCTTAAATTGAAACCAGGGGTGAACTTTTAAAACCTCGGAACTGAATGAGCTTTAATTCTGTTTTAAAAAGGCTGTATCTTACTGTATATTGTTAATTAGTTTTGTAAATTAATCTTGCTTATATCGTTGATTTTCCTGTTGCACTGAATCATTTTACGCTAATGAAGTTTCTGCTTATGATGTTATTATATTTACTAATTTACCTAAAGCTTACTGTATCAAAAACAATGCGGTTATATGTATCACCTATGAACATCTTATAGAGCACATGTCTTTTAAAATTTATTCTGTCTTGGTAATTGCAAAGAACCTTGAAAGTTTCCATGCTTTAAATGTTACCTTGTAATTTTACAAGAGGTATTTTTTAACTTTTACTTTAAATCCTTAAGAATTGTTGTCTTAAAGGATAAAGCTTATATATTTTATTATAAGAGATATTATTGCCTTAAATGGGTAGAAGCATTCCTATCCAGGATTTTTTTTAAAACAGGAAGCCAAGGAGCTCCTGTATATTCTTATCTGAGGATGATTATACCAGAAGGTTTCTTTGTTTAAATATCACATTTTGCTATGGAAGCAATAACAGCATTTGCCAAGGGTTAAAGTTGTAACAAGTATATGATTTGGAACATCACTGTTTATTGTTTTAAAATGTGCTATTGGAATAATGGTACTCTATTTGAATGTGCATTGTGAATCTGCTATTTTGTAAAACCCACTTTCTCCAACAGAAAGTCTCATTTTTGGGTAACATAACCCTTCTAGTTCTAAGCTATATATATATATTTTTGATTTTTAAAACATTTTTTAATGAGAGAAATTGATTTTTCCTTTTTCTCATCTTGTACTGGAAGTACATATATAATCATTATTTATCCTTTTTCTGATTCTACAGCAAATACCTGAGCCTATAGGACTGTGATTTAAATGCCTCTTTGATTCCAGAAGGGAATATGAAAGCCATTAATAGTGCTAAAGAAAGCACATGGTCAGAGACTTGACTGACTAAGATCTGCAAAATAGCAGTTCTATGCCAATACATTAGGGCTTGAAATTGGGTTTGAGTCCTGGAGTCCCAGTCTTTTCTAAAACTTTAGAGGACGTGGGTCCCCTCGACTTAGATTCCTAGAAAGCACCTAAGATTGGTTATTTACTTGGCTCACTTCCCTAAAAAGCTGATGATAAGTCAGATCAGAGAGAGACATTTTCCTTATGTCCTGGCCCTGGATGGGTAATTGCACACTGTTGAATTCACTTTAATTAGACCTTCATTCAAAGGTCTAAGTTTATTTTCCCTAGATTTTTTTGCACATTTTACATTTCATTTCACAAGTTAATTTTTCATCTTTTTTCTTGAATTCTATTCTTTGTATTTTGTCATCCTTACCTGACCTGAGATACCCTTTTTTAGAAAAAAGGTGTGTTTAAGAATTACCTCACGGGGATATCTGTTAAGTTTTTTAAAATTCGATAATGTAAAAATATATGTATATTTATTTAACTCTTTTAGGAGTAATTTCACGGGGAATTATATAAAATCTTAGAAGAAAATGTATGTTTTGTAATCTATAATGTAAAGTTTAAATTCTTTTGAGAATAATTTCAGGATAAGGATCTTGCCATCTCCCCAGAATCCAGATGACGAACTTGTTTTGGTGAAGACACTATGAAGATGTCTGAAAAGCCTTCACTGTACCATGAAGACCAAACTTTGAACTTTGGGGTGCAGTTGATTGAACTATGGGGAGTTGAAATTGAGTTGTATGTATTGTTTTAAATTGTACACTGTTGTGCCAGTGGGGGACAGCCCCCCAAATTGGTTTTTTGTCAATGCGTCTAATTTTAACCATTTGTTCATCTATTTCTTTATCCCCAAATTCCTGAAAAATTTAGAAGCTGTTATTTTTACAGGTCCAGCGAAGAAAAAAGGACTAACCTTTTTTTTTGCCGGACCTCACGGGGAATTGTAACAAGTGAATCTGGGAAATGTATAAAACTACATTTCCCGTGATCCAACATGGTCCAACTGNTTTTTGCCAGTAAGCGCTCTTGGCGAGTAGGCACTTGGCTAGGAGGCAGTATGGTGGCGGCAGTTTTGAATGCTTACAAGCGCGTGGTCTAATGATTTTATCTATCAACATGGCTTTAATTAAAATACTAATTTATATATTTATACTAGCATCTATCATTTTTCATATTTACACTGTATCAATGTGTTATAGATGTATGTATAATGTATATAACTTATATTTGTGTGTATACACACACACATATATATTTTCATATATATATATATATATATGCCTATATATGCATTTATGTACCTGTGTGTGGGTATGGGTATAAGAGACAGAGAGAGTTACATAGCCTTACTTTATAAGGAAATTCCTAAAAGAGAAGACAGAAGAAAAAAGCAGGATGGCTCAATATATGTAAACCTATTTACCAAGCAGATGAAACTTTGTATTTGTTTTCATGTAAAGAAGATGAATAGAAGAGAGAGAAACAATGAAATCTTTAGGAAAAAAATCAATATGAACTACCAAGAAAATCAACAAAACAATTGTACGAGCCAATAAATGTGAAATATAACAATGCATATGGACATAAATATTTTGCTAGCAAAAGCCATAAACCATGTTTGTTATGGATACCAACAAATCCACAAACTAAGGGGGCTGGCAAACAATGGCTACTGGGTAATCAGGCATTTAAATGAAATTGCTTTAATTAATTAGCAATTGTTTCCAGCAACATTGTACAATACGTGGGCAGAATAAGCAGCTCTCTCTTTTCTTGTAGAAAAAGACAAAAAGCTATGAGTATGTGAAACCTCAAGCTATCTTCCTCTAAAAATTTTTCATTTAATTCAATTCAACAGAATTACAACTATATAGTATGTTCTAGATATGAATGACCTCTTTTTCCCATGTGTTTTTGAAAGATTCCCAGTGATCTACACCTTTTCATGGCAGTCACTTGCAGTGCTGTCACTAAAGCAAGAAAGACATTTGCTTAACTATTCATTCTTCATACACAATAATCTAGCAATGTTCACTCTTATTTCATATGATTCCAAAAGGTAATTCAGTTGCTTCTTTTCTTCTCCCTTCTTTCCTCCTTCTCCTCATTTTTCAACTCTTTCTCTTTCTCATTTGCAAGTCTGGTCCAAACTCCTTTTTCATTTCTGCATCTCTTCTTACGATAAATAAATTCATGGACAAGATCAATAGTTTATTTATCTGGCTACAGATTGGAGTCTAAACAGTTGTAATTTATTATCCACCATGTAGATAGTTAGGCCAAACTCTTTTGAGTAGTTATGAATCTCACCCTGGAGTCTCTATGTTACTCCAGGTCTTGATGCAGCCAGAAGAGTTATTCTCAAAGAGGAATATCTGGCATATTTCACTGTATAATGGCAAGAATATACAAGGTATATTAATGCACTATTAGAACTACAGCTACCTCTGATGTGAGGGCTTGCTGAACTTTTGACAGGAATGTTCATACAATTTTGGTGTTCACCTTTCACCCATCCTGTGGTTCCAAGAAGCTGCAGCTTCTGAAACAGGTGGTATATCATCACTGTAGATAGGCTAAATGAGGTGGAGGATATCTGATAGGCCACAAACTCATTGGTAGCTTAGGAGAGGAAGCATCTACCCAAGTTTGTGAAGAATTCTCCTAGCCAATGAGAATAAGAATAGCATGTGAGAATATGTAAAAAACATAAAATTTAGATGTTTACATTAATATTAAAGTTCTAAAGTAATATTGTGGTCATCAATTTAAAATTATTATAGCTTAAGTGAAAATGACTTAAAGTAGCTTTATTTACAAAGAGATAGAAACAGGGAAAGTGGAAAAATGTAAGAAAAGAGACTTCTGGGTTAAAAGGGCAGCAGACTAGAAGCAGCTGCTTAACCTCTCCTAACCCACACTTATAGGACTCCTCAAGAGGACATAAAAACAAATCCAGATGAACAAAGGGACCCCACAACAAGGCACAGCATTGAAGGTACGTGGGATCAGGGCATTTCCATGCTATAAGGGGATGAAATAGCTCTCACTAAAATGCCAGCTGAGCAACCCTCTAACCCCCACACCACCTACAATGTCAAAGGCAGCACATAAGAGTTAGAGGAAGTTTGGGTCATTCATTTAAGTTTTTGGCAGCTACCTGGAATCACCAGGGCCTGCTCCTGAGAGCAGCAAGACTTAAGACCTCAAGAGGCTAAAGAACCAGACTTTGAATACAGACCTTGAGTACAGGTATGGGCATTGAGCTCATGGGCCTGGACCTTTGGTGGGGACCAGCGCAGAGAAGTGGAAGACTGTGGAAGTAGTCCCCTGACACTTTTAAAGGAGCTTTGGGCAGAGGAACAAGGAAGGTGACTTGACCCTGATAACAACTAGACTTGAGCCATTAGGAGCTTTAATAGTGCAGACAAACCATGGACATGAGAATAAAGCTGAGAATCAGCAAGGCACTCAGACAAAAGCTACTCCACAGCTGGACTGCATAGGTAAAGAGCCTGTCTGCGTCACACAGACTTCTTAAAGAGAAAGAAATAATAATAATGGCAAGCCAGGCACAAGAATCTTAAAAAAGAAAGATCAAGAAGAAATATGTAACACTCAGAACTTCTACACAGAAAAAATCCAGACAACAGAGCAAAGAGCAGAGGAGAAGAAATGAGTAATCACATCCAAACCTTCACAAAAAAAATTAAAATTGGTCACAATCTCTTGAAGAATTCAAATCTTAGACCATGAGAAAAATGGAAGAGATTTGGCAAGAAAAGTAGGAAATAGCTCAAAAAGAAATTAATAGGTTAAAAGACAGAAACTCCCAATTAGAGAAAGATGCCCCAAAATCAAATGAAATTATAAGCAAATTGGAGGAAACCGTGAAAAACAGAATAGACCAAATCAAAAAGGAAAATTAAAAGATTATAGCAGAATAATAATTCTGAAGACCAGAATTGTGGAAATAGAAACCAATGATCTCTCAAGACATCAAGAACAAATAAAGCAAAGTCAAAAGACTGATAAAAGAGAAGGAAACATGAAATATCTCACTGATAAACTGACAGATCAATTAAACAAGTCTAGAAGAGGCAATTTGAGAATAATTGGTCTTCCTGAAAAAGCAGAAAAATTAAAAGAAATTTGGACACTATTCTACAAGAAATTATACAACAAAACTGCCCTGAAGTTCTTCATTATGAAGGCAATATAGACCTTGAAAGGATCCATAGATTCTATGATCTAAACCCTGAAAAGACTACCCCCAGGTATGTAATAGACACTAAACCCTGAAAAGACAACCCCTTGAAATATAATAGCCAAATTTCAGAACTTCCAAGTAAAAGAAAAAGTTTTACAAAATCCAGAAAGAGACAATTCAGATATCAAGGAGCACCAATAAGGATCAAACAGGATCTGGCATCCTCCACACTAAAAGACTGCAAGGCTTGGAATATGATATTTAAAAAGGCAAGAGAACTGGGTCTAAAAACAAGGATCACCTACCCATCAAAAGTGACTATACACTTCCAGAGGAAAGTATGGGCATTCAACAAGTTAGAAGATTTCCAAGTATTTGCACAGAAAAGACCAGGACTAAATGGAAAGTTTGATATCCAACCACAAAAACGAAGAGAAACATGAAAAGGTAAATGAGAAACAGAGGGTAAAGAAAGAAACCTCTTCTTTTAAAATTTACTTCTGTAAGGTCTTCAATAAGATGAAATTATTTGTATTCCTATATGAAGAAATGTTATGTGTTATTTACAAAAAACTGTATTCACTATTACAGTAATTAGAAGTATTTTTCATAGGGAGAGGTCGGAGTAATAAATGGTCTAAGATGATACAGGGGGAGAAGAAGGGGCGGTATTAGTAGATGGTACCAAGAGAAACTTGAATGAATAAGAAAAATAGGATATTCTATATCACACAAAAAGGGCATAGGAAGGGGAGGGGATGAATACTATTATAAGAAGGAGAGGAATAAAGCATTAAGAGGTAAGATTTAAACCTTACTCTCAGCAGAATTAACCCTGAGAAGGAACAGTAGCTCTATTCATTAGGATATAGAATTCTATCTAACCCTACTGAGAAAGTCAGAAGAGATTAATTAAGGGGAGCAAGGGAGTGGGGAGGTCAACAAAGGGAGGGGAAGAGAAGGGGGAGGGAATTCATTAGGCCTTAAAAAATAAAAAGAGGAGAATAATAAGAGAGGGGGTAGAAAGGGAAGTAAATCAAGGGAGGGGATAAGGCATACTGGTTTAAAACAAATCACTACTTTAAAAAGAAATAGAGTAAGAAGAAGGGGTAAGAATAGGAGAGGATATTAAAAAATTGGGGAATACACAGCTGATAATTATAACTTGGAATGAACTCGCCCAAAAAACAGAAGCAAATAGTAGACTGGATTAGAAAACAAAATCCTAGCCTATTCTGTCTTCAAGAAACACATATGAGGTGGGTAGACATACAAAGGTTTAAGATCAAGGGCTGGAACAAAATGTTAAGGGCTTCAACTGAGAAAAAGAAGGCAGGAGTGACAATGGGGAAATAACAGTACTCAACATGTATGCACCAAATAGTATAGCATCCAGATTCCTAAAGGAGAAACTAGCAGAGCTCAAGAAGGAAATAGATGGGAAAACTATAAGAGGGGGAGATCTAAATGATTCTCTTTCAGATCTAGATAAATCAAACCAAAAAATAAATAAGAATGAGATAAGAGATATGAATGTAATCCTAGAAAAATTAGATTTAATAGATATGTGGAGAAAAATAAATAGGGACAAAAAAGAATAAACATTGTTTTCAGCTGCACCTGGTACATGTAATATGGCATAGAAACATTGCAAAAATGCAAAAGAGCATAAATAATAAATGTAAAATTTTCAGTTCATAATTCAATAAAAATAATTAGTAAGGGCTCATGGACAGGCAAATAAAAAACTAATTGTAAATTAAATAATATGATTCTCCAAAACCAGTTAGTTAAAGAAGAAATCATAGAAACAATCAATAATTTCATTGATGAGAATGAAAATAATGAGACATCCTACCAAACTCTGTGTGATGCAGCTAAGGCAGCATTCAGTGGAAAATTTATATCCTTGAGGGTATGTATAAACAAATTAAAGAGGGCAAAGATCAATTAACTGGGCATGCTAATAAAAAACTAGAAGAGGAACAAATTAAAAGTCCCCAGCTAAAGACCAAATTAGAGATTATAAAAATTAAAGGAGAAATTAATAAAATTGAAAGTAAAAGAACTATTGAATTAATAAATAAGACTAGAAACTGGTACTTTGAAAAAAATACAAAATTGACAGAGTACTGCTCAATCTAATTTAAAAAAGGAAAGAAGAAAACCAAATCATCAGTATCAAAGATGAAAAGGGAGATGTCACCTCTAATGAAGATGAAATCAAGGCAATTGTTAAAAACTATTTTGCCCAATTATATGGCAATAAATATAGCAACTTAGGTGAGATTGATGAATATTTACAAAAATATAAATTGCCTAGATTAACAGTAGAAGAAATAGAATACTTAAATAAACCCATATCAGAAAAAGAAATTGAACAAACCATCAAAGAACTCCCTAAGAAAAAATCCCCAGGACCACATAGATTCACAAGTGAATTCTATCAAACCTTCAAAGAACAAGTAATTCCATGACTATACAAACTATTTGACATAATAAGCAAAGGAGTTCTACCAAACTTCTTTTATGATACAAATATGGTACTGATCCCAAAGCCAGGTAGATCAAAAACAGAGAAAGAAAACTACAGACAAATCTCTTTAAAGAACATAGATGCAAAAATCTTAAACAGAATACTAGCAAAAAGAATCCAGCAATTGATCATGAGGGATATTCATTATGATCAGGTGGGATTCATACCAGGAATACAAGGATAGTTCAATATAAGGAAAACCATCCACATAATTGATCATAACAACAAGTAAACCAACAAAAACCACATAATTATCTCAATAGATGCTGAAAAAGCCTTTGACAAAATACATTTATTCCTATTGAAAACACTAGAAAGTATAGGAATAGAAGGACTTTTCCTGAAAATAATAAACAGTATAAATTTAAAACCATCAACAAATATCATATGCAATGGGTATAAATTAGAAGCCTTCCTAATAATATCAGGAGTGAAGCAAAGATGCCCATTATCACCTCTATTATTGAACATTATACTAGAAACACTAGCAATAGTGATTAGAGAAAAAAAAAGAAATTGACGATATCAAAATAGGCAATGAAGAGACTAAGTTATCACTCTTTGCAGATGATATGGTGGTCTACTTAAAAAATCCTAGAGAATCAAATAAAGCTAGTAGAAATAATCAACATCTATAGCAAAGATTCAGCATACAAAATAAATGCACATAAATCATCAGCATTTCTATATATCTCCAACACTTCACAGCCTCATGAGGTAGAAAGAGAAACATCATTTAAAATCACCCTAGACAATATAAAATACTTAGGAATCTATCTACCAAAACAAACACAGGGATTATATGAACACAACTACAAAACACTTTCCAAACAATTAAAACTAGATCTAAACAGTTGGAAAAACATTGAGTGCTCATGGGCAGGGCAAACTAACATAATAAAAATGACCATTCTACCCAAATTAATCAACCTATTTAGTGCCATACATATTAAACTACCAAAAAACTTTTTTTACTGAGTTAGAAAAAACTATAATAAAGTTCATTTGGAAGAACAAAAGCTCAAGAATTACAAGGGAAATAATGAAAAAAAATGAAGGTGGCCTAGCAGTACTAGATACTAAACTGTACTATGAAGCAGCAGTCACCAAAATAATATGGTACTGCCTAAGAGACAGAAGTGAGGATCAGTTGAAGAGACTTGGGATAAGTGACATAAGCAAGACAGTCTATGACAAACCTAAAGGGCCCAACCTTTGGGACAAAAATCCACTATTTGACAAAAACTGTTGGGAAAAATTGAAAACAATGTGAGAGAGATTAGGTTTAGATCAACATCTCTCACCTTACATCAAGACAAATTCAGAATGGTTGAATGACCTGAATATAAAGAAGGAAATGATAAGTCAATTCAGTCAACACGGAATAGTATTCTTGTCAGATCTATGGAAAAGGGAAAATTTTAAAACCAAGCAAGAGTTAAAAAAATTACAAAATGTATTTTATATTGTCTAGGGTAATTTTAAATGGTGTTT
Organism: Gracilinanus agilis; assembly: GCF_016433145.1. NCBI lineage: Eukaryota > Metazoa > Chordata > Mammalia > Didelphimorphia > Didelphidae > Gracilinanus > Gracilinanus agilis. The sequence goes on along the minus strand of NC_058130.1, from coordinate 461,150,633 downwards.
CTCTTTCTACCTCTTGCTGCTCTAATGTGTTGGAGATATATAGAAATGCTGACGATTTATGTGCATTTATTTTGTATCCTGAAACTTCGCTAAAGTTGTTGATTATTTCTACCACCTTCTTAGTTGAGTCTCTAGGGTTTTTTAAGTAGACCATCACATCATCTGCAAAGAGTGATAGCTTAGTCTTCTCATTGCCTATTTTGATACCTTCAATTTCTTTTTCTTCTCTAATTGCTATTGCTAGTGTTTCTAGTACTATGTTGAATAATAGAGGTGATAATGGGAATCCTTGTATCACTCCTGATCTTATTGGGAAGGCTTCTAATTTATCCCCATTGCATATAATGCTTGTTGATGGTTTTAGTTATATACTGTTTATTATTTTTAGGAAGGGTCCTTCTATTCCTATACTTTTCAATGTTTTCAATAGAAATGGATGCTGTATTTTGTCAAAGGCTTTTTCAGCATCTATTGAGATAATCATGTGATTTTTGCTTGTTAGACTGTTGATACGGTCAATTATGTGGATGGTTTTCCTAATGTTGAACCATCCTTGCATTCCTGGTATAAATCCCATCTGATCATGATGGATGTTCTTCTTAATTACATGCTGGAGTCTCTTTGCTAACATTCTATTTAAGATTTTTGCATCTATGTTCATTAGGGAGATTGGTCTATAGTTTTCTTTCTCTGTTTTTGGTCTACCTGGCTTTGGAATCAGTATCATATTTGTGTCATAAAAGGAATTTGGTAGGACTCCTTCTTTGCTTATCATATCAAATAATTTGTATAGTATTGGGATTAGTTGCTCTTTGAATGTCTGATAGAATTCACTTGTGAATCCATCAGGCCCTGGATATTTTTTCTTAGGGAGTTCTTTGATGGCTTGTTCAATTTCTATTTCTGATAATGGATTATTTAGGTATTCTATTTCTTCTGCTGTTAATCTAGGCAATTTATGTTTTTGTAGATATTCATCCATATCTCCTAAATTGTTATATTTGTTGCCATATAATTGGGCAAAATAGTTTTTAATGATTGCCTTAATTTCCCCTTCATTAGAGGTGAGGTCTCCCTTTTCAACTTTGACACTGTCAATTTGGTTTTCTTCTTTCCTTTTTCTTATTAGATTGACCAGTACTTTGTCTATTTTATCTGTTTTTTTCAAAATACCAGCTTCTAGTCTTATTTATTAATTCAATAGTTCTTTTACTTTCAATTTTATTAATTTCTCCCTTGATTTTTAGTATTTCTAATTTAGTTTTCATCTGAGGGTTTTTAATTTGTTTGCTTTCTAATTTTTTGAGTTGCATACCCAATTCATTAATGTCTGCCCTCCTTAATTTGTTGATATATGCATTCAAGGATATAAATTTTCCCCTGAGTACTGCCTTGGTTGCATCCCACAGAGTTTGGTAGGATGTCTCATCATTGTCATTCTCTTCAATGAAATTGTTGATTGTTTCTATGATTTCTTCTTTGACAAATTGGTTTTGGAGAATCATATTGTTTAATTTCCAATTGGATTTTGATTTGCCTGTCCATGTGCCCTTACAAATTTTTATTTTTACTGCATTATGATCTGAGAAGGTTACATTTATTATATCTGCTCTTTTGCATTTGTTTGCCATGATTCTATGTCCTATTACATGGTCAATCTTTGTGAATGTACCATGTGCAGCTGAAAAGAAGGTATATCCCTTTTTGTCCCTTTTTATTTTTCTCCACATATCAATTTAATCTAATTTTTCTAGGACTTCATTCACCTCTCTTACCTCTTTCTTATTCATTTTTTGGTTTGATTTATCTAGATCTGAAAGAGGAATATTTAGATCTCCCACTATTATGGTTTTACTATCTATTTCCTTCTTGAGCTCTGCCTGTTTCTCCTTTATGAATTTGGATGCTCTACCACTTGGTGCATATATATTGAGCAGTGTTATTTCCTCATTCTTTATACTGCCTTTAATAAGGATATAATGACCTTCCCTGTCTTTTTTAATCATATCTATTTTACTTTGGCTTTGTTAGAGATCATAATAGCCACTCCTGCGTTCTTTTTCTCATTTGATGCCCAAAAGATTTTGCTCAAGTCCTTAACTTTAAACTTGTGTGTGTCTACCTGCCTCATATGTGTTTCTTGTAGACAACATATGGTAGGATTTTGGTTTCTGATCCACTCTGCTATTTGCTTCCATTTTATGAGCAAGTTCATCCCATTCACATTCAGAGTTACAATTATCAGTTGTGCATTCACTGACATTTTTGTATCCTCCTCTAGACCCACCCCTTCTTCTTACATTATTTTCTTTTAAACCATTGTTTTGCTTTGAGCCAATATCCCTTATTCCCTCCCTTGATTGACTTCCCTTTCTGCCCCCTCCCTTATTATTCCCCTCTTTTTATTTTTAAAGGCCTTTTGAATTCCCTCCCCCTTCTTCTCTCCTCCCTTTTTTGACCTTCCCACTCCCCTGTTTCCTTTGCTTTGTCCCTTCTGACTTTCTCAGTAGGGTTAGATGGATTTTTTTATCCAGATGGATAATAAAGCTACTCTTCCTTCTCCGGGTTGATTATCCTGAGAGTAAGGTGTGATTATTACCTCTTAATGCTCTCTTCGTCTCCTTCTTATGATAGTATTTATCCACTTCACTTCCCATGCCCTCTTTGTGTGTAATAGAATATCCTATTTTTCTTATTTACTCAGATTTTTCTTGGTGTTCCCTATTATTCCCCCCCCTCTTTCCCAACCCCCCATGTCATCTTAGACCATTTAGTATCCTATCCTCTCCCTATGAATTATTCTTCTGGTTGCTATAATAGTGAATATTATACTAGTGAATAGAGTTCACTACAGAGAATTATACATAGCATTTCTCCACCTAGTAATACAAATAATTAGATCTTATTTAAGCCCTTAAAGAGTCAAATTTAAAGAATTATAAGTTTTCTTTCTTTTCCCTCTGTGTCGTATTTACCTTTTCATGTTTCTCTTGGTTTTTGTGGTTGGGTGTCAAACTTTCCATTTAGTCCTGGTCTCTTCTGTGCAAAAACTTGGAATTCTTCAATTTTGTTGAATGCCCATACTTTCCCCTGGAAGTATATAGTCAGTTTCGATGGGTAGTTGACCCATGGCTGAAAACCCATCTCTCTTGCCTTTCTGAATATTGTGTTCCAAGCCTTGCAGTCATTTAGTGTGGAGGCTGCCAGATCCTGTGTGATCCTGATTGGTGCTCTTTGATATTTGAATTGTCTCTTTCTGGCTTCTTGTAATATTTTTTCTTTTACTTGAAAGCTCTTAAATTTGGCTATTATATTCCTTGGTGTTGACTTTTCTATGTTCAGTGTACAGGGTGATCTATGAATCCTTTCAAAGTCTATATTGCCCTCTTGTTGTAGAACTTCAGGGCAATTTTGCTGAATAATTTCTTTAAGTATGGAGTCCAAGTTTCAATTGACTTCTGCCTTTTCTGGAAGACCAATAATTCTCAAATTATCTTCTAGACCGGTTTTCTTGCTCTGTGACTCTCTCATTAAGATATTTCATGTTTCTTTCTATTTTATCAGTCTTTTGACTTTGTTTTATTTGTTCTTGTTGTCTTGAGAGATCATTGGATTCTAATTGTTCAATTGTAGCCTTTAGGCACTGGTTTTCCTTTTCAATCTGGTCATTTCTGGTGTTCAATTTGCTTATAAGTTCATTTGATTTCTTAGCCTCACTTTCCAATTGCAAAATTCTGCCTTTTAAACTGTTATTTTGTTGCCAGATCTCTTCCATCTTCTTCAAAATCTCAGTTTTGAACTCTTCCATAGTTTGTGACCAGTTTTCCTTGTTTTGGGAAGGTTTGGATACTTGGTTGTCCTCCTCTGCTGTCTGGATTTTCTCTGTGTAAAAGTTGTCGAGTGTTCCAGAGTTTTTCTTGATAATCTTTTTCTTCCTCTGGAGTTCTTGGCATGACATCATTAGCCCTGCCCCTTTTCTGCTTTGTCTTCACACTCAGGGTCTGCCTGCGTTTTCTAAGCTCCTGGGGCTCTGGTCTCCTTGTCCTTAGGGTCAGGCCTCCTGGAAGACCCTCATCTGCCCCTCTGCCCGAGGCTCCTTCAGAAGTCTTTGGGGCTGCTTCCACAGCCACAAAGGTCCGCACAGGGTCCTCATTGGAGGTCCAAGCCTGGGCTGCAGATCTTTATTCAAGCCTAAGGCACTGCCTTTGCCAGCACAGACACTCTTAGGTCACTGCCTTCACCCACACAGAAGTTAGGGAAAGTCCCTGGGCTGGAGATCTTTATTCACACCTGAGGTGATGCCTTCAGGTGCTCCTGAAAGCCTGTGTGTTAGAAAACTTTGTCCCAGCCTGAGGCTGTGCCTTCACCCACGTGGATGCTTGGGGAAAGTCCGTGTGAGACCCCCAGAGACTTGGGATCCCTCGTCTTGCAGCACAGAGGTACAAACACAGCTATTATATGATAACAACTACAAAACACTTTCCAAAAAAATAAAACTAGACCTCAGCAATTGGAAAAACCATTAATTGTTCATGGGTAAGACGAGCTAACATAATAAAAATGAACATTCATTAATTTACCTATTTAGTGACATACCTATCAAATTACCAAAAAATTTCTTTACTGAATTAGGAAAAACTATAACAAAGTTCATTTGGAATAACAAAAGATCAAGAATATCAAGGGAAATAATGAAAAAAATGTGAAGGAAGGGGGCCTAGCAGTACCAGATATTAAACTATACTATAAAGCAGCAGTCATCAAAACAATATGGTACTGGCTAAGAGATAGAAGGGAGGATCAGTGGAATAGACTTGGCGTTAATGACGTCAGCAAGATAGTGTATGATAAACCCAAAGAGTCCAACTTGTGGGAAATGAATCCACTATTTGCCAAAAACTGCTGGGAAATTTGGAAAACGATATAAGAGAGATTAGGTTTAGATCAACATCTCACACCCTACACCATGATAAATTCAAAATGGGTGAATGACCTGATTATAAAGAGGGAAACTATAAATAAGCTAAGTGAACACAAAATAGTATGCCTGTCAGATCTCTGGGAAAGGAAAGATTTTAAAACCAAGCAAGAGTTAGAGAAAATTACAAAATGTAAATTAAATGGTTTTGATTATATTAAGTTAAAAAGCTTTTGTACAAACAAAATCAATGTAGTCAAAATCAGAAGGGAAACAACAAATTGGGAAAAAATCTTTATAACAAAAAACTCTGACAGGGGTCTAATTACACAAATATACAAGGAGTTAAATCAATTGTATAAAAAATCAAACCATTCCCCAATTGAAAAATGGGCAAGAGACATGAATAGGCAATTTTGAGGTAAAGAAATCAAAAATATCAATAAGCACATGAGAAAGTGTTCTAAATCTCTAATAATTAGAGAAATGCAAATCAAAACAACTCTGAGGTATCACCTCATACCTAGCAGATTGGTTAAAATAAAAGAAGAGGAGAGTAATGAATGCTGGAGGGGATGTGGCAAAATTGGGATATTAATGCATTGCTGGTTGAGCTGTGAACTGATCCAACCATTCTGGCTGGCAATTTGGAACTATGTTCAAAGGTCTATAAAAGAATTCCTGGCCTTTGATCCAGCCATACAATTGTTGGGTTTGTACCCCACAGAGATCATAGATAAAAAGACTTGTAAGAAAATATTTGTAGCTGCACTTTTTGTGGTGGCAAAGAACTGGAAAAGGAGGGTATGCCCTTTAATTGGGGAATGGCTGAACAAATTGTGGTATATGTGGGTGATGGAATACTATTGTGCTAAAAGGAATAATAAACTGGAGGAGTTCCTGGCAAACTGGAGAGACCTCCAGGAACTGATGCAGAGTGAAAGGAGCAGAGCCAGAAGAACATTGTACACAGAGACTGATGTACTATGGTAAAATTAAATGTAATGGAGTTCTGTACCAGCAGCAATGCAATGACACAAGACAGCTCTGAGGGATTTATGGTAAAGAAAGGTACCCACATTCAGAGGAAGATCTGCAGGAGAGGAAACACAGAAGATAAACAACTGCTTGAATGCATGGGTTCAGGTGGACATGATTGGGGATGTAGACTCGAAACTACCATACCAATACAACTAACAACAATATGGAAATAGGCCCTGAACAAGGACACATGTTACAACCAGTGGAAATGTGTTTTCAGCCATGGGTGGGGGGAAAGTGGGGGGTGAAGGGGAAAGTAGGGGCATAAAGTATGTAAACAGGTTAAAAATGAATATTAATAAATGTTTAAAAATTACAAAATGTACAATTTTGATTATATTAAATTGAAAAGGTTTTGTACAAAAAAACCACAATGTAACCAAAATCAGAAGGGAAACAACAAATTGGGAAAAAAAATCTTTATAACAAAAAAACTCTGACAAAGGCATAATGACTCAAATATACAAGAAGTTAAATCAATTGTATAAAAAATCAAACCATTCCCCAATTGAAAAATGGGCAAGAGACATGAATAGGCAATTTTGAGGTAAAGAAATCAAAAATATCAATAAGCACATGAGAAAGTGTTCTAAATCTCTAATAATTAGAGAAATGCAAATCAAAACAACTCTGAGGTATCACCTCATACCTAGCAGATTGGTTAAAATAAAAGAAGAGGAGAGTAATGAATGCTGGAGGGGATGTGGCAAAATTGGGATATTAATGCATTGCTGGTGGAGTTGTGAACTGATCCAAACATTCTGGATGGCAATTTGGAACTATGCCCAAAGAGCTCTAAAAGAATGCCTACCCTTTGATCCATCCATACCATTGCTGGGTTTGTACCCCAAAGAGATCATAGATAAAAATACTTTTACAAAAATATTTATAGTTGCACTTTGTATGGCGGCAAAAAATGGAAAACAAGGGTATGTCCTTCAATTGGGGAATGGCTGAAGAAATTGTGGTATATGCTGGTGATTGAATACTATTGTTCTCAAAGGAATAATAAACTGGAGGAATTTCATATGAACTGGAAAGGCATATAGGAATTCATGCAGAGTGAAAGGAGCAGAGCCAGAAGAACATTGTATATAGAGACTGATACACTGTAAAATTGAATGTAATGGACTTCTGTACTAGTAGTAATGCAATGACCCAGGACAATTCTGAGGGATTTATGGAAAAGAATGCTACCCACATTTAGAGGAAGAACTGTAGGTGTGGAAACACAAAAGAAAAACAACTGCTTGAACACATGGGTTGATGCGGACATGATTGGGGATGTAGACCTGAAACAACCACACCAATGCAACTATCAATAATATGTAAATGAGTCTTGATTGATGACACATGTTAAAACCAATGGAAATATGCATTGGATATTGGGGGGAAGATTAAAGGGGGATGAATGTGAAAATAAGAACATGAATCACGTAACCATGGAAATTTTTTTCTAAAAAAATAAATTATTTAAATCTTAAAAAAAAATAAGAAGAGGATAGAAAAATGTCTAGTCTACCCCACTATGTGTTGCTCCACTGTCTGGCTCATCCTTGGTCAGGCTCAGTAACCTTTAGCCACAGGATCAAATTGTGTCTTCAGCAAAGGTTCCACCAATGCAACCTACTTCAGTAATGGAAGGCCTCTCTGGAACCAATCTTTCCAGAAACCTAGAAAGGTAGGACAACTACTGACCAGATTCAATGAAGCAGAGTCTCCAAAGACAAACTCCCAAGGGGAAGAAGATCCAGGGAGAAGTCCAAAAGGTGAAGTCCTCCAAAGAAGCAGTTCAAAGGAGCAACCACCTCCAAAGAATTCCAAAGGAGAATCCCCCCAGATAGGAAGTTCATGACTTTTTATAGTCCTTTTTTCATGTCACTTCCTATCCCTTCTTCCACTTTACAGGAACCAATTGCAGACTTTCAATTTGCCTAGCACTACCAAAGGTGGTTGGCAGTAGCCTTTCATGGTGTGAACTTACTCTAGTAAGTGACTTCTGAATTCACTTACTTAGTGTTAAGTAGGGGTGCTTAAGTTTTTGAATGATTAAGATTAATTTAAAAGTTGCTGATTTATAGACAAAATTTGATTCACTCTTCACAAACAATTTGTTCCAATAGCCATGAATGCATTACTGTGAAGCACTTAGAGCTTGTTTATATATAAACGATGCAAAGATGTCAATGATGCAACCTGAGACATTGCCAGGAGTCATCTTGATTTTTGTCTTGTCACAGGATTTTGATAACTCTCAAAGAGAGAGTGAAGTTGAAGACTCTGTGTAACTATATCTCATTTAAATTCAATTCATGCACAAGTCAAGACATCAATGCTATTGATTGTCTTTGAAGAAAGGCATAGAACAATATTCCCTCTCAAATTGACTGCTCTTTGTCACCAATTCTTATCTTATCCTATCCTATATCCATTTCTTCATGTGTTTAAGTGACATTTAATGTCATTTCTTTGCCAATTTTTTCAGTGCAATTCTTCTAAGGTCCAGTATTGTCCATGGGTTTAGCAAATCCTCCTAAAGGAGGTCAGCAGGATCTAGTAACAAACTGCATTAGATACATCCTAACTTCATTGTCTTTTCTCTTTAACAAAATGCCCGAATCAAATGATCTGTTATTTCTTGGGTAATGTTGGTAAATAGTGTTTCTCTGCCAGTCTGCTAAACCAACTTCTTGCATGCCATGCATCATCACCCCATTGGTTTTTCATCAGAGTATTGAAGTTATCAAAGGGGATCAATTTCATTAAAATCATCAAGGAAAGCTTTGATGTGGTCTTGTAATCTTGTAGGAAAGGAGTTCCCCTCCCCATTACATCTCTTTTTTTGATGTAATCAATCAGGGACCTGGAAGTCATTTACCATTGAGATGTGCAAATACAGAGAAAGTAAGTTAAAACCAACAAGACAGGAAACTGATCCCACAGGCATTGCCCTCCTGGGTGGTGCCAGGCAAATTAATGAACTATGATTGGTTCCTGAGATGTGATATGGGAGAGCTAGTGGGTAGAGAAAACTGCTTATTAACAGAGACCCAGCTACTTCTTTCTCTCTCAAAGGCTCTTCTGGCTAGAGATTAGAACTTGAGGGAACCTCTGCTCATGGTGAGATTAATTCCATCAGAATTGCACATAGGGTGGTATGCCAGGCAACTCTCTACTTCTTTCATACATTTCTCTCTTTTACTATCACTACTTTGATGTAATAAAGCTACTAAAGCTACTAGCAGCTACATAATTTAATTTTAAATATAATAATCTTCAAAAAATATTTTACCATCAAGCCAATATACTCCTCTGTGTTCTTCTCAGTCACCATATCATGTGAAATCATTTTTCTTAAAATCTCTGTATCAACCAAAAAATAAGTGAACAAGCCACATTCTCCAAAGTTGTCACATCTGATACAGATGAGAGGGTTAAAGAATTTAGTATCAATCGATCACAAATTTTCAATAGTAAGTTTCTCAGCATACACTAGTAGATCAGCAAAGAAAAACCAGTATCAATAAACTTGCCATGAAACAGTACCATAGCAATAAATCATCCATGAAACTAAAGTATGAAAGATGGTCTGGATTGATTGTTGATGCCGAATGAATATGAAATCAGTAACTGCTTTTGCCTGTACATTCAAATAAACAAAACAAAGGATTCAGAATTTCATGAGAAAGCAAAAAATAAAAATAATTATTATGCCAGGCAACCATAAATGAGTCTTTCTCTCCTGCATATTGCATACAGTCTTGTGTTCAAGTCATAGGGTTTTAGAGCCTTGCTCTCCTGGAAAAAGTCTTCGAACAGTGTCTGCTGGAATGCATTGATTTTTACATGACTGGGTAGTGCATTCATGAGCAATTTTTGTACTTTTCGTTTTAGGAGATTTTCCCAAGATAAGAATCTTTAAATGTCATTGTCTTGTGTTTCCGCTTAAGACCTTCTCTGGTATATCTGATTTCCCAGCCTTCTGGGAGGGGACTTTCAGGCAACAAACTTTGAGTTCCTGGGTCTTCCCTCTGTGTTACTTTTGTATTATGATTCCCAAAGTAAAGTCTCTCATTTGAATCTATTCTTCTTCCCCATCCTGGTGGAACAGACCAAAAGTTTCTTTTTCTGAAGATAGCATTGAAGGCGAATTGAAGTATCCTTGGATAAATTGTTGCATAGCTCCTTGAAATTGGTTATGTTCAGACTTTTCATTCATTTTCTGAATGATTCCATAGAATTTTGTTGCCCTGTTGTTCTGGTAAAGGCTGTGGTCTCTCCCATGTGATAGATAGTTCATATGTTATGATCAACATAGATTCTATCATGAAGTTCTTTTCTCTGTTCCCATCCTGGTGGCAAAAATCCTGTAAAGGTAGTTCCAGGCTGTTGTCTTATAGCTTCTTCAGGGGCATTCGAAAATTGTCTTGGTTTGGCTTTTTCAATAGCAGAACTACTTTTTAAGTTAGAGGCAGAGTCTTCAATACTTAAATCTTCATGTAGCATTTCTGCACTGGCTGAAGCAAATTATGAACTATTTTTAAAGTGTAGGACCTGTAAAAGAGGTAGTATCAGTGTAATCAGTAAACATGGGAGTGTCTTTTGATCCTATTTCAATCCAAAAAGCAGGTATATTTTTCATTGCTGTAGATGACAGAGATATTCCATTAACAGTTTTATTGGCAGACTGAGACACATAAGTGTATTTTTAGTTCTGATTGCAACATGAGAAAGATAAGCCAGTGTACTATAAAGAGTGTTTTCATGCAGAGTGAATTTTGAGCTACTGGGTTTCTAGGTGCATGGTTATCTATTCCATTAGTAACTTCAGTGGCAGATTTGATTGTAGTCCTTGCTGAAATTTCTGTTTTCATACACAGAATCACTTTTCTGTTGTACTTCTCTGGTGGCTACTGCTACTGATGTGTAATTTGTTAGTGTTTTCTGATCCCCCATGAATTCTTCAAGTACAGCTGGCAGTTCACTACTTTACACTATTTCACTCTTATTTTACAAGAATAATTTTAATTGTTCTTTCACTTTTTTCAATTTTTTGTGTGTATTTCAAGAGCTTGTATCAAGTCGACTGTTGCTCTTCCTAATCATGTATCTACTTTTAAAGGGTGATGACTCCACAAGTAAATTCTGATTTGATCTGAAGTGATACATCCTCAGACAACTATTCATCCCACTTTGGATCAGAATTACTTGATTTTGCCAGTTTCTTGATTTCTTTATCTATAAATAATTCTCAATAGATAGCTATTCCAAACAGTTCTTATTTTTTTCTTTTCAGTTTGGCACTAGAAACAAATTCCTGAAGCTGTGATCTTTCATTCTGCTTATTACGAATATCAGCCCATGGTGAAGCTCTGGCCATTTCCTAGCATTCAGTTTTAACTCATGGTCACACAGTAAAAACTGGACATAGACTTCAAACTCAGATCTCTCCTTACTCTAAATCCAGTGCTGCTCTCACTACTATAACATCCTTCCTCACAGGGTTCCAGGCCCTGCCTGTCTGCTTTCTGAGTTGGATGCTGCAGTGATGCTTTCTCCTCTTCCTTTAGTAGCAAGCAGTGGATATCTTTATAGCTCCGAACCAAGTATCACATTCTTCTATTGGCAGCCACCCTGTTATTAGTTTCTAAGTCATGCAGACAGCTTGAAACTGCAGGGACTCCATTAGCTGGAGAGGCTGAAGACTTAAAGACCCCCTTCACCACCCCCAAATGCATGCTGCCCAAGTCCAAACCCACACTTCCTTCCCTTTGATAGCCTTTTTCCTTCCACTTTAAAAAATGGTAATTTCCCCCTTTTATACTAAACACAATGACATAAAATGATTAAAACATAAACATTATTATAGGATATTTTAAAAAATTGTTTTGAGTGCCAAATTCTGACCATGCTTCTGACCCTCCCTGCCTCCCTCACTTGTCCTCCCCCTTCCTTGAAACAGCAGCCAATCTGATATAGATTTTACATCTGTAAAATAATTTTCTATTAGTCATTTTGTGGATGAGATCTCAAATGAAATGAAAGAAGAATGAAAATGAAATATAGTACATTTGAATTTGTGACTCAGTTTTTTTCTTGGAGGGCAGATGACATTTTCCATCCTTAGTGTCTGGGACTGTCTTTAATCACTTCATTGCAGTGAATAGCTAGGTCCTCACAGTTTTTCATCAAGAAATATTGCTGTCACTGTGTTTATTGTTCTTCTGGTTCAGCTCACTTCATTTTGCATCAGTTCATGTGAATCTTTCTAGCTTTTTCTGAAATCATCCTCCTTGTCATTAATTATGAACTATAATATACCATAACTTCTTTAGCCATTTGTCAGTTAATAGACAACCCACCAATTCCAATCCTTTGCTACCATCAGATCTGAGATTCTCCATGGGCCCTAGTCCATTTGAGAAGCAAGGGACCAGGGGACCCAGCTATCCACATGGCAGGGCCAGACAAATTAAGGTCAGCTGAGGACCAGGCTTGAGTTAAGGAAGGGAACAGATCCCAAGAACTTGAGTTCCAGGATTCCAGCCTGGGTGGTCCAGAGATGGTTTACATAAATAATCTAGATGGCTGAGAGAGAGGGATCCTTGTACAAGTCCATAGGAATGGCTGACAGTGAGACAGAGAGCTTCACATGCTGGCTTTTCAAATTCAGTCTAAACTCTTCCCCACAATCCTTCACATCCCCTGACTTCTATGATTTCTGCTGGTCAGAAATCTGGATTGCTCTTCTGGAAAATTAAGACACATAATGCTGTGATTCTTATGGCTATTGGCATGGGTTGCATATCCCCCAGATATTTAAATCACACAATCCCTCTTCTCTGATTTTTCGGGAGATTAGCATGTTGTCTCTCCACATTCTTGGTCCTCCAGGGGATTAACATGTCAGTCTCCCCAATGATTCATTCCACATATGGAGTCTATACATTTAGTATTTTCTCACTAGGGTGCATAAAAGCACAAAAGATAATGTACATTTTATCGACAGAGGAGCTAACATGTGGGTAAATAAAGAGAGAAAGATAGAAAAAAAAGTTTGATAAGTGCATTGACCAAGAGCCATTAGGGGGCATTCCCCTTTTGGGCATACATTTACAATCAGGATAAATGGAGGCCTCAACCCCACCTGAGTTCAGTTCATTATATTCAAAGGTTCACTCCGAAATGTGTAATGGAATATTTGATTTCTACAAGCATCCTTACAGAATATTCTTCAAATTTGCTTTCCTGGTCCAGGGTATTTATGATATCTTTTTCTTAAAATTTCATTAAAAAGATCTTAGACTTTGGATTTCTTGGAGGCTTGTCCAATGTGGGACATTGCTGATTTTTTCCACAGGGCTAGAGCTTCATTATTTCCTTGTAAAGCTGTGGGTGTCGCTATTGCCTTGCACCAGTTTGATTCCTCATTACTGACATTACATGGGAGGTCCTCAGCTGTCAGGGAACTCACTGCTTGCTTGGTTAGTCCCTCAGTGCTGGCTTCCCTTGGGGATGGGAGCTTAATATTATCCTGCACAGTGGGGTCCTGTGGGGGCCTACACTGGGGCTAAAACCCTGTTGTAGCCTCATGACCAGTCGATATTTCCCTACTAACTTCCACTCTGCCCAACTTGCTGCTGGCTTACTTTGGGCTGAGGTTTCTCTACCATAGGGGCAAGGATTCACCCTTCCCTCATTGTGATGCTGCCTGCTCTGGCTCAGGCTGTCTGCTGAGGACTGAGCCTCCCTTCTACCCAGAGACAAAACTTCTCTTGCTGATTCTCCAAGATCTTCTGGGAAGGAGAACTCCCTCACTACTCCAAAATTTGACAAGAAACTTTGTTTTAAAGTGTTTAGGAGGGGAATTTGGGAGAAATCAAGCAAATTCCCTCCATACTTCACTGCTTTGCCACCATTAATGCCATTAATAATAGTATTTCTTTTATGATATTTATAAGATTATACTTCCTTCATGTAACCTTTCTTGATTTTTGATTTCCTTAATAATTTAATAGAAATTTCTCATTGCCCTTTGTCTAGTCCTCTATATTCATCTCCTGATTTATGCCATAGTTATTTATAAATATATCAATCCATTCATTCCCACAAATACCCATCACAACACCTTTACTACCTTTATAACATCATCTCTTTTAGGGTAGTATCCAGTACTTATTTCATCTTTTAAGTCCTATCATTTAACACAGTTTCTCTGATGAATACTTTTTATAAATTTTAACCAAATATATTTTGCCACATTCCTAATCTCCTTTTCTAATACTAAATAAGGCCACAATTTTAACAGCTCTTCATAGAAACTATAAATTTTAGAATTTTTTATACTTTTGACCTTTGTGATTTTTAGAAATCTTCTTTAAACTATTTAAGCAGGAATTCAAATTCAAATCTGTTACTAATGATCTGATTAATGCTAAAGACAGTAAAAAGGATTCTCAACTATTTTCCTTAAGTCTTAATACTATCAGAAAGGCAAGACAGTATAGTGGGGAAAAAAACCAACAAAATCCTCAACTATATTTCAAAGGACTTGACTTCTAACCCTGGTTCTCCTCTTTATTACATTTATGACTTTGGGAAAGTATTGTGAGCTGTAGACTCCTCATTTTTCAAATTCAGGAATTATATTCAGTCATCTCTAAGGTCCTCTCTCATTATAAAACTACATTTCTATTCACTTTAGGAGTTGTGTTAGTGCCATTAAAACAATAATAGCAAAATGGGGAAACTAAAAACAATAACACATTAACAAGTTCATGAGCCATTATCGTTAAATCCATTTTCTATCCAACTTCACAGGATAACAAGATCATAGATTTAAAAGTAGAACAGATCTTAAAGTTTATCTACTTCAAAACTCTTAAATGTTTTTTAAGCATACTGTTAAACTTTTGTAAAGGTTTTTATAGTATGTTGAACAATGTGTTAGATGCAAATTACTTTTTAGCTACCTGTTTGATGTTCCCCTTAGACTGATCTTGAGCTAAGACATGGAAATTTTTTCTCAGGTACATATGCAAATGTACCCAACAAGCCTATATAATTGCCAAGAGAACATGAAGGAGCCCAGTTCTAGCCACCAAGCAAAGATTTTCCTTCCTTTTTGTTCCAACTGATTAACTTGATTGTCTTTATTATACTATTTGCTCTAAATATTATATATTATAATATATTTTAGGACTCTGATATAGAGCACTTTAACTCAAAAAATAATAAAAAAAAACAACTTTATTCACACGAAAGTGAGTCCTTAAGATTTGAAAAGTCAGCTATGTATATAGAGAAGAAGAGTGGCGGAGGTTGAAATGAACAAATTGGGCACTAGAGGCATCAATACCATACTTCCCAAATGAACCAAGATTCTAGGCAAATTTCTTCTGCCCATAGCCTGTTCTCCTTTGTTAAAGGAATTTTCTTAATCTCTCCCTCTGTCTCCATTAGGGGCAAGAGGGCAGCATTTCTAAGTGGATGAGAACTGACAGGAGTCAGGGAGCCAGAGGTGAAGGTTCCACTACCAGGGAGACCAGGAGAGAGGTAAGGAAGGAGTGATGACCGGGGCTTTTGCCTCTGGATCTGTAAAGAGGAGGAGGTGTGTCTCTAAGGGTAACTGGCAGTTTGCTAGCTACTGATAGAAACTGATCAAAGGATCTATGTCTAATTATTTAGGAAGATAGGTAGTTAGTAAATCAATTTTAGAGAGATTAGGTTAGAGCAGGCCTGGTGTTCATTAGGCAAGAAGAACTTGTCCTCAGAAGACAGTCAGAGGTAGATTAACAGAAATTTTAGGTAGTATTGGGAATGTAGGTATAGTCATAGAATATTAGAATAATTATCTCTTTCATCTTTTTCTATTTTCTATTTGTTCTTCTCAAATTAAAATGTTTTATTCAACTGCTCTCGTCACTTTTGTCTAACTCCAACTTTTAATCCTTACACCTAGTCCTTTCACATATGATTGCCTTTACTTATGACATCCTGCATTCCTAGATTGAGAATCCTTTGATTGCATCTCTAGTGATTAAAGTCTCTCCTTGGCTCTCAGCAGTGACTAATTAAGATATCACCATGGATTTGAATTATTATGGTCAGGTCAGTCAGGTTCTGAGCAGGATTGATTGATTCTGTTTTTTTGCAGGGAGATCAACTTCATTATTTCCTGATTTTTGACTTCCTAGGAATAAGATATTTCAAATCCTGTGATACTACTTCCATCTAACCCCTCATAGTTTCTTACACTGAGGAGATTGTCATATTCACTTCCTGTTTTGTAATATCCACAAGATATTGCAGAATTTAATAATAACTTTTTATTATTGTTAAATGGTTGCATGCTATCTCAAAGTCCCAGAACCACAATCTATGATGCAGTTTCATTAAGCCTAGTCAACAATTGAGCATTAACTAGTTAGATTTGTTTTTATGGCTATTCTTTCTTTTAAGAAACTCTTAGCTATGTCTTATAAATCCTGGGGTACTACGGAAGAATGTTATAGTGAAATGTTATAGTCTTGCCACATCTTACTGATTTATTGACAGTAATAGCTGTGGCAGAGAATTAAAGACCACATCAATACAATCTATGCTCCCTCTTTTGTCTTTCCTTGTGTCAGAGGAAAAAAAATTGATTTGATCTAGAAATCTCTTTTTATCTGGGCTTACAAAATTATGCAAGTTATTTTTCTAGTGAAATATTTTTCCTGTTTGGTTACAAAATGAATGTTTAAATATGTTTCTACCAAGTGTCAGATTTCATATAGTAGATAAATAATTCCTAAGATCATCCTTTCCCTGCCTTAAAAATAAATATTATATATTATAGGTCATATCCCATTGAAATAAAATATATAACAAAATTATTACTAAATTCTCACAAATAGACAGTTATTAGCAATACCATTTACTGAGGGAAAAATATCTAGTAAAGCGAAAACACTTCAGAAATTTTGGAGGAAATTATGTATTCAGATTTGATCTTCAAATGATATTTTTCCTGTCTTTATGCAAGATTTTTCCTCCAAGATAGAAAAACATTTGCTAGTAATTCTCTAATGATGTATATAAATACATAATATTTATTGAATCCAATTTAAAAAAAATTAGATCCTAAGTTTTTCCATAAACAATGGTCTCATATCTGATCTCCAGTGGTCTTTTCACCAAAAATGTGCTCTTTTTTCAATACTCTGGAAGAAAGTTTGGAGCCAGTATGTTGGAGCACAAGTAGCAACACAGCCAAACATTTTTCTTATTTCTCTCTGAATTTTTTTCATTATTTCATTCATTTATTTTTATGATATTTTCCCATTGTTACATGATCCATGTTCTTTCATTCCCTGCTTTCCTCCTCCCTTCCACAACTAACAAGTGATTCCACTGGTTTATACAGTCTTACTCAAAATCGATTTCTATATTATTCATAGCTATAATACATTAATATTTTTAAAAATACAACCTCAAATCATATACCCACATAAACAAGTGAGGTCATATGTTTTTTCTTCTGCATTTCTACTCCCATCATTCATTCTTTAAATGTGGATAGCATTTTTTTCATAAGTTCCATGGGATTGCTCTTGGTCATTGCATTACTATTGGTAGCAAAGTTTGATCATCCCACATTTGATCACTCCACAATGCTTCAGTTACTTTGCAAAATGTTCTCCTGGTTCTGCTCATTTCACACTGGATCAGATCATGGAGATCTCTCCAGTTCATATAGAAATCAAGGACTTTAGCATTCCTCATAGCACAAAAGTATTTCATCATCATCACCTTCCACAATTTGTTATTTTTTTTTGCCACAACAAAACGCACAGATATATATATATATATATATATATATATATATATATATATATATATATATATATATATATATATTTGTATGGAGATTTTTTCTCTTTGGGGTACAAACACAGTAGTGGTTTAAATTAATCCTCAAGTCAAATATTTAAAAAATAGGGTCAATAAAACGTCAGAGTGAGACATTTTCTAGCTTAAGAAAACTTAGACGGTTGTCAGACGAGATCTGTGACACCAGGTTGAGAGATAGCCTAGAGCAAAGAAATATCACCAGCAGGAGGATGTGAAAGTTGCTGAGATAGCAGCAATAGCAGACAGGCATAATAGCTTTAGAAGCTCTCAGCCCATACCAAAAGGAGATCAATTAATTTGTCAGAAAGAAATTATCACATGCCCTTGACTGGTTGGAACTCTATTACCCATGTACAGTTCTGGGTCACAGTTCCAGGGCAGAGAGAAACATTACCACTTGTGGCTTCAGGAGGGCAAGGCACCTAGTCACAGTTCCAGTACCAAGAGGAATGGTAGAGCTTGCAGATATAGAGGATGAGGATCTCTTCCTGTGTAAAGACAACAGAGAAGATCAGGAAATGAGGGATGCCATCTCTTCCCCCACATCATTCCACCTTGGAAACAGTAAAAATTTGCAAAACTGCAGACTGAACTCTGAAAACAGTAAGACAATGAAGTCTGAAGCTAGGGAAACTATTTAAATATCCCTATATGAGCAAAGCCCAACTATAGCATAAAGTTCAAAGTTAAGAAATAGACTAGAAAAAAACTGAGCAAATAACAACAAAGCACTTTACCATAAAAAATCTATTGTAATGTCAGGGAACATCAAGGCATGAACTTGGAAGAAAAGAAAATGTAAAAATATTTATAAAGCAAAGTCTGAAAAAAATGCTAAATGTATCCAAACACAATGTGAATTCTGGGAAGAGTTAAATAAAGTGATGAGAGTAAAACAAAAAAAAGTTGGGAAAAGTAACAAGATTAATACAAAAAATTATGAAAAGGAAAGTAACAGCTTGGAAAAAGAAAGATAAAAAATAATGAAGAAAATCACACCTTAAAAAACAAAATTGGCCAAAAGATAAAAGAGGCAAAAAAAAAATAACTAAACAAATGGAATTCTTAAAAATACATAATTGGCAAATGGGAATAAAAAGAGGAACAAAATATTACTAAAGGAAGTAATTCTTAAAACTGTGGATTTTAAAATTAATATTCAACATCTCCAAAGTACAATATTTATAGAGATTTATTAATATTTAACTAGAGAATTAGAGAACACAGAGAACGTTCCCCACTCAATTCACCATGGAAGATAAAGAATGTGGCAGAGTGAACCCAAATTATATACAGATCTTAAAGATGCATGTATACAAAAGACAAAAGGAATTGTGGGTAATACAGAAAGGAATCCTGGGCAATGCAGTTCCAGGGGTTCAAGGTTTTCCAACTATATAAAACTTATAACTGGGCAAATGGAAGCTAGTAAATCCATAAGACATCACAAAGCAATAAAACAAACAAAAAATAATAGAAAAATAAAATAACATGAAAGACCTAATTTGAAATTAGAATCAACTGACTGACCTAGATATATTTCAAGAAATTATTAGCTATTTGGTTACTCATTTGTTTTTCTTTGTACTCAAAGAGATCCAAAATGACATCACTATATTTATGTTATTATTCAATGTTTCTCTGATTGTGACTGATCAGAGTAAAACAAGCTCTGGAGATTCTATGAAAGATCAAGCACAAACAGCCTATATGGACATTTGGGGTGGAAATAACTCTAAATTCATGCATTTCATGTTTTTTGTTTTTTTTTTTTGAGCTACTGAAATTCTGCTTTCCTCATAGAGCAAAGAACCTTTGTTAATACTATTAAAATAGGGAAATAGTAAGATAAAGCTGGGAAGTATAAATGCTGTCTAGTTATAGTAGGCAGGCTTACACATTGGCCAGAAGTATTTCCTTCAAATAAGAACACATCAGGGTTTCTGTTAAAATTTTATTAAAGGAGATAGTTCCTCATTTTGACTCGGACCATGGAACCCACTTTTTAGAGGCAGTTTTAAGGCAGGTCTATGAGAATTTGGGGATCAAAATAAAAAATTTTCATACTCATCATCTACAGAGCTCTGAACCTGACCAGACAGAGACACAGGAAGTTTCAACTTACTATCTCTAAAAGAGTTACAGTCCACTTTTTTCAAATCTATAGGAATATTAGTCATTAGTTTTACAAGGCAACAAATTTATTTACAGGAAGCCATATAAGAATAAAAAAATGAAATGTTTGAGAATCACTTCTCCATATATTTTAATTGAAGTTTTCTCCAAAATTGCATGAGCAATTATTTCATATATGGCAAAGAGAACATAGAGAGTTGAACTTATTTAATAAATTCTCTTGACTTGTTATACCCTTCCAAAAGCTCAGTACAAAAAATGAATCAGGTTCAAAACATACAGGATCTTTATGCTTATATTTAAGATTTAGAAATGCTTAAGAACCAATCAAGAATTTCATGAAATGAAATGGAAGTAATAATGTTCAGTTCTTTTACTCATGTCTGACTCTTTTTAAGCATGTTTGAGGTTTTCTTTTCAGGGATACTGGAGTGGTTTTCCATTTCCTACTCTAACTCATTTAACAGATGAAGAAACTTGAGTCACTAAGGGTTAAATGATTTACCCTAGTTTATACAGCTGTTAAGTATCTGCGGTCACATTTGAACTCAGAAAGATAAGGTTCGGCACTTTATCCATTATGCCACCATGTTGCCCCTACATTGTCATAGGATTTTCCAACATTTAATTAAGAGAGAAAGCAGACATAAATTAAGAGTAAAGGAAATAGATCCAAAGTTGGGAATGGAGATATAATATATCAGTGATGAAAAAAATAAAGAATTCTGATATTTGTTACAACTGTTTCTACCCCAAGCAGAAAAGTTAACAATCTCATGACTTCTCTTAATGAATTTCATCCATAAGAAAATAGAGCTTCTTGAAATCAAAGCTATCAAAAATCTTATGAAAAGATCTTCTAGGGAGTAGCTGGGTCGCTCAGTGGTTTGAGAGTCAGGCCTAGATATGGGAGGTCCTAGGTTCAAATCTGGCCTCAGACACTTCCCAGCTGTGAGACCCTGGGCAACTCACTTAACACCCATTGCCTAACCCTTACCTCTCTTCTGCCTTGGAACCAATACACAGCATTAATTCCAAGATGGAAAGTTAAGGGTTAAAAAAAGAAGAAAAGATGTTTTAAATCCCTCTTGATTAGAGAAATGCAAAGTAAAACAACTCTGAGGTACTACTTCACAACTGAAATATTGGCCAATATGACAATAAAGGAAAACAATAAATGTAGTAAATGTGGGAAAATTGGGAAACTAATGCATTGTTGGTGGTTTTTAATTGATCCAACTATACTGGAGAGTAATTTGGAATTATACCCAAAGGACTATAAAAGAATGCATACCTTTTGATCAAGTAATACCATTAGTAGTTTTGTATCCCAAAGAGATTTTTTTAAATAGGAAAAGATCTGTTTATACAAGAATATTTATAGCTGCACATTTTTTATGGTGACAAAAAATTGGGAACTAAAAGGAAGTTCCCTCAATTGGGGAATGGCTGAATAAACTATGGCATATTATGATGATGGATACTATTGTGCAATAAGGAAGGATGAACAGGATGACTTCAGAAAGAACTGGAAAGACCTATATATACTGAAGCAGAATGTAACAACATTATACAAAAGAGAACATTATACAAAATAACTGTTATATTGTGGAGTGATAAAATGTGATAGACTGCTGCTAACAGCAATACAATAATCCAGTACAATTCTGAAGGACTTATGAAAAAGAATATTATCTATCTCCAGAGAAAAAACTGTTTGAATAAAAATGCAGATGAAAACATGATTTATCATTTGTTTATTTGCGTATATTATTTGAGGTTTTGGTTTATAAGATTATTCACTTATAAAAATGAATAATATGCAAATGTATATTGTGTGATAATAAATATATTACAAAAATAAAATGAAATACATATTGAGAAAATAGTGCTTATTTTAGGAATCTAATTCTCTCTAATTGAAAAGTCCTGGTTGATGAAGTATAAACAACAAGAATCTTGAATAGATGGGACCACTCCACTTTAGCATTTGTGATAGAGAAGGAAAAGGAAGTTAAGCACTGTCGTGTATGTTAGATTTTTAGAAAAGCAATTTCCAATAGGTTTAAATGTGATAGAATAAAATAGTAAAACCATAATTAGTTTAGAATGGAGGGAACATCCTAATGAATGAACTTCTGAAAATATAGAAGAAACAATTTCAGTAAGTAACAAAAGTTTTGAGTTGTTTAAAATGGACAATAGTGATACAGAAAAAACCTTATAGACCAATTTAGATTTTTAAAAGATATTTAAAAATGAAATCATGGAAATATTTCAGTAGATAAATATGAAAATATGGCAAAGTATGTTAGGAATTACTGTAATAGTCCTAAAGATAGCTTCAGTGAGACAAACATTGAAAAAATATTACTTTTAGTTCTATCTGGGAAAGAAAGAGTACCAAAAAAGAGATATGATTAATTTATGGAATTCATTAGGTGACAGTAATATTACATAGTTAATCAGGGATGCTACTCTCATGAATTGGGCTGGAGTAGTCTGCTGCCCATTTAGTTGGTCATGTGCTCCAACAATGTGGGAATAGAAATTAGTTCTGACTCAAAAAAGTCAGGGGGGGGGGGAGAAAGATTCTCTTCCCTGATTAATTTTATTTCGATAGAAAGAACATATTATTTTGCTTATTTCTCTAATAAGTTACCTTTGGATTGAACAAGATAGAACAACAACAAAATTACTAAATGGTTGAAACCCAAAACAATTAAGGATTTAATTGGAGAACAACACAAAGTCCAAATTATCTATATCCTAGGAGTTGGAAGGCAGTATAAGGAAAGTTCATGGTCATTAGAACATTAGAAATAGGATGCAGCTAAGTGATTCAATGGATAGAGATCCAGGCCAGAGATGGAAAGTGTTGGGCACAAATCTGGCCTCAGATATTTCCTAGCTGTGTCTGTGTGAACTTGGGCAAAAGCTCAACCCCCATTCCCCATTCCTTATACACTCTTCAACCTTTGAACTAATATACAGTATTTTTTCTTAGAGAGAAGGTAATGACTTAAGGAGGAAAATATATAGAGATAAAAATTTGCCAAAGAAATGGAAAAGGGTAAAAGTTGTCCATTTCACAAAGGGAAAAATAATACAATCCATAAGCTAAACATAACAGACCTTAACTTCAATTCCCAAAATATTCTAATAATATATTATTAATGAATAGTGAGCAAACAACTAGAAAATGAAGCAGTTAACCATGGCTTCATCAAGAGCAGGGTATAACAAATTAACCTCACTTCATTTTTAAGTGACATGATATTGTTAATGGGTGAAATTTTATAGCTCTATTTTACATAGGCTTTATTTTTAATTGATTATATGAATAGCTTTGATTAACATTTTAGTGACCATAAATTTATCACTTTTTAAATTTTCATTAATATGTTTTGCAATGAAGTAATAGATATCTCTAATCAAATACCAAACTCTCGAAGACTATACAAATATAATCTCTCAAAAATTAAGCAAGACTTTCTGTAGCATGATTGTGATGAATAACTCAAGACTTTTCTACGTTTTTACCTTCAATAGTAGAAGGAAACTATTAAAATTTGCTAGTAAAGTGGGGATATTGACTACTATATTTGATCAGGGTTTTATTTTTTCTTTATGTAATTCAAATTGAAGGTGATGGAAAAGGGCAGCCCTGTGCCACACACTTCATATGAAAAGAGATGTAACTCCTTATTGTAGAAGAAAATAGATGTAATATATTTCATGTTTTCATATGGAATGGAGTTGGTGTGAGAGGGTTGGAGAGAGTCATTTTAGGCAAGACAAACCCTCAATCTAGAAAGACTCCAAAAAGTTCAGGTGTGTAAAGGAAATTGTCTTCTCAACACGTTATTGATTTTTAGCTTGTCTCTCTAAAATTGTTAAATAGATATTTTGCTCATAGTTGGATTGGAGACCTCTCTTTTCGTTTGAGCTAAGCTTTGTAATTTTTAGTGGTAGAACTTATTTACTTCTGGGTTCTCTTGCATATTCTAATTGATTCAAAGTCTCCAATTTCTGTTTGCTCTTTCTTTGAATAAATGAGTTTATTCACTATTTACTATTGATGTTCTTTTCACATACTGAGATTTTTTTTTAATCAGAATTTTGTGGGAAAGATTTCCCTTCAGAGTACCATAAGAAGCAGATTTTGATAAGAACCAACTCTACTCCTGGCAAGCAATATTTGTGTCATTGGTAGGCAGACAAATTTAATTCGAGTCCAATATCTCTATTGGAGAGAGAAGAAAAGAGGATCCAACCTCATTGAACATATCCTAGGGATTGCTGTTCCTCTATCCTCTTTGCCCACTAAAGCTTCAGTGATGCAGGTCGTATTCTGAGTTCTTCTCTCTAGAGAAAGGGTTCAGACTTAAGATTATATCTGTCCATATCTTCCATAAATTATCTATGTGTATGTATTTTTAAGAAACAACATTTTTAGGATAACATTTTTTGAGATATTTTTGAATATAGGAGTCTTGTTATATTAGTAATGGAATATGATCCTAGGAGTGGCATTATCTAGGGTTCTCTTAGTTCACAGTAAAAAGAGGTAATTTTGCTTCCTCTCTTTGTCATTGTTATCCTAATTTTTTCCCTTGGCTTAATGGTAGCATTTCTGAGAGTCAAATAATGGTGGAGAGGTTGAAAATTTTTATTTCATTACTCTTATTTGGAAAGCTTGTATTTTTTCTTACATAATACAGACTTTCTCAAAGCCTTAGTATAATTTTAAGCTTTACACGTTTTATTTAAGCAGTTTGCACTAAGACTTTGGAATACATTGTATAAAAGGGCAATTACTGATTTAAAATAGAAGCTTTGATTATACTAAATACTAAACACTAAAATGACTAAAGGTTATTTCATTCTGTGCTTTTGGGTATTTTGACATAAAAAGTCAATTTTTCATTAAAATGTATATGTATTTATTGCCATAATTATACTTATTAAATTTATTTATGTTAAGTATGTTTTTATTGTTATATATTGTTGCTATATTCATTTATTGCATATTATTGTTATTATTGTGTGCTGATAGCTTTTCTCATATCAAACCATTCTTAAATCTAATTTAATCACAGCGAATAATTTAAATTCACAATAAACTAGAAAGTATGTAAAATGTCAATAAAAAGGGCAAAGGGTTTTAAGAGTATGCCATATTAAGATGAACTGAAAAATTGAAGAAACAATTTAGGTAAATTTTTTAGAGATATGAGAGTTACATCCTCAAATACTTGAAATATAGTCAGAATAAATAGTAATATTACCCTTTAAGACTCATGAGAACAAAATTGGTAGTGTTAGTAATATATTGAGTTTTCAAAAAGATACTGTCATTTGGGCATAAGAAAAGGTTTCCTTATTAGAACTATCTCAAAATGGAATAGGCTTCTTCAACAAGTTTTGTGTTATTCATCTTGGATATCTTCAAGGGATGGAAATTCATTTGTAAGTTATTTTATAGAGAAGATACTAGCTAAGGTATGGGTTGTACAAAATGTTCTCTGTTGTCTCTTCTAACCTTTGAGTTCTATGAAAAAGTAAGATGCATCAATTGTGAAAGATTCTTTCCTATCTATAGTTATATACCTGACACATTTGTCATAATATCTATAAATTCTAATGTCAGCTTTTGATATATTTACCAAATCTGGACCAATTTCATTCAGGTTGAGCTCCAAATTCAGTAATATTTAAAAGTTTTACCATGATACTAACATTAAAATATTTTCATTATTATTCCAGTTTCAAAGAAATGTGACTCACACTAATTAAAAACTGAAGGAAGTATAAGTATAGAGCATTGTTTATTACTAAATTAATGCATAATTTTTTTTTTCAAGTTCAGAAACTTCAAAATGAATTCTGGTTATATTTGCGGCAATTTCCAACTTTCTAAATGATATTTCTGCTTGTTTCTCTTCTCTCCTCTAGCCTATTCTCAGAAATTTACAGATTCCTAGGTTCATAAACTTTTAGATTAAATAGTGCTTTTCCTCTACCTCTAAATTTTAAAAATTGTTCCAATGTTCTTTTTTTTAATTTTATTTCATTTTTCCCAGAATACATGTGGATATAATTAACATTGATCATTTTCTGACATTTTGCAATCTGTATTCTCAACTTCCCTATCACCTATCTTCCATCCTCAAGACATCAGGTAATGTGGTATAAGTTTTACATGTACTCTTATACTATATATATATATGTATATATATATATATATACATTTATATATATGCATATATATACATATTTGTCATATTGTGAAATATTGTTTCTGTCTGCATTTACAAATGTTAGTTTCTTCTGTGGTGATGTATAGCTTTTCCCATCATAAATACCTTGTAGTTATCATGGATCCTTACCATTTTGAAAATAGTTAAGTCATTCATAGTTGGTCCCCTGGGTTTTTGTTTTCTCTTTGTCAGTCTATTCCGTCCAATTTTGCCCTGAAACTCACTTTCTTCAAGTAGTCTTTCATGGTTTACTCATATACCATCTGATCTTGAAGCTATTAGTGTAGCATTCAAGGATTGTTTCATCTATTATTTGTATTTAATCAATCATCTTTTATAGCAAAAATATTTTTCTATTTAATTATCATTTTTTTACATTTCATGCTATTAGATTGTGAATTCCTTACTTCAGAGACCATATTTTTTACCCTTTATATTGTCCTTTCTATACGAAGGACCTGATTTCTTGACAATAATATCAGTTGAGTTTTAAGAGTGCTTACCTCTATCCATAGAGTAGACAAGAAAATTAGCCTCTTGTTAAATCTGAAATAAAAAAAAACAATGAAGCTACAAGTCTTGAGTTACTATGCAAATCATATCAGTATTCAGATAATATGCTGCGACAATTTCTACAAAAAATACTGAACTTTATGAAATCAAAATCTCATCCTGTTCTATCTGCCTAATAATTAACCAAAGTCCTTCATTTGGCTCTCTTAAAAAACAAATCAGAACAGGCTCTAGGAAAACATGAAACATCTATCAATTCCAGGATCAGTCTGGATTACACTTGCAGTGATTACATAATTTTCACAATTATAATTGTCTTTTCAGAAAACTTTTGGTAAAATACAAACTTTTTTATATTCAATACTCACTAAATGTGTCTCAAATATAATATATTCTTTAATCTATTCTGCCTAGCTTTATTTATTTTCTCTTTCACATTACAGATATGGAAAACCAAATTTGATGGTAGTACTTAGATACCAGTTTCCCACTGTTCTATACAGCAAGTTGACTGAATTTACAGTGTTGCTCATCCTTGTCTGAAAACTCATCTAAAACTGAGGGATTTGCTGATTCAAGGACTATGTATAACTTTGAGAGATAAAAAGATAATTGGAGGAACAGAGTGGGAAGAGTTGAAATAAAAAAGCAGAATATCCACATAACAAGACAGAAGCAAAGAAAAAGGGAGTATTCAGAAATCATTAAGTATTTGAATTTTTGTTCTAGATGATGAACAGGAGAAACAGAATGGAGAGATTACCATTATCAGTAACTACTTATAAATACTACTTTGTCTAGTCCTATATCTGAGAAATGATTATTAATCTTATATCACTAATGGAATTAATTATTATCAATTTTATTCTAATGATAAGAGAGTCAAAAAAGTACATTTAAAATAAATCATAAAAGGATGGTTAAAACAATTTTAAAATGTTTACTTTAAATATTACCTTAATAATACTAATTTCAATGTCTTTAAGTGAAATTTTGAAGCTGAGAAATGACAATCCCTTATTCTCTTTCTCTCTTTCTCTCTCTGTATATATATATATACTCCCTCTCTAATACACACACTCATACATAGGAAAGATGTGAATTTTTTATTATTTTAAAAAACACATTAGCATACTCAAGGGAAAGTAAAAGATATGATATAAGGCCTTTCTTACCTTCCCACCCCCGTTCCCTATTCAGGAATTTATTAGCTGAACTAATATATTTATATGGATTCATCAATACTTCTAACATAAAAATACTTTAAAATTAAAGTCAATCTGAGGGTTCATATGATATTTTCTTGATACTTTTTTGTAACATGAAGAATGTTTTTGATAGAGTGAGAAAGGTTAAGTCTCAAATTAGGTTTTCTTTTAATTTTAAAATTCCATATCAAGAACAGAGTGGTTTTAACTGAATTCCTTTTATTATTCAATAGAAGTTTTGTGATCTCACCGCACCTTTAATTAAGAGCTCCAGAAAGAATACTAATTGTTATTATGTGACGGTCTGAATATTAAATGATTCTGAAGGTGAAAGACACATAGATGTTCCTGATAGTATTAGTGATGCCAATAATACTTGTAAGTCTGTATATTTGAGGCCCTGGATCAAAAGTATATTTATTTATCATGATGAAAAAGCTATACATTGTTCAATTCATATGGATTTTCAAAGAATATTTCACAAGGATGTCACCATGGATGATAAATTTCCCCAACTAATTAAATATAAGTAAATTTTAAAAATATTTTTGTTAAAATAATATTTTATAGTTCAACTACTAGATAAATATTTTGAAGATCAATATCTATTAATAATTTGATTGGTGGGTTGTAGTCCTTTCATTGCCAGTTCTTTTATGATGAGTATTTCAAGAAATCACTTAAAATTTCCAGATTCATTTTCTTAATATATAAGGATGTTAAATGATTGCTAAGATTATATTTAAGGTCTAAAATTCTGTGTCTCTAATTCTGAAGATGAAGTATGTATGTTTTCATAATGAATGATGACAAAACTATGCAGCATATTAAAAATATTTTTTTCTTAGCACTATTTTGAAATTTAGCTTTCAATACATTAGGCAACAATTTAATGTTTGTTCCAAAAGCAAAAATAGGAATGGTATTGTAAGAAAAAGGAAAGTTATCAAGCTGTTTCATACTATATTGCAAAGATGTCTCCTCTTGGTGGGATGATGTGATAAATATAAACCTTATGTACTTTGATAATATATGTTTGATATAGATATAGATAAACACACACACACATACACTCATATATTTTGGAGTGACTTAGCTTAAGTGGACCTAATGCTTGTAAAGTCAATGGCCTGATTCTCAATCCACTGAGCTACCCAGCTGCCCCCCTGTCTATCACTCTTGACCCAACATGGCTGCCATTATATTTCTTTACAGTTGTATACATGTGGATTAACAAGACATGGATTCCGTCATATCATGTGAAAAGAATGGTGATTTTTTTTAATTACCTTTTCTAAATCCCTCAATTTCTTATCCTATTCTTATTTCTATTGCTATAATTTTTTTAATGCTTATAGCTAGCATTTCCAGTATAACATTTAATAAGCTACGGTAATAATAGATATCTTGCTTCATCCCTTACCTTATTGGGTATACTTCCAGCTTAACTCTTTTAGAGATAATGCCTGCTGATCGTTTAAGATATATGCTTTTTACCATCTTAAGGAAAGCTCCAATTATTCCAGTGTTACCTGTTTTCATAAGGAATTGGCATTTTATTTTGTCAAAGGCTTTTTCTCCATCTATTGAGATAATCACATGTTTTCTGTTGTTTTTGTTATTGATTTGGTAAATTGTGCTGATAGCTTTTACAATTTTGAATCATCCCTGTATTCTTGGTATAAAATCCACCAGATTAATAATTCTATTCTATAATCTTCTACCTAGTATTTTACTTAAAATTTAATCAATATTTATTAGGGAGATTGATCTAGAGTTTTCTTTCTCTTTTTTTTGTCTTCCTGGTTAAGGCATCAGCACTGTATTTGTGTCATAAAAGTAATTTTGTAGAAGTCTGTCTTCATCTATTTTTTCCAAATTGTTTATGTGGTTTGGGGGTTAATTATTCTTTGAATTTTTGGTAGAATTCACTTAAGAACTGATTTTGCCCAGACGATTATTTCTTAATGATTTCATTGATAATTTATTCAATTTCTTTTTCTGAGATAGCATTGCATTGTTTTCTGTTTCTTACGTTAAATTGAGCAGTTTGTATTTCTTTAAATATAAATCTACTTTGCTTATATTATCAGATGTATTTGTCTATAATTGGGCAAAATAATCCCTAATTATTGCTCTAATTTTCTTCATTGCTGGTTAATTAATCTATTTTAATTTTTAATATTGATAATTTGGTTTGATTCTTTCTTTTTATAATCAAGTTAACTAATAATTCACCTCTTTTATTGGGCTCTCCCCCCATGAAACCATCTCATTGATTTATTTATTAATTCAATGATTTTTTTCATTTTTATTAAAATCTACTTTCAATTTTATTAACATCTTCTGTCATTTTAAGGATTTCCAATTTGGTGTTTAATTGGAGCTTTAAAATTTGTTCTCTTTTCTTGTATTTTTTAGTTGCTTGCCCAATTTATTGATCTGGTTTTACACAATTTGACTGAAGTAAACATTTAGAGATATAAATTTTCTTTGGCTGTATCCCCCCAAAAATTATATGTTGCCTTTTGATCATCATTCTCTTTAAAGAAATTAATGGTTCTTTCTCTAATTTGTTCTTTGACCCACTAATTGTTTAGGATAACATTATTTAACTTCCAATTAATTTTTGACTTTTTTTTGGTGTCCTACATTGAATTATTTTTTATTCTACTAGGTCTGAAAAGGATGCATTTGATATTTTTACATTTCTCCTTTTGGTTGTGATATTTTTAATCCCTTTAGTTTTTCTGAATATGTCTTGTACTGCTGAGTGAAATCTATATCCTTTCTATTCCCATTTACTTTTCTACAGAAATCTATCTTAATTTTCACTTTCAATTTCTCTAAGATCATGATTGCTACTCCTGATTTTTTTTTACTTTAACTGATGCATAATAAATTCTTCTTCAGCCCCTTATGGTACCCTGTATGTGTCTCCCTGTTTTAAATGTGTTTCTTATAGATAGCATATTTTAGTCTTTGGATTTTTATCTACTTTGCTATCTTCTTCAGGTTTATGTGTGAGTTCATTCCATTTACCTTCATAATTATGACTACAGACTATGTTTCTCTCTGTATTTTTCCCTTTATCCTTCTTTACCTTTCCATTTGTCCTTTCATTGTTCAGCAATGTTTTTTTTAGCCTTCTCCAGTTCCCATTCCCTTTTGCCTATCACTCTTTTCTTATTCCCCACCCTTGTCCTTTTCCCCTATCAGATAAGATAGGTTTATATAGCCAAAGGAATGTAATTTTTTTCCTATTGGAAATAATTCTAATGAGAGGAAGGTCTGTGTATTCCCTGTCAATCTTCTGTTTTTCCTTCCACTATCTTGATTCCCATGCCTCTTCATATGAGATCATTATTCCCTTCTATCTCTCCTTTTTCTTCTCAAGGTGTTTTCCCTCTTTTTCCTCTTTTATTATTATTTTTTGGATGTCCACCCATCTTTTTCAACTTATTCCCTTCTGTCTCTGTCTGTCTGTCTGTCTCTGTATATATATATATATATATATATATATATACTCCTTATATTAGGATATATATATCCTAATATAGATATATAGTATAGATATATAAATATAGTTTTGAAGCATCTTAAGTACTACTGTAAGGGTTAAAATAAGGAGTTTGACAAAGTGAAAAAAGCAGTTTAACAGAAACTTTGTTTAATTAGAGAAAGAAGTACAGATAGAAAGATAGAAAAGAGGAAAGAGAGATTATTAATCTTATACCCTATAAATATAACTAAAATTCCTAATAGTACTTAAAATTTCCTAATCCTATCTCTAACTTTCTTCTCAAGACAGATTCTTCTGCCTGGCACACCAGGCCTATCTGCCCTACTCTATCTATAAATTATTCACTAACTACCTAACTCTCACCACTCACTCACTCCTTCANCTCTCTCTCTCTCTCTCTCTCTCTCTCTCTCTCTCTCTCTCTCTCTCCCCCTCATTTTTTGTTTCAAAATTCTGCTTTGCACTGGTTTTTAGTATAGGGCTAGTTGTCTTTAGGTCCCATAGTGTGCACTTATTGGAATGGCCCCGGGTGGCTTACACTGGGGATGCTTACAGTTATTTTATTAAACTAGATTCCATTCTCTTTAATGCCAATTTCTTTGGTGACCCAGGAGGTTAGCTGGTCCCCAGTCTGAAGGAAGTTTTCCCTCAGGCTGCCCTAGGTAGCTTGGTCCCAGCAATACCTTTCCATCAACTGCTATCAGCTAATCCCCATTCTGCTATCCACTGTCTAATGTGCTGACTACTCTCCCTTCTCATCCTGGTGAGCTGGTTTCCTCTTGTTTTTATAATTTTTAGTATCTTTTTTTCTTTTATTATAGGTGTACATGTCTGGAAATTGGTTTGGGCAACCTGGAATTGTTTTTTACTTTGTCATCTTAGCTACAATAAACAGAAGTCACAATTAGCACTTCTTGATGGTTGATGAAAAGATCTAGTGTAATAATATATACATAGTAAATATTTTTGAAAATTTTAAAATTTTATATATATTTTAACTAATATATTGGAAACTTCATTGAGAAATTATTTAAAGAATGACACAGGTCCTATTTTCCAAGTTTATAGCCCTACTTTGGAGAAAATATTTCTACCAGGGAGAAGAATCAAGTATAAAAATTTGTGACATTTATATACATATACATATTTATTTTTATGCATGTGCACATATATATCATACATATATGTACATGTATATGTTTTAAACATGTTTTATCACTTATTTGATAGTGAAAGAACTGCCTTTGCAGCTATATCTTATTCTCTCTATATATTCCTAAGTAAGACTAAAGTTATGCCTCTTAGGACTTGTGTTTAAGGAGTAAATGTTCCTTTATATTACTAAATTGACATTTTAATGAGCTTATTATTATGACTATTCACCAACTAGGACATGCCATTATGAGTGGGAACTGAAGACAAATGTAGCAGCAGATGGCACATCATGGTCTTCCGTGTCTCCTCTACAAAACTATTCATCATTATTTTGTTTTCTTTTCTCATCCAGGAGTTTAATGTTCATTGCTTTCCTTTTTAGTTTTTTAATTATTTCACACTAGTTATTTAAAAATACATGTATCGCTTATTTCAATTATGAAATTGAACATGGTTTAGTTACATGAACAAATAGGTCAGGCCAGGTTTGCTCTGACACATTAAGATAGTAGAAATGCATAAGTGACCACTGAACTATCAATGAAAATAATTCATTAGCATTATAAGGGTATTATTTAGTTTATTTTAGATTGTGCCATGACTTCTAGACCAAAACTATTTGACCTATCCTTGTTGATTCTTTTTGGACTGATTTATTTTATTCACAAATATGTTAATGATTGATTTCCCTAAAATCATTGAATTGACCATAGAGTCAACTCCAAACTATCTTAAAATGGCAAAAATAACAGTTAAAAAAATTCCTTTCCTAGATATTAATGTTGTTCCTTCTAAATAAAACCTAAATCTTGGGGAATACATTATTTTTTTGTTCAAAACAAGGTAGTTATCAAAAACTCTAATTTGTTTCTCTTCCCTTCTGTGCATTTTTAAGTAATACACACAGAGCAGACTTTCCAAAATTTATGAGAGTGGTGGTAAATTTAATATATACTCTGCATATACTAAAATTACATATTTAGATCTAGCTTTGTACCATATACTATCTCCTTTGATTAAAAATAGGTCATTATTTCTTCTCATTCTAACACATTTGAATGCAGAAGTTTCTCTGAGTTCTACTCTAAATAGCACCAATATTTAATAATATTAATGAATAATTATCACATTATATTATATAATTGTGTATTATATAAAGTATGTTATTTAATACAATTATATAATATAATCATATAATGATATTAGTAAATAAATAACTATAAATAATCAATGAGTACTAAATGTTGAAAAGGGACTTAATCATCACATTATAAGGTTAGTATAAATAAGTATATTCCATCCATAATAATGTAGATCTGTACCAAAATTTTAATGCCAATGTTAAAGATGTAACATTAAAATTTCTTAAAAATGTAGTCAGAGAAACAAAGATATTTCATTTGCTCAATCTGATCTGAATTGTTATTGATATGATTAGTAGTAATAGTATCAATAGTATAGTTGGCATTTATATTAGCTTTAAGCTTCATATCTCTCAAGGGCAGGCACAACATGTACTATTATCATTTTATATAGGAAGAAAATAAGGCTCAAAAAGTTTTAATGACTTGGATAGTGTCACAGAGTCAGCAAATGTCAAGCATAAGTCTTCCCAAATCTCACAGCTAATAAATGTCAGAAATTAGTCTCTCCAAATTTAAGTGTATCCAGACCATTGTGGGAAGGTAATGTTTCATGATAAGAGTAAAATTAATATAGTAGGGATACTTCAGTACTACAACTTTGGAAAACATTATGATTTTTTCCACTATGTGACCATAAACATATTTAGTCTGTCTAATTTATTAAGATCATTACATCCCCCTCTTATTTTTTTCCTGATCCTAAGATTTCTTATCTGGAAATTATTGTGTTAAAATATATGCTGAAAGGATCTTAAAGCCCAGAATTCTGGGTGCTTATTCCATGAATTCAGAGTTATACCTAGAAGAGATGCTTTATTTTGTTACTACATTATTTGAAAATATCCATTACACCACATAGCAGCCAAATTTCAGAAATTAACAAAAGAACTGAAACCCTAAATAATATATCAAACTCTTCACTGTCATAATATTGAATCTAGAAATATTTGCAAATCTTAATTTGTACTTTTAAACTATACATTAACATTTCGTTTTAACTTAATTTTAAAACTCTATCAATAATATCTAAATGCTTCTTTTACATATGGATCAAGACCTTTTATATAATGGTTTTAGACAGGAAAGAATTACTGGCCTAGAAACATAAATAGACTTTATTAGCACCATTTTCCATTCAAGCTATTTTCAGAGCAATGTACACTGAAATGTACATTGAAAAAAATGAACAATTTACCTTATTGTTTTTCTTTAAATATCTATATTTTTTGTAAATATTTTAACAAAGAATAAAGCATTTTATTTAATTATTTCTTAGGATCTGTATATTCTCATCAATAAGGTTATCCATTGAACAAAATATATTGATACATTTTTCATTCTGTACTGTAATGCAGGGTTGCTAGCAGAAGTCTTTGGCTCTTGCAAGTTCAACTCTAAGCATCCCTGGCAGTTAGGGTTTTAGAATTTTCAGAAAAACAGTTGGAGGCTGAGGCTATAAATAGTGCTGAAGGTCCAACTGATGGGCTTTTGCCGTCTGGCTTTGGCTTTGCCTGTTGGCTTTGCTTTTGGCTCTGCCTTGGTTTGTGTTTCTGTCTTTTGGGTTTGGACCTATCTGATTTCTCTGGTCCTCTGCCTGTCCTCTCCATATAACATCCCTCCTATTTTCCCTGAATTTCCCTTTGGGCCCTAGGAGGAAGGGTGGGATTGGTGTTTGGACAACTTGGTTTCAGTTTCTGTAGGCAAGTAGGGCATCCTAAAACAAGCCACCCCTAATTTAGTGATTTGATAAATACTTTATTTCAAAAGACAGTCAAGTTCCAGGCGAACTGGAAAGACCTCCAGGAACTGATGCAGAGTGAAAGGAGCAGAGCCAGAAGAACATTGTACACAGAGACTGATATACTATGGTAAAATCGAATGTAATGGACTTCTGTACCAGCAGCAATGCAATGACACAAGACAGCTCTGAGGGATGTATGGTAAAGAACTATCCCACATTCAGAGGAAGATCTGTAGGAGAGGAAACATAGAAGATAAACAATTGCTTGAATGCAGAGGCTGAGGCGGACATGATTGGGGATGTGGTCTCGAAACTACCACACCAATGCAAGTAACAACAATTTGGAAATAGGCCCTGAACAAGGACACATGTTACAACTAGTGGGAATGTGCATTGGCCATGGGTGGGAGGAGAGCAGGGGGGTGAAGGGGAAAGTAGGGGAATAAAGTATGTAAACAGGTTAAAAATCAATATTAATAAATGTTAAAAAAAAAAGACAGTCAAACCTTCTTGACTTGAAGAGCTGGCCTCTCTCAGTCTAACCCCCTCCTGTGATGCTTCTCCCACCATCAGCTTTCTCCCTAGCAGCTGTTACAAAAGCCTAAACCCCTCTCTCATTCTGATTATTCCTGATATTAATAAATCCACGTTGTTACCTACTCAAAGCCTCTGGTGAATCATTGTGTCGAAGATTAAGGCAAGGGCTGAAGAGGGAAGGAATTGTTCTCTTTTATTTCTTGAGGGAACTGCAGACATCCATCTTGGCAGGAAGTACCTACCTGAGACTTCCTGCAGCCATCAGTTTCACTGGCAGGGAGGAATCCTTTTTGACTCCTCCCTCAAGGGATTTTAGAAATTAACAAGAGAAGCCCTCAAGCCAGATTTAAAATATTTCTTACTGGCCCAACTCCTTTTGTATCTTAGAGATATCTTCCCTGCCTGAAGAACCCAGCCTATTTCCTCAGTATCCTCTGTCTCCAGGCTTCAGTGAATAAGCCTGTTTGAGCTGCCTTCATATACTCCCATCCATTCCCTTAACTTCCTGTATACCACCTACCTCATTCATTCCTACACTCAGCTATCCCCTTCATTCCTCTTCCAATCACTTTATCACCTTTATCCCTCCTTTAACCAAGATTACCCATTTCTTTATAACACTACCAATCAAGTAAAATGTCCTATACTAAATCTTAACAAGGGATCTCAATGTATTGGTGGTTATATCTTAACACTGTGTAAGTTCTAGTGGAAAGCAAAGAATTTCAACCTATTCTCAACCTCTTTTTCTGCATGACTGACTCACCACCTTTTCCTTTAGGGCATATTTTTGGTGACATATGCATATTATACTATGCAATTTTTCATCACATCCAAGGAGCACTTGTTGATTATGGGCAAGGCACTATGCTAGGCACTGGACACACACACACACACACACACACACACACACATGCACGCAATCACTCATATGCATACAGTATTTTGTACCCTCAATGACAGAACTTGTATTTTATTATAAAGACATGTCAACAGAGAAAAACACAGATGATCATTTGAAGAGGAGAGGCAGTAAAAGGAATAGCTTCCCAAGGAGGTCAATTGCACATAGAAACTAGGTGCCCTAAGAAATGGAAATGATGAGAGGAGGCATTCCAAAGTTATGGATAACTGAAATGAACCAAGTAGATTAGCAGTTCTGTAGTGATGAGTAAATTAAGTTCATATTAAGCTCCAAGAATAGACAAACCCAAAATAATTTTCAAACAGTTTTGTGACTTAATGAATAAAACCTAAATATTTTCCCATATGAATTCATAAATAAAGGTGAACTAGATTTTCAGGAAAACTTATTAATCAAATTACCTATACTTGTACATCTAACTTCATGTCTTAGGCATTTTATTAAGATGTACATACACATTTCATAAGAAGGAGAATTCTTTCTCCAGTCTTCACAAAAGATCAAAAGGAAATGTATTAGAAATAGTATAAAGTATAGTATAGCAATAAGAAAGGAAAATTCCAAAATTCATTTTTCTTCATAAAGTTATCATTTTATTAGAATGATTCCTTTATGGAGAGGAAGCCACTATACTAGATAATATTTATATAAGGGTTTTTTTCCTAAATATACTAGGTTAAGCATTTGTACAAATAGATTGGAATATACAAAATATCTATAGTCTTTTGTTGCATGTCAATATAAAGAATAAAAAAAATGTGTGTTTTGTTAATAATAACAAAATAAATTTTGAGTTATAAATAAAGTTTGCTTAAAGTCAGACATTAAAGTAAGATACTGAACAGGGGTCTTCCAATAATAGTGGTAAAATCAAGATTATAGAATATTAAATAATAATAAAGATTATAGAAGAATAAAACTTTTCTTCATATATCCTATCAAAAAGAAAAGGAGTATTAGGTCAAATAATATTAAATAATTATAACAAAAAATCAATTGTATACTTTTCTGTTCATTAAAAAGATAAATAGAAGCCTAGGGTTACTGGGAGAAGCCTTTCAAAATGCATCAAGTGGGGTATGTCAGGTGAAGCTGAAGCACTGAAGCTTTGCTCCAAATTTTGTCTCAGAGGGTATAAAGAAAAAACAGAGCATTCTGAAAGAGAATAGTCCAAGGAGGCCTGAAGTTAAAAGTGATCTGAGGCAGTGCTTGGGGCAATTAATTGAGCACTTGACCTAGAGTCACAAAGAACTGAGTTCATATATAGTGTCAGACATTTAGCAGGTCTCTGAAAGTCACTAATTACTGTTCAGCTCAGTTTCTTCAACTGTAAAATAGAAATAAGTATTGTGTGTGTGTGTGTGTGTGTGTGTATGTGTGTATAAACCATCTAGTATATTAGTACTAGTAATTAGTACAGTTTTGGCACATAGTAGGAACTATAGAAATGCTTAATCCCTTCCTTCTTCCTGCTTTTTCTCTCTGTCCTCATGGCAGGGAAGGTGGAATCCACGTAGAGATGAATCAGGAGTGAAAACAAAAAGGGTTACACTATATTATTAAAGGCAATGGAAAAGAGAAGTCCAATATCTGGCATGAAATCCTCAATAAAAAATGATTAAAACTAAGAAAAAATGTTCACGTGAATATACTTGCATAGATGTATATATGTACATATGTTATACATATATAGACATATGTGTGCAATCATGTACATGTATATACATATGTGCGCACATATGCACAAGACAGTATATATGTATGTGTATATGTATGTGAATATATACATACATGTACACACATATATAATGTATAACATTTATGTAGTAATTCCTGTATGCTAGACACTATGCTAAACTCCTGAGAATAATTATATTATTTGCTATAAAATGGTTGACTGGGGTTTTGCTAGTCTCAGTCAGGCAGGTTGATCTCTTCAGGAACAGAGAACAAAAATGACTACTCTCTCTCAGGCCAGTAGGAACTCAATCTGACTGTGCTTCTCAAGGTAATAGGTTTATTATAAATTTGTGAACAAGGATGGGATTAGGAATGTGGGTTGTGGATTTTCCTTATCAATAATAAACCTGTTTTTTTTTTCTCAAATCTGATTTTGCTTTAAAGTTTCTTCAGTCCTCAGTAAAAATAAGGCTACACTGATTACTCTCTTTTTCTAAATGTCTTTTGTATTATTTAGAATTTCTGGGTTTTTATTTAGAAGTATTAAGCCTCAAGATATGTAGATATATGACAACTTCCTGTGGACATGTGAGGAACTTTGAAACTACATTTTCCATGATGCAACGGGTTTCCTGTTTTGGAGGTGATTACGTTTTCAACGTAAAGCCTCGACTTTAAGCATTAGCCAACCAGGCTTGATGCTCTCTCTGGTAAGAGGCAGACAAGATGGAAGGAGATACAGATTGGCAGTATTTTTGAAATAGTCAGGCGTGGTCATATATATATTTACCAACATGGCCATGGAAAATAAAATATTATTTTTCCACATAATATCAGCCTTTATCATTTATACAGAAGGGACTAGGATCTAAGTAAAATTTAAAGACCACTCACAAAATTACAATTTAAATCTCAAGGCATCAAAATCTCCAAGGTTGTACACAATTATCAACATAGGATAAAAAATTAAGCCATGTGGTCCTATAGGTGAGATTGCAAATCCAGTATACATGAGGCTATTTACACCTTTAAAATGTGTAAGATGGGGGGCAGCTGGGTAGCTCAGTGGAGTGAGAGTCAGGCCCAAAGACAGGATGTCCTGGGTTCAAACCCAGCCTCAGCCACTTCCCAGCTGTGTGACCCTGGGCAGGTCACTTGACCCCCATTGCCCACCCTTACCAATCTTCCACCTATGAGACAATACACCGAAGTACAAGGGTTTGAAAAAAAAATGTGTAAGATGTTCATAAATGGTACATATGACAGCATTGTTTTGATACAGTAAAAAAATGAAACCTTAAAAAATTTGGAAATACAATATGAGTACCAGATAACAAGCTATACAGTCAAAAACCTCTTTTACCAGTTCTAATAGATTTGTCCATCATTTGGGAGTTACAATAAAATCATAAACAGAATTAATCTAGCAACCAAAAACTTCATTAGCTTAAAATGATTCAGCTCAATAGGAAAATCAACAAAAAACGACAAAATTAATTCACAAAACTAATCAGCAAAATACAGTAAGATAGTGTCTTTTTAAAAAGGAAATAAAACCCATTCATTTCTGAGGTTTTAAAGTCCACCTCTGGTTCCGATTCAAGGTCCTTATAAACAGTCTTTCCTCTGAGCATAAGGGTTTTAAAGTTCAAAGTTCCCCTGAGCAGGTAAGGGGTGAATTTCTTCCCCTGAGTTTCAGTTTAATAATCACAAGAAAGTTTGAAATAAGCCATGCAGCCTGATTGAAGAGTAAACGCTAGCCTAGCTAGGAAAAAGCTTAGGTCAGTCTTAAAGGATATTTTATTGTGAAGAATTGTTGTTATATATATATATATTTTTTTTTTAAACAGGAACCCAGAAGAGCTTCTGTATGTGTGATGTTAGTCTCTATGTTTCAGCCTGCTTTTATCAGAAGAGTCTAGAATTCTTAAGGATAATTTAGACCGAGAAGGTTTTTTTTTGGATCAGAATTTTTTTAGGCTCTTCCCCAAAATTGCGATGGAGGCAGTAACAGAGTTTGTTGAGAAGATATCTTAGCCAAGGTTTGAATTTGTAACAAGTATATGATTTTTTTAAACATCATAGCAAGTGATAGTAACATTTTAAAATGTGTTATTAGAAATTATGGTACTTTATTTGAATGTGCATTGTGAATCTGCTATTTTGTAAAACCCATTTACACTCACAGCTCATGCAAAGGCTTAATAGGAAATGAATCTCATTTTTGGGTGAAATACATTTCACTGGTTCTAAACTATATATATCTATATATATTTTTTCTTGATTTTTAAAACATTCTTTTATTTTTTCTTCCTTACACATATACAATACAATATGTGTTCTTTTTCTCTCAAATTTTTATCCTTGAGAGCATTGTATTTTTCCCTGAATTTATTTTTAATTTCTTTATTGATTTTCCTTTTAAATTTTTTGATTAGAGCAATTGATTTTTCCTTTTTTCTCATTTTGAGTTAATCCATTTTTTTTTACTGTGATATAAGCTTAATGCAAATATATATTTGCTGTAATATTAATGCATACCTGAAAAGCCTGAGACTATGGTATCCTGCCAATTATTGGTAAATATTATGGGACTGTGATTTAATGTCTCTCTGTCTGATTCCAGGAAAAGTGCTAAAAAGAGCCATGAGGACATGGGGACTGAGTGAGAATTTGCAAAGTGCCAAAGAGCAAAAGACCATGCAGATCATTGATTGCAGAAGTTCTATGCCAATACTGAAGGGCTTGAAAACTGGGGTTTGAGTTTTGGAGTTAGCTTTTCTAAAGCTTAGAGGCTCAGACTCCCCAACATAAAATCCCAGTGAAGCACCCAAGATTGGCTAATTATTGGCTCATTCCCTGAGAAGTTGAAGGCAAATCAGACCATATATAGAGAATGGCAACTTTCTGTAGTCAATGGCTCCTGAATGGGTACTTGCAAACCTGCTTAAATCACTTTAATTGGACCTTGATCCAAAGGCCTGTTATAAGTTTATTTTTCCTTACATTATTTGCACATTTTATGTTTAATTCACAAGTTAATTTTTTTCTTTTTTCTTTGAATTTTATTCTTTTTTTATTATTTATTTTGCCAATTAATTTCATACAACCCTATGACTCAGCCAGTCATCCTTAGCTGACCTGGTCTTCCCTTTTCAAGGGAGAAATACGTTATTTAGAATTTTCCTCAGGGGGTGTGTGTGTGTTAAGTTTTTATAATCATAATATCTGTATTAGAGTCGATGATGAAAAAAAAAACATTTAACTTCTTTAGGAGTAATCTCAGGGGGGTAATGTATTATTCTCAGAAGGAAATGCATGTTTTATAATCTATAATGTAACGTTTAAATTCTTTTGAGAGTAATTTCAGGATAAGAATTTTGCCATCTCCCCAGAATCCAGACAATAAATCTGTTTGGTGAAGACACCATGAAGATGTCTGAAGAGCCTTCACTGGATCATGAAGATCCAAATTTGAACTTTGAGGTGCAGTTTATTTGAACTATGGGGAGTTGAATGAGTTGAATGCAGTT
Organism: Gracilinanus agilis; assembly: GCF_016433145.1. Lineage (NCBI taxonomy): Eukaryota > Metazoa > Chordata > Mammalia > Didelphimorphia > Didelphidae > Gracilinanus > Gracilinanus agilis. Next base: position 461,108,420 of record NC_058130.1, on the reverse strand, counting down.
TTTTTGAATGTACACTCATATGCCAATAGGGGACTGCCCCAAATTGGCTTTTTGTCAATGAGGCTAGTTTTTATTGTCTTTTTCTTTTATCTCCAATTTTCTGTAATTTAGAAGTTGACTATGATTTAAGATCCACCGAAAAAGACCTGTCTTTTTCACAGGATCTCAGGGGGGTAATGTGTTATTTAGAATTTCTGGGGTTTTATTTAGAAGTATTAAGCCTCAAGATATATAGATATATGGCAACTTCCTGTGGACATGTGGGGGACTTTGAGTCTACATTTTCCAGATGCAATGGGTTTCCTATTTTGGACATGATGATGTTTTCAATGTAAAGCCCGGCTTTAAGTATTAGCCAGCCAGGCTTGACGCTCTCTCTGGTGTGAGGCAGACAAGATGGAAGGAGATATGTTATTTTTGAAATAGTCAGGTGTGGTCATATATATCTTTACCAACATGGCCATGGTAAATAAAATATTATTTTTCCTCATAATATCAGCCTTTATCATTTTAATCCTTATACTTTCCTTCTATTCTGATCTAGTCTAGGTTAAACCCACAAAGGAATAAGTCTCTAGAGAGTACTGATAGAATAGAGATGAAGTCAGCTATCAGGAATGACCAAGTCTACCCCAGTGAGGCTGTAGCCTCCCCATAGGCAAACTAAGCAGTTCCATCAACTCTTTTTGAGATTTGCTTTTCTTAGGGTAACAGCAGAGTGAGGGACTTCAAAAGTCTTCAGAATCTTGTTAGATTTCCCCCTGGAACAATTTGGAAGTTCACAGGAAGCTGAAGCTGGGTTATGGAGATGTTTTTGCCTCTAGATTTGGGATCCAACTCCCCTTCTGATAGTTGGTTTTCCAGAATTCTAAACCCAAGTTTCTAAGCCAAGATTCTAACAATAGATCTTGCTTGTCCTAGTTCACTACACTCTGTACCAATCTTCATTTCTGCTTTGCCATCTTATTTTCTTCCCAGAATTTCCCCTTAACAGGTTGTCCCCTTTCATGAATTTTAACTCGCTGAGTTCAATTTTGTGAACCTTAATACTAATCTTTAAATTCTATTCTACTAACTAATCCCTGAGAATAATAAACCATCTCTACAGTATGCTATATTATTTTCTATTTAACTATTATTAATCTAGGATGTACCCCAGGAAAGAAATAAGGTGAGGATAGGGTTTACAAAATGCTTACAAATACTTATGAACACAATCAACTTTTCACATTCCCAAACTATGTATCAACCCTCGCTATCTCCTGTCAATGTTACAAATTACAAAGTCATTGAACACCTCAACTGTGGAACAACTATCTCTAACTGAAATCCCATAATATTAACTAATACAATGATCTTCTAGCTATACTTAATATTATAACCCTGGAATAATATTTAAACACCAAAATTTTCCATTAAACACAATTTCAGCCATAGCTTTACAGGAAACCTCACCAAAGGAAAAACTTTCAGTAAATGTAGTTTAAATTTCTAATCAGAACAATTCAATAGCCTTATTCTTGTTTCTATACTAAGTCTTAACCCTATAGTTAACTTGTTTCATTAAACTTGGAACTAAACTTTCTATCTTTTCCTATACTTAGCCTTTGTACATATGTTTCACAATTACACCAAATACAAGTTTTCTATGAAGCAAATGTGTATAACTATATACAGACCTATGTACATAGAGTTACAAAGTGCATTTTAATCTTATCTATACACTGATATTAATCAAATAGAGAATCTAGAGATCCTTCAATTCAATTAACACCCTATGGATCTAAAACTGACTATCTATACATTTTGCATTATGTTTCCATACAAAAAGACTCCCATTTATCTGGTTGCAGTCATCAAGACAAATATATACATTATTTTGTGAATTGTGTAGTCCATTTTGTGTAGTATTGGATGTGATACTTACAGATTCTCTTCAGAAATCCTCTTCTCATTTTGCCTGATGTAAATCTCTTTTCTCTTCCTGGTTATGTATGTGTTGGCTGCCCTAGGTTATAAACATGTATGTGTTTTCAGAGCACTTTATCTTACATATGTCCTGTTTATTAGCTGTCTTCTTGATATTTACAAATATTCACATCATTACCTTTCTTTGCTGTCTTTGCAGCTACAAAGTCTCTGTTCTTTCCCTTTTCTTGAGTCTTTTTTTCTGGGCTAGTATATCTTCATCTTTCCTTCTCAGCTACTTCTTATCTTCCTCTCCATATGTCCCCTTATGAAATTTCTAACAGTTCTCAATACTTGTCAGACATCTGTGCTTACCAGATGAATCTCAGCTTTTTTCTTCTTTATAACTTTCAGGAACTTCTACCTCCGTATTTCCTACTTGTATTTCTGCTTGATGTCTATTTTTATTTACATCTGTATGATCACTATTTTCTCTTTGATTTTTTTCCTATCACTGTGAGGTTTTTGGATTTTCACATTTGTAATGCAGGGTTGCTAGCAGAAGCCTTTTGCTTTGGCAAATTCAACTGTAAGCAGCCCTGGCAGTTAGGGTTTTAGAATGTTCACAGAAAGACAGTTGAAGCCTGATACTATAAATAGTGATGAAGCTCCAATGAAGGATTTTTGTCATTTGGCTTTGGCATTGGCCTGTTCTTATTTATCTTGGGAACATTTTGGACCTAGCTTGATTTCTCTGGACCTCTCCCTGATCTCTCTTCATTTACATCCCTCCTGTTTCCCTGAATTTCCCTTTGGGCCCTGGGAGGAAGGGTGGTTTTGATGGTTGGACATTGAGGGTTTTAGCTTCTGTAGGCAAGTAGGACATCCTTAACAAGCCACCCCCTTATTTAGTGATCTGATAAATACTTTACTTCAGAGCAGTGAATCCTTCCTGACTGGGAGAGCCAGCCTCTCTCAGTCTGACTCACTTCTCTGTGACCCTTCCTCCAACACCAGCTTTCTCCCTAGTAGCAGTTATAAAACCCTGAAACCCTCTCTCCTTCAAACTATCCCTGCCATGAATAAATTCCTTTGTTACCTATACAAAACTTCTGATGAATGATTGTATTGAAGATTAAGGCAAAGGCTGAAGAGGGAAGAATTATTTTCCTTTTATTTTCTTGGGAGAAACATAGGCATCCATCTTGGGCAGGAAGTACCCAGCAGAGACTTCCTGCAGACATCAATTTCACTGGCAGGGAGGAGCCTTTGACTCTTCCCTCAAAGGACTTTAGAAATTAACAAGAGAAACCCCTAGACTTGATCTAAACATTTCTGACTGGCCCAAATTCCTTTGTACCTTAGAGATACCTTCCCTGCCTGACGAACCCAGCCTATATCGTCCCTGTACCCTCTGTCTCTAGCCTCAGTCATAAGCCTGTTTTAGCTGCCCTCATGTATACTCCCATTCATTCCCTTACCTTCCTATATACTACCTACCTCATTCATCCCTTAACTTAATCATCCCCTTTATTCCTCCCGATACCAAATTGCCTACTTATTCCATAACACACTGGAAGAATGAACCCATGCATCTTTTCCTATGACTTTTATAGATGATGGAGTTGTGAGCAAAACTTCATAGGGACCCACCCATTTTTCTTCTGGAGTGGATCTTTTATTAAAGTTTTTAACATACATTTTGTCACCAGGTGTTATATTATGCAAAGAATAATCCAGAGGGGTAGTCTGTTGAATTATACCCATTTCATGAAGCTCTCTATGTCTGATTTGCAATGATTTTATGTAAGTTGCTAATTGACAGTCACATCCCAACATAGAAATGAAACTAGATTGACACATTTGGGCTTGTAATGGAGCATGGCCATACAGTGTCTCAAATAGAGAAAGATGAAAATCCTCACTTGGTCTCATTCTTATGTTGAAAAGCACAAGAGGTAATATTTCAGTCCATTTTAAGTGAGTCTCTGAACAGACCTTCCCAATCAAAGTTTTGATTTCCCTGTTTAATCTTTATACCTGTCCAGAGTTCTTACAGGAGATCTTATATATGAGGAAGTATAGAAAACAGCTTTAGAACACTGTGGGCTGGGAACTGGATTTATAGGATAAAGCAAGAAGCAAATGTGAATGCTTCAGAGCCCTTTATGTTCTCTGGCTCCTCCAAAACAAAATCTCTACCTGATAGGGAGGAAAAACTGTCCCTCCACACAATAGGATAGTATGAGGGGGCAGAACAGTCCCAAACATCTTGACAGAACCAAATGAGCAGTCCTCCTGGGAATATGAGCAAGGGGGATGACAAAGAAGAGAGATATGTCACTGATCAAGTGCAGAGATCTATAATGAACCCCAGTGTCAAAGAGTTCAATCCTTCAAAAACTCTGTGGTCTGTGAACAAGTCAACCAGCACCTGAACTTCTCCAGTTCCCCAAACTCATTCAAATCCTTCAACACCAATCCTGACAGCATGTCGGCGACAAACTGAATCTCTAGGGGAAAGGGAAGTAACTGATGTTAATGTACACACAACAGATGATTGAGAATTAGGCAAGATTGAATTTGAAGCACCAACAGTGAAGTATTTTATAGATGAAAAAACTAAGACAAATAGAGGTTAAGTGACTTGTTAAGAGTCACATGCAATGGGTAATTCTCTGAGTCTATATGTGAAATTAGGTCTTTCCTGACTTTCCTGACTCCAATCCTGACCGTCTAGCCACAGGACTCTTTAACTATTCTGATATAGGGCCTAGTTCATCCATATATACATATACATGTGTATATGTTGTCAAAAAACCTTAGATACTAAGCCCATATGTATATAATTTATAAATGCAGATACAAAAATTGATAGTTTGATAAATAGTTAACTACCAAAAGCCATTTCTCAATAAATTTTTTTCAAAAGTTATAACTTTTCAAATATGAACAAAATATATGAAAATATTTCAAATAACAAAAATAAGATATGTCAATCAAAGCAATGTTTAGGTTTTATATCCATCCAATAAACTGGCAAAAATGACCAAAGATATAGATAGTCCATTAATAAGCAATGTGTTAAGATAATCATGCAACAGTGTCAGGGGCAGCAAAGACAGCAGTAGTTCAGGTGAAGATGGTGATGAAAGAAACGCTCAAAGGCTGCCAACAACCCTCCAAAAGACAACTAAAGAAAAAAATACCTTATAATGAATCCTGGAAGAGCAGAACCAACAGAACAAGGTGTGAAGCAGCCTAGAGACAGCAAGTGGGACTCATTTCTCTTAGTTATGAGAAGGAAGCATTGAATAAGCCTCAATATAAAATAGCACAAATAGATCCTTGGAAGGGTAAGAGCAGAAACCAATGCAATATACAAGCAGCAGTGGGAGGAAAGTCATTCTGAATAATTCAGCCAGAAAGATGCCAGGTGAGATGCAGCACAGGCAGCATTGGAAGGAAGTAAGTACAACGTTTAGCCTACATGGTAATTTATAGAACCCAACTCCAATCACAGAACTGGCCACCAGGCTACCTCTGCAGAGTGCTCAGTCTGAGGCAGATAACTGAGCCAACCTCAAGCACAGTATAAGCAATAGGTACTACTCATTCCATTGCAGGAATGGAAGCAAGCTTTAGCATATAGACAAAATCAAGGGGAAAATAAAGATAGAGGGAAAAAAAAGATAGAGGAAAAGCCCAATACTAGAAAAAATATTCAGCAACAAAGATCACCAAAATATAAGTTGAGAAGAAGAGAGCAAAACATAAATGAAAATGTGTGAAACCTAAAACGAAAATGTGAAAGAATGTAAAGACCAAAATTAACCTTTGGGTGAACTGCAAATTAGGTTAGAAAAAATAAGAAGAAATTTCAGAAAAAAAGAGAAAAGAAAATCATAGAGAAAAAATATCCTATCACAAAAACTTGCTGAAGAAAATAGTTTCTTAAAAAAAGAAATATACTACCTCTATCAGGACAACAACTCCCTAAAACAGAAAGTACATTGTCTCAAAGAAAATATGGCTCCATGAAAATTAAAATGGGAAAATAGGAGATTACAACTATACAAAATATTAGGAGATAATAAATCTAATTTAAAATAATTTTTAAAATTTTAAGAAAATTTGAAATCTTTCTTTGGAAATTCAACTCACCTGGAAAATAAATGCAGGAGAGATGATCTAAGAATCATTAAATTGCTTTAAAACCATGATAAAAAAGGACCAGATAAAAAGGACCAAATTGAAATAAATTATCATGGAAAAGTACTCTGATGTTCTTGAACAAAAGGAAAACAGGAATTGAAAAAATTCACCAATCACCTCCTAAAAGAAATCCCAAATTTTAAAATCCACGAACCATTATAGGCAAATTCCAAAACTCTCATGCCACAGAGAAAATACTACATGCCGACAGAAAATAGAAAAGAACAATTCAAATACTGTGAAACCACATTCAGGATTACACAGGACCTAGCAATTTCTACACTAAAGGATTGGAACGCATGGCATATGATGTTCCATAGGAGAAAGGATCCAGGACTACAACCAACAATCACCCAATAAAACAGAACCTAATACTTCAAGAGAAGAAATGAATATTTAATGAAGTAGAGAAGTTCCAGACCTTCTTGTTGAAACAATTGAAATAAAAAGAAAAGTAAATTATCAGATTCAACACTCAAATGAGGCATAAAAAAGTAAACAGAGGGGGAAAATAAAACAAATCTTAGTGGAATTGGTGGGGTTAAATTAATAATATATCTCTGTGGGAAAGAGGTTACTAGGATATTGAAGATTTCTACAGTATTAGAGATACCAAAAGTGTATACTTAATTATTATATGTGCAAATATAATAATTAAATATACACTTATTTAATATATTTTATATTAAGCAATATAAAATATATTACATGTGTATATACTTAATATACTTAAATCAAGAGAAATAGTAAACTTAAATTGGTTAAATTCCTTAGATGGAAAAGTGATAACTAGAATACATAGTTTGCTTACGGTTCAAGACACTTTTGGGTAATCAAAGGAAAAATGAGGTTAAACTAATTACACTACATATAAGAAGGTGTTAACTAGGATGTTTAAGATAACTATGATATTTGAAGTTTCTAAGATACCTAAGATACTTAAGATGCTCAAGGTTCTGAAGATATTTAAGAATATTATCACTAAAGTAGACTGCTATCTCTACCATTAAAGGGAGTATCTACATGCATGACATTATGGATCTATTCAAGTATTAAGAAAATACCACTAAGTCTAGAAGGTCTTATATCCTTGCATTTTTATTAAAGTTATAATTCACTGAGTATCATAATACATTATTGCTGTTACTAGGTTGAATGTTATCTTGATTTTGCTCAATTCACTTTGCATCATTTCATGTAAGTCAGGTTTTTTTTTTTTGTGATCAATTTATTTATCATTTCTTCTGACACAATAGTATTCAATTAGCTTTTTTGTTTTTCAAGAAAAGTTTTGAATCAATGGATATGCATATAGCCACAAATATGTTTATTTATTTTAAAAGATACTATGAAGCATAATAAAGGATTATTATAAAAAGGCAATAAATTATGTTTATTACATATAGATTCATGATGAATAATAAAAGCATGTGTATTATTTGGACAACGACAAATTATGCAAGAAGTATTTTCATGAAAAGGCTTCATTAAATATTAAAATTTTAATATAAAAAGAGTTATAAAATTATTATTTAAAAATAAATGAACATATTTTACTCTGTCCCAATTAATTTGCACATCATCTTCACATTTTTGCAAATGATATGATGACTTAATATTCAGTGAAAGGTTCTAAGGTTTAATCACCCTGAAAATTCTACTAAAATTAATTGAAACAATATCTTTAGTAAAGCAAAAGGTAGAAAGTAAATTAGATAGAAGTCATCTGCCTTTCTGGATATTATCAAGTAAATCCAATAGAAATAGATAGATGTATCCTGATGAAAATGAATACAGAATATATAAAATACACGTTAGTCTTCTTACCAACATGTACATAGATCCATATGAATATAATTGTTTATGGAAATAAAAATAGGTAAATAATTACAGATATATTGATTGACCATTGTGAGCTATCTTAATATAAATCATGTCAATATTAAAGTAATTTACATGTCCAGTGCAATGCCAAATAATGTTCCAAAGTGTTAGTTCATAGAAATGGAAAAAAATAACATTTGTTTTGAAGTACAAACATTAAAGAACTTCAAGACAAATATTTTGTTGTTGTTGTTACTCATTGTTTTGATTTTAAGTGTGAAAGGATTTCAAGAATATTAATGGATATCAGACTATAATATGAAGCAGAAATCATTAAATGTATACAATACTGACTGAAGAAATGTTCATCAGTTGGGGAATTGCTGAACAAATTGTGATATATAATTGTAATGGAATACTGTTGAACTGTATATAATGATGAATAAAAATATAACAAAAAGTATCTGGAAAGTTTTAATGAAGTGATACAAAAGTGAGCAGAACCATGGTAATAATTTACACAGTGATAGCAAGAGTGTATGATGATGAACTGTAAATGACAACTATCATCAGCAATGCAAGGATCCAGGACAACTACAAGGAACTCTCAGTGAAAAAGGTTATCCACCACCATAGAAGGAACAGAGGAAGTCTGAATGCAGATGAAATCATATAATATTTCATTCTATTTCCTTCAGGAGTTTTTTTTTTCTTGTGTAAATGCTATGTTTATTTTTTCCACAACAGGACAAACATGGAAATATTTATTGCATGCCAGCACATATATAATTTATATCATATTAACTACTCTTTCTAAGAGGGGGAAAAGGAGACAGGGAGAGAGAGAATATAACTCCAAAATGTCCGATTATTATTAAAATTGTATGTACATGTAATTGGGAAAAATTAATAATAAAATTATATAGTACTCATTCTAAAAATAGCAAAATTGTTCAGTGGAACAGATTAAGTACACAACAAATCAATGAAGTAATATAATGTTTAATAAACACATGTTCGAAAAACTTACATAATGATTTTCTATTTAACCAAAGTTATTTAGAGCATACAGAAATTATTCAGTCAGGCAGAAAGTCCAGGGTCTCCACCAGACTTAGATCAAAATCTTCATAACACATGCAAATGTTATATGTTAAACAATTTAATTATAGAGAATGAAATAATTTTCAAAATGATGGAAAGGAGAAAGAATTGAACAAGAAATAGCGAAAATAAGAATTGATGAAATATGATAATAGGAAAATTTTGTTACATAAAATTGGAAAGGTTTTGTGGAAACAAAGTCAGAGAAGTTCAAATTATAAAGGATGTACTGAAAAGATAATTGTCATGGTAGGGACTCAAAGTCAATATATGCCAGAGGTTGATGTGAACCTATCTTCCTGATTAATAGATCTATTTTTTTATATTATACTATACTTCCTCTGTGAGCATGCATACACACACACGCACACGCACACACACACAAACACACACACACATCATTAATGAGGTCTTAAATAGTTACCTGTGCCAATAGGAGAATAAAGAAACATAGTCCTCAAAGTCACATAACTAGAAGGTGCCAAAGCTCTGAGAAAGAACTTAAACAACACATAATGAAGAATGAGCCATTCTCATGATTCTAATCTATATGAGATGTAATGTTTCTCCAGCTTTCTAAGGCTAATCAACTCTTGTATTTTGCTATAGAATAGATTTCAAAAACTCAACGTCACATTTACAAATAAAAGAAAATGAAAGAATGAATGAAAATAATGTAATAAATACAATGGTTGATCAAAATGCTCTTTAAGGAAGACAAAGAAAATGGCATCTCTTATTTAAGAAACTCATGCTCTAATTATAAAAGATGACATAGAGAGGAGAGAGAGGTGCAGGCGAAATAGAAAGTAAGGGGGACCTTTCAAATACAAAAAGCCTTTAAGTAATGGGCTCATCACCATTGGGAAAGACTGAGGGTCTTAGTTGAGCTTCAAAGACAGGAAGAGGAGAAAGGGATATTGGCCTGAAGGTTGTGAGTCATTCCTAAGCATCCTGGAGCAGAGATGAAGTTCCTACTTAACACTAGTTACTTATGAAGTCCTCCAGGAAGCCCAGAGAAAGTGAGGCTCTAGGGACATTTTGTTATAATAAGAAATCAGAATAATATTTAGTGAAATATGATGATGAATCTACAATATACTACAAATCAATAATAATTTGCAAAGTTGTTCTTGATAGATTATAATATAGAATATTCAGATGTACTCTTCTTTGAATTATTCTCAAATATATATTCATGTAGCCTCTAAATAGGAAATGTATGGGATACTTATTATGTGTAAAAATCAAACACACTGAGAAATTCCTATTCAGCTTGCCACTGAAATAATGTAAGAACACATCTCTATAATACATACCCAGATGCATAGACACAATCACACATATATGTAGTGTAAATGTATGTGCATATGTACATATACACACGTATATTTTTCATTTGATTATATATGCAAAATCTCTTATTTGCATGATTTTCTCCTTGTTCTACACTTCACTTTCCTATAGCTGGCTATGTTCTCTTTTTATCCACTTTCGATTTTAATCTGTTTTTATTAAAATGAAAATATTGTATTTATAATTTGTTTTGTTATATACTCTGAAAATCTCTGAAACAGTTTAGTGATTACAGTGAACAATGGATATATAAATAAATTTGTTTACATTCATCTATACAAATGATTGGATTGCTTAATGTCTTAGAAATGATTTGATATATAAGAGGCTCAGCTATTGCTGTCAGCAGATTACCACAGTAAACAAGATCTATATCTCATTTCATCTTCTTAGAATCATTTTCAAATAAATACAGATATTTTGTCTGATTTCTTATTTAAATGATATTGTATATAAATACATACAAATTTTAGGTTGCAACTTACTTTCTAAAAATTATTTAGGTAGGTTTAATGATAAAAAATGAACGTGCTCTTGTTGAGTGCCCATACTATAATTTTCTATCACAAAATTGAAGATTCCATGAATATAGCAGGTATGAAGACAACAAATTATGCCTTACTGAGGTTTTAAATAAATTTCCTGTGTCGTTTATAACATTTAAATCTTTTTTCCCCTTTTTTCAGTCCAAAAGTAGCAAGGCGGCATTAGGATGGCATGAACTGATCTTTCATTTGCTTGCTGTGTGACCTATGTAGATCATTAAATATCCCATTTAGTCAGCCTATTAGCATTTGTTAAATGCCTATTATGTATCAGGCACTAGATGAAGCAACAAGGATACAAAAGGAGCCAGAAACTAGTGTCAATTTTAATGGAGCTCAGTGTCTTGAGTATATCCCTATTACTTATGTACTATGTTGTTGCACATTATGGAAGGTATATCCTTTCCTCTCCAAATGGAATTTTTGGAACTAACAAATTGCATTTACTTCACATAATTAAATCTGCATGTAAATTTAATATAAGATAATAAGAGATAAAGTGAGGTACCACGATTGTGCTAATTGAATGTTTGTGACTATTGTTTCCTTTTTAATTGCTACTGTTACCATATGGATTGAACAATTAGTGTTTTGACATATTTTTGGTTTCCTCTTTCCTTATTTTTTTCAACAAAAAGATTCAGACATTCTTACTTAGATAATCTAACAGTAAAGTAAGGAGAAGCTATATATATAAAATTGAAAGAGTTGAGAAATAGTTTTAACACTTTTGAGTATGGTGCATATTTTAAGATGCAAAGAGTATAGGAGGAGGACCATATTGTAACTTTATTTAAAATAAATGAATCAAAAACTCTTGACTGTCTGGAACCTCCATATAGTATGAAGACCCAGACTATTTACTCTCTACTACTGACTGATCTTCTATCCTGTTCCACATCTATTGAATGAACTTCCTGGCCTCCTGGAGTAGGAATGATAAACTGTCCAAACTTATGCTTCAGTGATTGATGTAGCATACAAAAGTTTCATTATACAAACTAAAATTCTTATTCCCCACTGCCTACTCTTTTTTCCAGTTCCGTTCATTGTTACACCTCTCCTCCAAATCAATCCTGCTCAAATCTATTCACTCCTTTGACTATGCTTTTTAGAATGACTTCTTTATAAGTGCTTATAAATATTCTTCTTTATAAGTAACAAACATGCATCTTGAAACTTCCATTCTCACTTTTTCTATCTTCTGGTACTCAATGAGCATTGCTTCTCTCCTGATGTCACAGGACGTTGGCCACATTTTTAATTGCTGGTTGTAAGTTCACCTCTTTATTGGTCATGTTGTTGGAGTTAGAATATTCCTTCTTTGCCATTACAACTTCAAGATTCTTCTAACATCATAATTCAGTATCCTCTTATTTGAGGTTGATTCAGTCCATATTTATCACGTGATGAAGATTCTTGGATGTGTTATTTACTGACCTCCAGTATACCTTTCTTCTTCAATGGTTTCAGTTCCTGGCTTATAAATTTCTCTCCTTGACTCTTCTCTCTCCAATACCATAACTAACCTGTGTCTTGACTTATTCATTTCCCATGCCTTACTTCTTTACCTTATCTTCAGTTAGGGAGAGATATAGTGATATCTTTGATTTTGTTCTCACGCACATTTGTCATAATCCCATTGTAATGAAATCCCATTGTAATGAAATCTGAAGGGCTTGTACCTGTGTGCTGCAAGACAAGGGACCCCAAGTGGCTGGGGGGCATGCACAGACTTTCCCGAGCATCTGTGTGGGCACGGAGAAAGATCTCTAACACAGGGACTTTCCCGCGCAACTGTACAGGTGAAGGCATCTCCCCAGGCTCGAATAAAGATCTCCAGGGCAAACTAGGCCATTTAGTAAGGAGCTGGTGCAGACATGAGCAGGTCTGTGGAAGCAGCCCCTAAGACCACTGAAGGAGCCTTGGACAGAGGGGCAGAACAGGGACTACCAGGAGGGCTGACCCCAAGTACAAGGAGACCAGAGCCCCCGTGAACTTAGAAAGTGCAGGCAGACCCTGAGTGTGAAGACAAAGCTGAAAAGGGGCGGGGTTACGATGGCAAGCTGAGAACCCCAGAGGAAGAAAAAGATTATCAAGAAAAACTCTGGAACACTCTACAACTTTTACACCGAGAAAATCCAGACAACAGAGGAGGACAAACAAGTAATCATATCCAAACCTTCCCAAAAAAATTAAAGCTGGTCACAAGCTATTGAAGAGTTCAAAAATGAGATGTTGAAGAAGATGGAAGAGATCTGGCAAGAAAATAACAGTTTAAAAGGCAGAATTTTGCAATTGGAAAGTGAGGCTCAGAACTCAAATGAACTGATAAGCAAATTGAACACCAGAAATAACCAGATTGAAAAGGAAAACCAGTCCCTAAAGGTTAGAATTAAACAATTAGAAGCCAATGATCTCTCAAGACAACAAGAACAAATAAAACAAAGTCAAAAGACTGATAAAATAGAAGGAAACATGAAATATCTCAATGAGAAACTGACAGACCAAGAAAACAGTCTAAAAGAGACAATTTGAGAATCATTGGTCTTCCAGAAAAATCAGAATTTAATAGAAACTTGGACTCCATACTTAAAGCAATTATTCAGCAAAATTGCCCTGAAGTTCTACAACAAGAGGGCAATATAGACATTGAAAGGATCCATAGATCACCCTCTACACTGGACATAGAAAAGTCAACACCAAGGAATATAATAGCCAAATTCAAGAGCTTTCAAGTAAAAGAAAAATCTTACAAGAAGCCAGAAAGAGACAATTCAAATATCAAGGAGCACCAATCAGGATGACACAGGATCTGGCAGCCTCCATGCTAAAAGACTGCAAGGCTTGGAATATGATATTCAGAAAGGCAAGAGAGCTGGGCCTTCAGCCACTGATCAACTCCCTATAGAAACTGACTATATACTTCCAGGGGAAAGTATGGGCATTCAACAAAATTGAAGATTTCCAAGTTTTTGCACAAAAGAGACCATGACTAAATGGAAAGTTTGATACCCAACCACAAAAATCAAGAGAAACAAGAAAACGTAAATAAGAAACAGAGGGAAAAGAAAGGAAACTTATACTTTTTAAAATCTGACTCTTTAAGGGCTCAAATAAGATCTAATTATCTGTATTACTATGTGGAGAAATGCTATGTATAATTCTCTGTACTGAACTCTATTCACTATTATAATATTCACTATTATAGCAACTAGAAGAATAATTCATAGGGAGAGGATAAGATACTAAATGGTCTAAGACCTGATGGATACACAAGTGAATTCTATCACAATTCAAAGAGCAACTAATCCCAATACTATACAAATTATTTGATATGATAAGCAAAGAAGGAGTCCTACCAAACTTTTATGACAAAAATTTGGTACTAATCCCAAAGCCAGGTAGACCAAAAACAGAAAAAGAAAACTACAGACCAATCTCCCTAATGAACATAGATGCCAAAATCTTAAATAGAATACTAGCAAAGAGACTCCAGCAAGTAATTAAGAAGATCATCCACCATGATCAGGTGGGATTTATACCAGGAATGCAAGGATGGTTCAACATTAGGAAAACAATCCACATAATTGACCATATCAACAGTCTAACAAACAAAAATCACATGATTATCTCAATAGATGCTGAAAAAGCCTTTGACAAAATACAGCATCCATTCCTATTGAAAACATTGGAAAGTATAGGAATAGAAGGACCCTTCCTAAAAATAATAAACAGTATATACCGAAAACCATCAACAAGCATTATATGCAATGGGGAAAAATTAGAAGCCTTCCCAATAAGATCAGGAGTGAAACAAGGATGCCCATTATCACCTCTATTATTCAACATAGTACTAGAAACACTAGGAATAGCAATTAGAGAAGAAAAGGAAATTGAATGTATCAAAATAGGCAATGAGGAGACTAAGCTATCACTCTTTGCAGATGACATGATGATATGCTTAAAAAAATCCTAGAGAATCAACTAAGATGCTAGTAGAAATAATTAACAACTTTAGTAAAGTTGCAGGATACAAAATAAATGCACAGAAATCATCAGCATTTCTACATATTTCCAACATAATAGAGCAGTAAGAGGTAGAAAGAGAAACACCATTTAAATCACCTTAGACAATATAAAATACTTGGGAATCTATCTACCAAAACAAACACAGGAATTATATGAAAAAAACTACAAAACACTTTCCAAAAAAATAAAACTGGATCTCAACAATTGGAAAACCATTAATTGTTCATGGGTAGGATGAGCTAACATAATAAAAATGAATATTCTACCCAAATTAATTTACCTATTTAGCGCCATACCTATCAAGCTACCAAAAAACTTCTTTACTGAATTAGGAAAAACTATAACAAAGTTCATTTGAAATAACAAAAATCAAGAATATCAAGGGAAATAATGAAAAAAAATGTGAAGGAAGGGGGCCTAGCAGTACTAGATATTAAACTATACTATAAAGCAGCAGTCATCAAAACAATATGGTACTGGCTAAGAGACAGAAGGGAGGATCAGTGGAATAGACTTGGGTTAATGACATCAGCAAGACAGTGTATGATAAACCCAAAGAGCCCAACTTTTGGGACATAAATCCACTATTTGACTAAAACTGCTGGGAAATTTGGAAAACAATATGGGAGAGATTAGGTTTAGATCAACATCTCACAACCTACACCAAGATAAATTCAGAATGGGTGAATGACCTGAATATAAAGAGCGAAACTATAAATAAGTTAAGTGAACACAAAATGGTATACCTGTCAGATCTCTGGGAAAGGAAAGATTTTAAAACCAAGGAAGACTTAGAGAAAATTACATAATGTAAATTAAATGGTTTTGATTATATTAAGCTAAAATCTTTTGTACTAACAAAAACAATGTAGTCAAAATCAGAAGGGAAACAACAAATTGGGAAAAAAATCTTTATAACAAAAAACTCTGGCAGGGGTATAATCACTCAAATATACAAGGAGTTAAATCAATTGTATAAAAAATCAAGCCATTCTCCAATTGATAAATGGGCAAGAAATATGAATAGGCAATTCTCAGGTAAAGAAATCAAAAGTATCACTAAGCACATGAGAAAGTGTTCTAAATCTCTAATACTTAGAGAAATGCAAA
This sequence comes from Gracilinanus agilis, assembly GCF_016433145.1. Taxonomy (NCBI): domain Eukaryota; kingdom Metazoa; phylum Chordata; class Mammalia; order Didelphimorphia; family Didelphidae; genus Gracilinanus; species Gracilinanus agilis. Next base: position 461,092,326 of record NC_058130.1, on the reverse strand, counting down.
TCAAAACAACTCTGAGGTATCACTTCACACCTAGCAGAGTGGCTAAAATGAAAGAAGGGAAGAGTAATGAATGCTGGAGGGGATGTGGCAAAATTGGGACATTAATGCATTGCTGGTGGAGTTGTGAAATGATCCAACCATTCTGGCTGGCAATTTGGAACTATGCTCCAAGGGCTATAAAAGAATGCCTGGCCTTTGATCCAGCCATACCATTGTTGGGTTTGTACCCCACAGAGATCATAGATAAACAGACTTGTAAGAAAATATTCATAGCTGCACTTTTTGTGGTGGCAAAGAACTGGAAAATGAGGGTATGCCCTTCAATTGGGGAATGGTTGAACAAACTGTGGTATATGCTGGTGATGGAATACTATTGTGCTAAAAGTAATAATAAACTGGAGGAGTTCCAGGTGAACTGGAAAGACCTCCAGGAACTGATGCAGATTGAAAGGAGCAGAGCCAGAAGAACACTGTTCATAGAGACTGATATATTATGGTAAAATTGAATGTAATGGACTTCTGTACTAGCAGCAATGCAATGACACAAGACAGCTCTGAGGGATTTATGGTAAAGAACGCTACCCACATTCAGAGGAAGATCTGCAGGAGAGGAAACAGAGAAGATAAACAATTGCTTGTACGCATGGGTCAGGGTGGACATGATTGGGGATGTAGAGTTGAAAAAACCACACCAATGCAACTAACAACAATATGGAAATAGGTCCTGAACAAGGACACATGTTACAACCAGTGGAAATGTGCATTGGCCATGGGTGGGGGAGAGAGAGGGGAGTGAAGGGGAAAGTAGGGGCATAAAGTATGTAAACAGGTTAAAAATGAATATTAATAAATATTAAAAAATCGAGTCATTCTTTAATTGATAAATGGTCAAAGGAAAAGAATAAGCAGATGAAAAAATCAAAGATATCAATAATCAGATGAAAAACTGTTCTAAATACCTCTTAATTAGTGTAATTCAAATAAAAACAACTCTGAGGTACCACCTCACACCTATCAGATTGGCAATATGAAGTAAAGAAAAATGATAAATGTTGGAGTGGATGATGCAAAATTGAGGCATTAATGCATTGTTAATGAAGTTGTGAACTGATCCAATCATTCTGGTGGGCAATTTGGAAGTATGCCCTAAGGTCTTTAAAAGGATGCATATCTTTTGATCCAGTAATACCACTACTACATATGTATCACAAATAGATTTTTAAAAGGGAGAAGGGAACTGTTTTTACAAAAAATTTATAGTTATTCTTTTTTTTTTTTTGTGGTGGCAGAGAATTGGAAACTAAAAAGATGTCTCTCAATTGGGCAATGGTTGAACAAAATATGGTATATGATGGTGATGGAATACTGTTGTATTATAAGAAATGATGAACAGAATGATTTCAGAAAGAGCTGGGAAAGACCTACTTCAACTGATGCAATGTGAAATAAGCAGAAACAGGAGAACATTGTACAAAGTAACTGCAATATTGTGGAACCATCAAATGTGATAGACTTTGCTACTATCAGCAATGGATTGATCCAAGACAATTCTGAAGGACTTATGAAAAATAATTTCCAAAAGGAATGCAGATCAAGATATATGATTTATCACTTGTTATTTTAGTATACATTTTGAGTGCTTCCTTTAATAAGATTATTCACTTACAAAAATGAATAATATTGAAATGTGTTTTGTGTGATAATACATGTATAACCCAGATCAAATTCCTTGTAAGTTCTGGGAAATGGGAAGGAAAAAGAAAATGAGACAATTTACATCATATAACTTCAGAAAACATATATGGAAATTTATGAAAATTAAAATAATGAATAAAAACATGTCTTTTTAGTACAAAATTTATTAATACATGATATACTCTGAGATATATGTATTATATTGTAATCCAGAGATTAAATCTCCAGAGTGTCTAGTGGCTAGGTGTAGGCCAGAAAATAATGGTATGAAAATCATTGTCTATACATATGAAAATGCATAACTAAAAGCAATTAAGTCTTTAAGCTATAGATTTTTTCTCAGTAATAAAGAAATCCAAAATTAAACAATATTATTTATGATAAATAAAAAGAAGTCTATATATCAATATCAATAATGAGTTTTGATTTTAACATTTTTACAAAAAAAATTTGCCAAAAAGAGAGCCACACTATATTATTTTAATTTGTATTTTTCAGATTATAGTGAAATACAATATTTTAAATTTGTTTTCTGATGATTTTCATTCCATGTTCTTTCCATCATTCCATCTTTCTCCCTCTTCAATAAAGTAGGCAATATGATATAGTTCATACATGCAGTAGTATAATGCATATATTGATGTTTGTCATGTTGTGAAACAAGACACATATTGATTACACTAGAGGAAACCTCAGGAAGGAAATAAAGAAAAGAATATGTTTCAATCTGCCCAAGACTCTGTTAGTTCTAAGGCAGTAGAAAGCTTTTTTCATTTTAAGTTCTTTGGAGTTCTCTTGGATCTTTATATTGCTGATTGACATGTTCAGTCATTCACAGTTGAGCATTAAATATTGTTGATACTATTTAAAACTTTGTCTTCTGCTCACTTCACTTTGCATTGCTTTTTCAGAATTTTTATAATCATCTTGCTTGTAATTTCATGTGATACAATAGTAGCCCATTACATTTGCATAACCCAACTTGCTCTGCCATTCCCCATTTCATGGCATTCCTTCTTTTTCTAGCTCTGTATGGTTCCAGATTGCTCTCCAGAATTGTTGTATCAGTTCACAGCTCCACAAGAATGTATTAGAATCCTGATTTTTTCATCTCCACTCCTTCCTTTATCATTTTCCTTTTCTTTCATGTTCACCAGTCTAATGGACATATTGTGGTACCTCACAGTTGTTTTAATTTGCATTTCTATTGTCAATAGTGATTTGGAGCATTTTTCACATGTCTAATTATAGCTTTAATTTCATCAGAGCTTTTCTTGTTTATACCCTTTGGCCATTACTCACTTGCAAAATGCTTTGTACACCTACAGATTTGACTTAGTTCTGTATATCTATTTGTACAATTTTAATATTAATAGAGTCATTTCCTCTTGGAGGCTTTGTCATTTCTTTCTTTAAGAAGTATTTTCATATTCGAAATGTTATATTTCCTTTTTTAGAAAACTTTCCTTCAGTAATTATTTGTTCAAAACTATTGCTTTTTTTCTAACATTTCCCTCTCTAATGTGTTCTTATAAATCTCTTATTAATTGTTTTTGGAACTTTTCTAGGAGTTAATTTTGGGCTTTACACCTTTTCCATTTTCCTCTGAGGCTTCACACTTTTTTATTTTTGTATTTTTGTTCTCTCCTGAACCTTCATTTTGTTCATCTTTGTTGTTGAAAAATATTTCTAGTGTATGGCATTTCCTCTGTTTTTTTTGATATTTTTTCCTTGATTTTGTTTATAAGATGAAGCTTAGCTTTGTTCTTGGACTGGAAGGAGTGTTATACTGTGACTGATGAGTACTTGGGGTGTGCTCAGCTGTTTTGGTTCTAGATTGAGTGCTCTACAAAGGAGGCCTGATTGGCCTGCTTTGTGGAGTTTTGCAATTGTTCAGTTCATACTGGAACTAGTTGGGTTCTGCTCTTTCATGCCTAGGTTAGACCTCATTGGACTGTGTTCCTCTGACTGCTGCTTATCCTAGGTCATGCCCAGTCTCTATTAAAGCTGGACTATGCAAGGCCACTTTTTTTCCACTGTCAGCTGTTTTGTATTGCATTGGTTCCCATTCTTCTCCTGTTGAGGTTGGATGGACATGGCTGCCCTCTTTCTCCTGCCACTTGCACATTATCACTTCCATTTATGCTGAAGTTTATCCAGCTCTCTCAATTTGTACACCAGTAAAATGAGCCCTCCTTGCTGTCTCTCCATATTGTTCTGGGTCTGAACACTGTTTAATCCCTTATTCTGTTGATTCTGATACTAGGATTCATTATGAGGAGTTTTTGTTCTTTTGTAGTCATTAGATGGGTGGTTAGTATGCTCTCAGTATTTCTTAGTTCATCACCCTTTCAGCCAGAAGTCAACCTACCACAGAATGTTAATATAATTCCTCACTATAGTTATGGATTATAATTTCATAATGTAAGTTAAACCTGCATATACCTACAAAACTAGTCCTCACTGCTAACAGGAAATTCTGGTGTAGATTTTAGGCCATTTGGGGTAACTTCAATCCAAATGAAATTAATTGGAGGCCTGTTTGTGGTTGTTTTCAAAAGAGGGCTATAAAAGTATATTTTTGGCATTTTTGATGGTTAAATTTGATGGGGAGCTCATAAAACCCTAGGAAAACTTCCTGACTATTTTTGATTATTTTGGATAGCAGATTCTTTTTGCAATCTTCTGCACTGTTTTTAGGCCCTGTTAAAATGTTTTTTTTTTCTTCCTGAGGGTATTTGTTAATTTATTTTTCAGTACATGGCACAGTGAATAGAATACCAGTCTTGCAGTCAGGAAGACATCATCATGAGTTAGTTATGAACTAGCTGTGACACTGGGCAAGTCATTTCATCCTGTTGCCTCAATTAACTCATTTCTAAAGTGAGCCAGAGAAGGAAATGGCAAACCATGCCAGTATTTTTGCTAAGAATAACCCAAATTGCATCACATACAGTCAAAAATGATTGAAAATGGCTAAACAAAAACAAATTGTTCTTACTCTCTGACTCTGGAACAGATGCAAAACAATGGCCCTCACAACTATTTGGAAAGCAGCTATGCTCACCACTATACCACTAATGTCGGTCCTCACCACTATTTAGGAAGTTGATTTGTACTTCAGATTGTCAATGTAGATTTTTGAATTACTCAGTTTACCCTTACCTTTGAGAAACCCCATTGTCAAGTACTCCTATTTTGGTTTGAATGTTAAGCACATTTTTGTTTTGAAGGCTTCTCTATTGGATGAAAGTTTTCCTCTCATGAAGCCCAGTTTCTTACTTTGACCTTTGCCTTTGATTTGTTACCACTGACCATTCCCCAATACCATAGCTATTGACTGAAAAGAGGTTTATGCACCTGTTTTGTGGTTAGTCTCTGTAGGGTTCCCAAAAGGATATAAAAAGACTCTCAAGTTCAGTTTCCCTTTGGAATTGGCATCTACCATGGTGTCTTCTCCCAGAGAGGAGTTGGTACTAAGAGTTGTGTCTTCTCCCAGAGGAATTGACACTTTGCAGAGTGCTTTCTCCCAGGGATATGGTTCCCAAGTCCCAGAGCCTTTGGCTCTGTGTGGTATTTAATTTATGATTATGTGTGGTGGCCAGAATAATGAACTTAAACCTTTTTCCCGATTAAAGAGTGGATTTTCTGACTCCTTGGTAGTTCTGTGTTATTTTCTAAAGGTTTCAAAATTTTAAATGTGATTGACATACCTTATTATGTAAGAAACAAAACTCAAAAAGGCATGGTTGTAACATTATATATGGAGAAAGCTTTGAAAAATATGACATTCATTCTGAAACCCAGAAGTCATGGATAAAATGGCTTTTAATTAATGAAAACTACGCATATGTATTTATATTTACACACATATGTGCATGTGTTTGAATAGATAAACCAACAAATAAATATAAAATAAAAATAGCTAAAAATAAGGAAAATTTAATGCTTTTTCAGCAAATACACATATAAAAATCTAGATAATCTCCAGATAAAACAGCAGTAAGAAAGAATATTAATATTAAAGGCATAAATATTAACAAGGAGATAAAATTATTCTTATTCTCTGATAATAGTTTATATGATTATGCAAATTAGGAAAGACAAATGGAGATAATTCCAAACTTTGGTAAATATTCATACACAAAATAAACAGATTAAACCATGTACATTTACAAATAAGAAAAATGAAATCCAAGAGGGAATTATTTAAAGAAAATGTCTTTAAGAATAACTAAAAATTCATAAAAGAGTATTTTTGCATCAGTTTACCAATATTCACTAAAAGAAAATAGAATTAGAAAATTCTTTTTAGAGAAAAGTTGAATGAATAAATCTGAAGAATATCATTACTCATTGTGGCGCTGCACCCATATGGTAACAAACTACTATCTAATTCCTTTTACAAATAGTGCTATGTCAATCACATTTTCAAAGCTAGACGATGTTAAGATTAAAATTTCCAGAGGTTATATATAAATTTATAATTATTTATTAAAAATTAGAAAGTGCTCCAGAGAAAGAAAGGCCTGGATAGCTCCCTTAGCTGCCTTATCCTTGCAACCTGGCTCAAGCCCTGAACCAGACAGCATGTCTACTCAGTCCAGGATTCTAAGGAAAAAATTCCTGCTTCTTCCCCCTATTCCAGTCTATGTAGGCCCTTCTATCATTTTTCCCAGCTTCTTTGATTGGAGGCCTCTGCCTCACTCCAGACTCAAGCCATGTATTCTGGATACCACAAATCATGTAACCTTTTGAATGACCACATAGTGCACATGTCCACTTTTCACTGCCTGACTCTGCCTAGTTTGTTTATTTGCTTCACTATCCAAAGAGCTGGTTTACAAATAAAGAACTTTTCTCCACCCCCATTCACCAAGGGAGAAAAAAACACATTGTAGTTTCAATTTTAATATTATACTTCTTCCCCTTTAAAATTCAAAGTTTGTCTTGGGATGCCAAAAAATGAATATTGGTTAATAATAAATTTTCACAACAAAATATTAAGAAAATTAATTTAGAGAAAAAAAGGCACAAAATAGTAAGGAAAATGATGGAAAGTAGGAATAAAAGCAGAACAAGAATAAAAATAGGAATAAAACAAAATATCAAGCTGTATTACAAAGCTGTAGTTGACAAAACTATTTGCACTGATTTGAAGACAGAAAAACTAAATTAGCTATAGAAATCAAAGTAGGAATAATCAGAAAACATTTTACACAACTGTATATCCACCTTTGGTGTCCACCTTTCATCCAACTTTTACCTGTTTTCTACCTTGAGCATGTGAAGAAATACCTTGGCAAAATGGCCAAGAAGGTAGCTGAAACAGGCACGATAGAATAGTTAGAGGTTGGTAAAACATCAAAGGTGGCAAAGTCATCCACTTTTCTCCTGCCACTAGATAGAGAGAATGAAACCAAGCACTTTGTACACTTCTGCCTCATTTAAATTCAACTGATGAGCAAGTCAAGATACCATTCTTTTCATGTCTTTGGTCCTCTTTGAACTTGAAGAATCAACAGTAATAACCACAACAAACCACCACCACAACAACCATATTCTCTTTTGAATAGACAAAATCTTGAATGTTGCATGTAGTTCTGGTTGACACAGTTCACAAGGGACATAGACAATCTGTATACCCTTCAGAGAAGTAATTAAAGCATGATAAAGATGAGATAATTCCATATGAATGAATGGTTAAGCACTTATTGATTACAAGAGAGTGGCATTAACACTTGGAATACAAATGAAAGAATAAATTACTGACCTCAAGAAGCTTACATTCCAATAGAAGGGAACAATATATACAGAAGCATCAAAGGCAGAGAAATAAATTTTGTTCAGAAAAGTCACAGAAATGATAAAGTGATACCTAGGACAGTATATATATATATATATGTGTGTGTGTGTGTGTGTGTGTGTGTGTGTAAGTGTATATGTATATGTATGTATGTGTATATGTAGGTGTATATGTATATGTATGTGTATGTGTATGTACTTTCCAGAAGCCAGAGCAGTACTGCTTTAATTATTTTGACCAAAGCAAGTGGTGGAAAGTTGATGTGAGAGGGTAGGGAAGAGGGGCAAGGCAATTGAATGGCAAAATGGTTGAGATGGACAGTTAAATGACATAAAAAGTATAATAAGGTTTTGGGACTAAGCAAGTAAAGTAGACTAGTTCAGTTTGCTCTAATTTCCTCAACAAATAATAGTTTAGCCCCATGGCAGGAGTAACAAAACTTAGTAAATTGTTTCCTGAAGTTTGGGGACATGATATCTGTGGGAGACTATGAAAGAAACATCATGATAATGGATTTAACTGTCATCTATATCAAGCAATAAAATGTGTAGAAATCAGATTTTATTTGGGAAAATAATTTCTTTTCCATTAATAATATAAGATAGAGTTCTTCAGTAGGGTTGCCTCATGTTCACCCCTGAGGAATATGCACCTTTTCCTCATATCAAAATTCTCTTGTAGGGTGAGTCCCTCATCTTTGGCAATGTTTTTCATGCAGAATTTTCAGCCTAAAAAGTTTGAATTGATTTTCCAAACAGCCAAAATCCTTAGAAAATTGTGTCAAGAACAACTTCACTTTGGCTAGGCAAATGTGGATCTAGAATATAACCTCACTGGGAAACATTAATGTCATTAAAATTTCATTCCATGTTACCAAAATGCAAAATTCTTAAAAAAAAGTTATTTTATATTTTAATCATGCTGAAAATGTATATTGTGGCTATCAGCCACTATCTTATAGAAATATATTTTTCACTTGGAAATAATGAAAACTATCTGAAAATGAAAAAAGGAAATGAAAATTTTAGGTCAAATTAATAATAAAGATATTAAATATAGAGTATATTTTTCCTTATCCATAAAATGGAAGAAGATCAATGTGATGTCATGAGAAGCAAAGTATATTTGCAGTTTAACAACCTAGATACCCATTCTAGTCCTACAACTTATTTATATTCTCCTCATTCAATTTCCTCATCTTTAAAATTAAGATAGAGGGCAGCTAGGTGGTTCAGTGGATTGAGAGCCATGCTTACAGATAGGAGTTCCTAGGATCAAATCTGGCCTCAGACTCTTCCTATATGTGATCCTGGGCAAGTCACATAAGCCCCATTGCCTAGTCCTTACTGCTCTTCTGCCTTAGAACCAATGCAGAGTATTGATTTTAAGATGGAAGATAAGGCAGATTTTAAGATGGAAGATAAAAATATTACCAGTACTATCTACCTCAAGCAACTTTTTGAGGGGAACACTGTAAAGTGCAACAGAAATGTGGATTATTAATCATTTTAGTCTAAATTTAAAAAAAAGTAATTTAAAAATATAATTTATAATTAATTACAATTAAATATAATTATATTTTTAAAAGTGTCTAGTATAGAATTATCCTGATTTTGGAAGCCCATTTCGGGTTGTCCTATGGTAAAAAACTTGGAAATAATAGAAAAGTGTTGGGAAGTAAAGGAGGAAGGCAAGGAGAGAGAGAGACAGAGAGAGAGAAAGAGAGAGAGAGAGAGAGAGAGAGAGAGAGAGAGAGAGAGAGAGAGAGAGAGACAGAGACAGAGACAGAGACAGAGACAGAGAGAAAGACAGAGAGAGAGACAGAGAGAGAGACAGAGAGAGAGAGACAGAGAGTGAGAGAGAGACAGAGAGAGACAGAGAGAGACAGAGAGAGAGAGAAAGAGAGAGAGATGCAAAGATATAGCAGTTTTCTCTGACTCTTAGCTACCCAGAGGCTTGACTACTCACAATTTTAGAAGAGATAGGAATCACTATGTCTGTTCCTTGTAGTAAGTTGTAAGACCACCAAACTTTACTATCTGTTCTGCCTCTATAAACTTCATATCTCTTATAATGTTGTATGACCTAATGATATATTCTACCAACCCCTGAGATTACTGTTACAACTTAAAGCTACATTACAGGAGAAATTGAAGGGAATTTACTATTACAAAGCATATACTATATGTCAGTAACCATGAGATGCAACTAATGAAGAATATCTCATTTGATTCTCACGACAGTCCTAGGAAGCAGATACTGTTATTTTTTTAATAGTTGAAGAAACTGAAATAAATTAAGGGAAGAGAATTGCCTAGAATTACCAGCTACTAGATGTCTGAGGGTGATTTTGAACTAAATTCTTATTGATTCCCACCCCAAAGTTCTAGTCACTGTTCTACTTAGTTTTCCATTTCTTCACCTATAAAATGGAGATAAAAATCTCTTATTCCCCAGGATTATTGTGAAGGTCAAATCAGATAATATTTCAAAAAGCTTAGTGCACAGTAAGCACCTAATAAATGTTTATTCCCTTTCCTCTCCCTCCACCTGCCCTCCAATTGATCTTTAATATATTGACTTCCCTGACCAAAGTTTAAGCTCCTTGAGAGCAGTGACTGTCTTTATTTTTCTGTTTTTGTTCCTAGTACATACCACAGCTATTAGTACATAGTAAATGCTTAATAAATGTTTTTCATACATTCATTTATTCATGGCTTGTAAGCCATCTTTTTCAAATTTATGATACTCTCATAGTTGCTAGGAACTTTAGAGGACTATAAAGAGAATAAAAATAGATATTGATACCTAACCTAAAATATTAATTTGCATCTAAAGAGTTTTTTAAATTTGGTAACTAAACACTGGATGATGCTACCTGACATCACTTGCATATTTTCACCTTGTGAGAAATCAGCCAGAGCAATACATAATCCCTATGTTCCTGCCACATTGATGCCTTTTAAAACACAAAACGTGTGTTATGTATGTATTTCAGATAAAACAACTCTGTTTTATGGTCTCTTCATAATTCACTAATTAATGACAAAATATATAATTAAATCCTTTCTGTCAGATTATAAAGAGCTATGTGCCTATGTAGTAAAGTGAGAATAAGAATGACACAGAATAGGGGGACAATTTTAGAACCAGAAAGGCTGAGTCTATGTCCTGTTTGTGACACATACTACCTCTGTGTCTCTAACTTTACAAATATTACTTCATTCATCACAAACCTGAAAGATAGATGCTATTTGTATCCCCATTTTATAGATGAGGAAACTGACCCACATAGAGGTATAAGTGACTTGGCCAAGGTTATAAAAATAGTGTCTAAGGTTGTATTTAAAGACATCTTCTTGACTCAATGTCTAGTTCTCTATCCACTGTGTCACCTAGTTGGCATGTGTGTGCATGTATATATGGACACATGGATGCATGTATGTGTAAGCCCACACCAATCTATATGCATACAATATGTATATGCATATATGACAATGCATATACATGTGTGTTCTATAAAGATTAAAAATAATAAAGGCTGATATAATAATAATTAGTATTTTAATTAAAGCCATACTGATAGATAAAGTCATTAGACCATGCGCTTGTAAGAATTTAAAACTGTCGCCAGCGCCATTATTGTTACCTCCCGCCTCTTCCTGAGTCTGCTGGCCAAGAGACCACTCCCCACTAACCCAGGAGATTTAAACTGTTCTCTGTGTGGAGACGTAGGCATCCCCATGCCCAAAGAACCGGAACCAGAAACCCGTTGGACCACGGGAAATGTAGTTTGATAATTTCCACGTGTCCATACAAAATACATATATATAGACTGAAAGATGGCATCCCCCAAATTTCATTCTTACAGTTCATATATAACACATGCAGTTATATGTGTGTACTCTATAGAATATTTTATTAAATAAAATTATATTTTCATAATCATGTGGTTCTTCTGGGGAGGAGTTTCTTGTACTTGGGCAGTGTAAAAATTAAAATTAATACATAATAATAACTCTAAATATTGTTTTTATAAGAAGTAAAGAAATAAATAACAAAATAAAACTACATGCCAAGCTAATCTACCTATTCAAAAATCCTGCTTTCACAGCTGCCCTCATGCCAAGAGAAGAGAGATATCCTGGGAAATCCACTGAATTTATCTCTTGTCTATGTCAGTAGGTAATGACAAGAAGTCAGTGGGCTCCTGGGTAATGTAGTTTTAAAAGTACAAAATTTTCCAATACACATTCCCTCCTGAGGTCTTTGGGAGACTGGTTTCTCTGATGGATCTTATAAACATAACAAACTTTTAATTACAATAATTTGGGGATAAAAGGAAAAAAGGATGAAACCAATGATGGCGAGGCACATTGACCAAAAAAAACCATTAGAAGTCAGTCCCTTTCAGTATAAGAGTGTACATTCAAAACAAACGCATTCAACCCCCCACAGTTCAATCAAGTGCACCCCAAAGTTCATTCTGGTTGTTCTTGATGCAGTGTAGGTTTCTACAGACATCTTCATGGTACTTTCTCCAAACAGTTCACTTTCTGGATTCTAGGAGGTAGCAAATTTCTTATCCTAAAATTACTCTCAAATTAATTTAAATTTTACATTATAGGATAATAACACATTCCCCCCCTGAGAAGGATGGTGAGAAAGAAAGGGATCACTCAGGGATGCATGATTGAGGTGTATGAATCAACTGGAAAAAAATAAAAAAACATCAAAAAGTTCAAATGAAGAAAAAAATAACTTGTGGACAAGATATGCAATATGAAAGTCTTCTATCTAAAAAATTCTAAGTAAAGGAAAAATAAAACTATAACAGGTTCTTAAATCAGGGCCCAATTAAAGTAATTTATATAATTATGCACTTACCCATTGGCAGCCAAGAGGACAGGAAGTTGCCATACTATAAGAGAGAAGAAAGGACTAGATTTTTGTGTGAAAAGGAAGTGTTATTCCATGGTCCAATTTACCTTCACTCTCAAGGATAGGGGGAGCCAGAATGATAGCTGAACTTTTGATAATTGATAGCATGTGGCTCAGGAAATATCTGCCTCTGACATATGTCAAAACAGCCTCAACCTCTAACCACAAACAAATTCAAGTGCTCTTGTTTTGGCTCAAAATTACATCAATCACACTGGGTTTGGTTTGGTCTTTTTTACTTTGTGCTTCTTTGGCATTGTGCAATGGCTCTTTTTTGTATTCCCTTCTTCTGGAATCAGATAGAATCACTAAACAAAATCACTTAATTTTTAAACAATGAATGCCATTATTCTATAGTCTAAAGCTATAATGGGCAAACTATGGCCCATGGGCCAGATGCAAAAGCCTGAAATGTTCTATCTAGCCTCGTGACATTATTCCTAATCTGATGAATATAATGAGTAGGATACAATACAATGAAACTTCAAAAGAGTTGCCTTAGAAACAGACTGACAGATGAGTATTTCCTTTCTTTTGGCCCCCTCTTTAAAAAGTTTGTCCATCACTGGCCTAAAGGAAACACATCTGGGCTTCCAAGGCAAGTAGTGAGCTAGCTCTCAGCTATTGGTAACGTAAAGAAACAGCAACAGCAGCAGCAGCAGGATTAGAACTAGAAGTAGCAAAAGCAGGCAGCTGGGAGTTAGCAACAGGAATCTGGATCAGCAGCAAAAAGGATCGGCAAGAGAAGTGGCTTATCCTTTTTGGCCAAGAGCTCCAAGAAAAGCCACTCAAAAGATAGCAGCCAGGAGACCAGGGAAAATGGGAAAAAGAGAAGAAAAACACAAACACAAACAACACAAACACAAACACAAACACAAAAAATCACAGGAGCAGGGCAGCTTTTCAAAATATATCTAGGCTATCTTAAAAATATTCAGAATTCTTTTTCCAACTTTGGGTTGTCAAAAGTATAAAAATTAAAATTAATACATAATAATAACTCTAGATATTATGGTTTTACAAGATTTATTAGTAATCACTAGAAGTAAAAGATTAAATAAGTAGCAAAATAAAACCATGTTCCAATCTCATCTACTTGTTCAAAAGTCCTGCCTTTACAGCTGCCCTCATGCCAAGAGAAGAAAGCTAGCCAAGGAAATCCACCAAATTTATCCCCTGGCTATGTCAGTAGTTAATGAGAGGAAGTCAGTGGGTTCCTGAGTAATGTAGTTTCAAAAGTACAAAATTTCCAATAACACAGCAGCAAGTCAACATAGTAGATGGAGCACTGGACCTGGAGTAAGGAAAACGAGTTCTAATCTGAAATTCTAGGCAAATCATTTAAGATCTTTTTCTTCAATTTCCTCATCCATAAAACAGAGCTGAAAATATCTCCTACCTCTCAGTAATTTTGTGAGGAATATTAAAGATAATTATAAAGTGTATGACAGTTTATGGCACACAATAAACACTTTGTGAATGCTATTTTTACTTATTTACTTGTTCAGGTTAGGAGCTTCATTTTTTGCATAACTAATAAATTTATTTTATGAGAAGAATTAGATAGAAAATATATAGATGAATAAAGGCATCCAAATTTAGCATATAATTACATAATCTCACTTTGAAAAAGCTTTAGATATTATTATTAGCCCTCTGATAAGCAAAGGGTAAATTCAAGGGAAGTCATAGTCAAAGAGTTCTGCTAATAGTTAAGCTCATATTCAATCTATTTAATATCATAGAGATCATAGAATAACTTAAGTCCAGGTATCCAAGTCTATTCTTAGGATCACAAACAATCCACTGATGTTATTGTCTTCCTAAAGCCCTTAAACTTTTAAAAATGTTCTTCGCTTCTGTAAGGAATGGTATATGAAAATACAGACCTTTTTTTAGTCTGAGTGTTTCTTGTGTTAATGATTTATACTTATTCTGTAATGTTGGTAGTTTGAAATTCTAATATTTAAAACTGTACATATTGTTTGTCTACCCAATATGTCTTTAATAGAAATCGTATTTGTTTATTAAAAGTCTAATTGCTGCAAGATATGGTAATCCACACCTACAATTCCTGCTACTGGCAAGGCTGAGGCTGCTAGATTGCTTGGCATCATCTTTAAAAAAAAGGTAAAATTAAAGTCAAAGTCCTCATTGTGTTTTCTTGTGTATTCACTTTGCTTCCTTCAGTTAACTTTACCCCTTTTCCTCATTGAAATTATTTCTCTTTGTAACTTTAGAATTTCATTTATCCTCCTTAGGTAGACTGTCACTGTAGAAAACCTAAGTCTTCAGGTCCTACTTGTCCTTTCATTGTACATAATGAAATTTTTTTTCCTCACATTCATTCAGAAAATCAGATATATTTCTTTCCTAGTCTTCAATATCACAGATTTTGTAATCTATTTGTCACTTTTCCTCTATAACTCAGCGTGAGTACTATTAGAAGCAGCCAAGGGGCCTAGGCAGATGCTGTTGATGGTACATGATTAGGGAGAGAGTCCCAAACCATGACTGTATGTGAGTTAGGTAACCTCCCACAGCAGCAGGGTCAGGTCTCCTTTAACCCCAAGATTCTCTGCTACAGGCCCAGGAGCTTGGAACCAATCCAGCCAAGACAGTTAGTAATGGTTCCAGGAAATAGATTGAAACTTCCTGAAACCTCAAAATCAAGATAGGATAAACTGGCTTGGAAAGGATCTGATTGCTATTAATTAGATGGTTGATGGTAAGGTCACCAAGGCTCCAAGATTTTTTAGGCTTAAGGTTAACCAGGGTTTATTTATAATTAAACAGAGGGAAAGTAATGGTAGTTAGGTGGGTGAAGGAAACCCTAGAATCTTGCCTAAATTGTTGATGTTAATTAATCTTGAAGCACTAGTTGATGTCCCTAGGTGCAGAGTATGATAAAGCCTTGAGGGCAAATCCTAACTCTGTTGCTTGTTGCTGAGCCCAGAACCTGGCAAGCCCCTGGGTCAGTAGCTGCTGTTTTTGGTTGTAGCTGTTCTCACTAGCTGGTATGTAAGGATGTTGTCTATGCCAAGGAAGTATTGAATATATGGCTAACAATTGAATTAGTCCCTACCTGCCTAACAGAAACTCATTCCTAAACCACCCTGGGGCCCAAAACCCTCTTTTCTTCCTTAACCCTCCAGGTGAGTCAGAGAAGTGAAGCTCCAGGGGTTGGAGGACACCCTTTTATACCCTGTCCTTAACTGTCACCCTGGCACAGGTCCTGGGTGCTCTGCCAGGTTCTGTGTTCCAAAGTGGCAACTGCCAACTTGTACCCCCAGAAATATGGCTACTCATTTCTGTATTTTACATCTCTAACTCAGCAGCCAATATATAAAAGTCAATTGCATTGCTTCCTCCATCTTTATTGGAATGACTATACGGCTGGGGTGAGCTTAGAAGCCTTTAGTTATACTCCTTTTAGACTAATGATAGGACTTGGGAATATCTAGGTATTTTATGTCTTCCATACTTACTACTTTATGACCTCATATTACACTTTTGATTTACTTCCTTAATTCTTATTTCCTCTTTTCATGCAGGTTGCCATTTGTTGTTGTTGTTCAGTCATTTCAGTTGTATCTTAATCGACCTGAGTTCATTTTTTAAGTTTAAATTTTTTCCCTCAGACTACCTGTTGATACTTGGGTGATTTTCATGCTTAAATCACTCAATAACATGTAGCAATGTACTTTTTACTATGATTTATTTTATATGTAACATAATATAATACGTAACAATATTTATACTATATATAAATTATACAAAAATGTGAGAAATTAGAAGAAATATATGTATCCAAGAGAAACAACTTCTCATGTTATTTCTTTTCAAGTCTATGTCTCTTCTTTTGTCTCATTTCTCTCTTGAAGAATGCAGGTAATTTGTATAGGTAATCCATATATAATTATAAATTTTCCTCTTCAGAATGTTGTAAAACAAGAAACATATTGCTTACAAAATAGAAAAATTAATGGAAGAAATAAAGGGAATAATGATATGTTTCTATCTGCATTTGGACTTCATTTGTTCCATCTTTGATGGTGGATATTGTTATATTAAATAACCTGGGAAGAGATGGATGCCATCTTGAATGACAGGGATAGCAGTTGAAAGACTCGGAATGTTCCCAGGTTCCATGAACCAGGGGCAAATGTTGGTTGGCCCCATGGTATAAATTCCCATCACCACCACTTTGAGGGAGGTCTCTGGACTGAGAAGTCTCTGATCTCAGAGGTTGAGAACTGGAGAACACAGATCTCTGCCAACCTGTGTGGTTCAATCTGGGAAGTGGGTGGCTGGAAGGATGGTTGAAGGGTGGAAAAGGATGTTTTAAGAAGAAGAGAGTAGGAATAAGCCTGAATCTATTTCCTGATAGACTGTGAGAGCTAGTGAATCACCAATTCTAGTAGTGGGAGAACTGAGAGAAAAAAGACCATCAACACATCTGCAGCAATAATCTCCCTATTCTCTGGCTGGAGATAGAGGGAAAGGGTGAAATCTCAAGCCTCCACCTGATCAATAGCCTCCAGTCCTGATTGTTAATTATTCCAATAGATAATAGTTCAATAGAGTTTCCAATAGCCAATCTTTGACCTTGTTATCCTTTCCCTAATTATAGATAAAGGTGTGTTAGACAACAAGTACCTACCTGAGTGGTCTTTCTATCACAGCCCTTGGGAAGGGAGTCAAACGCAGTCTGATCTTGAATGTTATCCAAGGCAGATCAATAGCTCAATACCAATTTATCTAACCCCAGGTGGGCCTGGAGAGGTTACCTATCTATCTAAACTCTCAGGGGTCCCTACTTGGGGAGCTATTAAAGAATCCCTAACAGGTTATCAACCAAACCTGTTAGAGAGAAGGATATAACTTACAGCAGCAACCAGGGTGATAGGAATAGGTATTCCTCCCACCAACTGCAGCTGAGGAGATCATAGAGAGATACATATCATCACCATCATTATGTGTCTATATTTCCCTTGTATCCTTTATTCCTATAACAATATCTATTTTTTTTGGCATGAGTTCATTAGAGTTGTTCTAGATCCTTGTCTTGTTGATAATAGTTAAATCATTCACAATTCACAGTTGATCATCATATATTATTGTTGTTTCTAAGTACAATGTTCATTAGTTTAATGCACTTCACATTACTTCACTTTCTAGATGGTGGTCTTGCCTGTGTGTGTGTGTGTGTGTGTGTGTGTGTGTGTGTGTGTGTGTGTCTGATCATATTGTTTGTTATTTCTTATGGCACAGTTGTATTCCATTACCATCACTTAGCGCAACATGTTTAGCAATTTCACCAACTGAAGGGCATTCTTTCAGTTTTAAGTTCTTCTTCACCAAAAAAACAAAAAAGAGCTACTATAAATATTTTGTAGCATATAATTTCTTTTCCTTTTTCCATGACCACCCTTAGAAAATAAACCTGGGGGGTTTTACTGGGTCGAAATATATACAGAGTTTTATAATTCTTTGATTATTGATACTTCCAGATTTCTATCCAAAATTGTTGGATCACTTCATATTTTCACTAATGTGTCCCTCTTTTTCCACAAACCCTCCAACATTTGTCATTTTCCTCTTTTGTCGTTTTAGCCAACATATGTATAAGATGATATCTTTGAAGTGTTTTGATTTCTATTGTTTTAATAATTAATCATATAGAGATCATTTTGTCATATAATTATATTTTGCTTTGATTTCTTCATTCAAAAACTATTATAGAAAAAGAAGTAATATTAGCTCACATACCTAAAACTGATAAGATCTACTTGCTTCCACTGATGTTATGGAACAGTGTTGAAACAATGATATATGAATAGATTTAATCAATTACATGAAAATGTATAGTTTATGATTTTAGAAGGCAACTTTATGTTAATCAAAATATTTCTAAAATTGTATTTGGGTATTTTTTATTTGTTAAAACATCTTCATATAAACAATATTGGTCTTAGGACAAATGAAATTCCTACTTAACAGTAACCTAACGAGCATTCTTTTACTTTTGGTAAATAATTACTCTCCAACACCAAATCTCAAAATTTGGACAATGTTGTTTTTTTTATTATTAAATAATATGTTTCTCTGCTACATTAAAAAAACAATAATTCTTTCTTCTCTTCCTTCTCCCTATTAGAGATGGCCTTACTTGAAAAAGAGATATATGTATAAATAAAACTGTCTTACTTATTATTATTTTTTAGTTCTTTCTCTGGAGGTAGACCTAGGAGGTAAATTGAGTTTTATAGGGTTTGATTGCATTATATTTACTTCTTGATAATTTTCATCAAGGGTTATTATTTATAAGGATTTTAAAATAACATCAATATGTCTATGGGTATCTATACACAAAAACGTGGTATTGTGAGTTTACCATTTGGCTACATATGATTATCATTTTGTTCTGAATTTAAGTCAATTCTTCCCCAGAGTCCTTCATTAATTTGTTGAAGAATATCCACATTGTTTACTTTTTAGTTGCATGCCAAATTTATTGATTTACTCTTTTTCTGTTTTATATGAATTTTCACCTAAGTATTGATCTGACTTCATCCCCCAAATTTTGATGTTATCTCCTTGTTGGCATTCCTTTTAATAAATTATTGATTGTTTTTATGATTTGTTCATTGACTCACCCATTCTTTAGGATAAGGTTATTTAGTTTCCAATTAATGTTAGTCTTTTTTTCTGAAGCCCTTTGTTGAGTGAAATTTTTATGGCATTAATGTATGAAAAGAGTGTATTTAATATGTCTAGTTTTCTGTATTTGGTTGTGAAGCTTTTATGTTTTATATATATATATATATATATATATATATGTGTGTGTGTGTGTGTGTGTGTGTGTGTGTGTGTGTGTGTGTGTGTGTGATTTTTTAATAAAAATTCCATGAATTGCTGAGGAAATGTATATAGCTTTCTATTACCATTCAGCTTTCTCCAAAGCTGGATGAAATCTAACTGTTCAAATATTCTATTCATTCTCTTAATCCCTTTATTTATTTATTTTCTGCATTTGATTTATTTAATACTGAGAAGGGTAGATTAATGTACTCTACTAGTTTAGTTTTGTCATCTATTACCTCTTGTAAATTTTTTTGGGGGGCAGGAAGTTTTCATCCCATCATATCCAACTTAACTTCATCCTCCCCAAATATGTATGCTTAGTTCTCTGTGCTAATACAGTTCATAAATATCTTTCACACATTATGTACTCTAAGTACTTTGGATACCTACTGTGACTTATTTTCCAGTTTGCAGTTTTGTAAGACATCAGGGACCTGTTTTTTTCAGAAAGTTTTTATTGTAAGTTGATGACTTTTTCTAACATTTTCTTTTCTAATTTTATTCTAACTCTCTTATTATTTGCTCCTCTTTTGGAAATCTTCTAGTAGTTCATTTTGGGTGAAACATTTTTTCACATTTGCTTTTGTGGCTTCACACATTAATGATTTGTCATTGCTGTCTTATGAATTTGAATTTTGGTCTTTCATATTATAAGGATAAAAATAATAAAGGCTGCTATAAATATATATTAGTATTTTAATTAAAGCCATGCTGATAGATAAAGTCATTAGACCATGTGCTTGTAAGAATTCAAAATTGCCGCTCTAGTCATTATTACCTCTTCCTCAGTCTGCTGGCCAAGAGACCACTCCCTCCTAACGCAGGAGACTTAAACTCTTCTCTGCGTGGAGGCTTAGGCCTCCCCGCGCCCAAAGAACCGGAACCGGAAACCCGTTGGACCACGGGAAATGTAGTTTGATAATTTCCCCTTGTCCAGAAAATACATATATATATATATATATACTTAAAGATGACATCTCCCAAATTTCACTTTTACAATATTGCTGAAATGGTTTTTCAGTCTTAGAGTTTTCTTTTCTCTCTTCTTTTAAGTTTTATTTTTTCCAAATTATGTCAGTACATTTTCATTAATTGTTTTCTGAAATTTTGGGAATTTATGTTCTCTCCTTCCCTCCTAAACCTCCCCTGCCCCAAACTAGGAGGTAATACTTTATTGGATGTTCCTGTGTTATTATACAATAGACATGCCCAAGTTCCTCATCTGGTGAAAGAAGACACATATCTCTTACAATAAAAAAAAAATTCATGGAGGAAATGAAGTGTAGAATGCCTTGCTTTCAAACTACATTCAGACTTTGTCACTTCCTCCTCTAGCATTTTATGGTCTTTTATGTTTTGGGTCCATCGGAGTTGTCCTTGATCCTTCCTTTGCTGATAATAGTTGTCACTTGCAGTTGATATTCATACTTATTGCTGCTACTGTGCATGCACACTTCACTTTGTATCACTTCATATAAGTCTTTACACTTTTTTTGGTGGTCACCTGGTTTGTCATTTCTTATGTTGCAATAATAATCCCTTACAATATCTGAAATCATAACTGCATATCTATCCAATTTTGACTGATCAAAAGTAGGTTCTGTACCAGCTTTTATTTTTCTCTGAGGTGTCTCCCTCCTCTTAATATATTTTTTGTAATAAGTATATTTTGAAATTCTGTATTTTAGTCCATTCTCCTCTCTTCTTAGATTTTATGTGTAAGTTATTGCCATTCATATTCAGAGTTAAAGTTACTGTGTGTTTCTCTCCAGCTCATTTTCCCCTGTTTATCTTCCTCTTCCTCTCCTGTCAGTCTTTTCAAAATATTTTTGTTTCTATAACCTCCCTAAATTCACTCTCCCTTTTTTCTATCCCCTTTTTACTTCCTTCTCTACAGGGTAAGATCAGGTGCTATAACTAACTGTGTGCAGATGTTTTGTCCCAATTTGGGCCAGTACTGATGAGAGTAAAGGTCAAGCATTGCTTATCCTCACCTCCCATCCTTCCTTCTATTTTACTGATTCTTACCTGCCTCTGCATGAGAAATAAATTACTTGTAATTTTCTCTCCTTTTCTCTTCCCAGTGTATTGACCTTTCTTATCGCTTGATGATGTTTTGATTTTTTTTTTCTTTTTGGATATCTCATCATATTTAACTTACTTCCTTCTTTCTGTCAATGCATATTTCTATTTATTTTCATAATAGTGATAAAAGTTCTTAAATAATTTCCATATTTAAGTACCCTAAGTAATTTAGATACCTTAAGTATCATATATTACCTTAAGTGTTGTAATTATTATTTTCTTTAATCATGCAATCAAATTAATACTATTGTTTCACATGATTACATTAAGCCTTCTTGTTTCATAGTTTTCTTTGGTATCCTAGTTAACTGTTTCCATGTAGGAATGTGACCAGTTTAACCCCATTGAGTCCTTTGGGTGTTTTTCTTTTCTTTTTCTTTTTTATGTTTCTCTTGAGTATCAAACTTGATCATTAACTATTCTTTTATCCTCTGGTCATTTGTTCAGGATTGACTAGAAATCTTCTAATTCTTTAAATGTGAATTTATTCCTTTGGAATATTATTCTCAATGTCACTGGATAGGTGACTTTTGATTGTAGTTTGTGTCATTTGAAATTGTTGTAAGCCCTGGAAGACTAAAACTCCCAAAACTCTCTCTGCTACAACTTCCCCTGACAACTCCCACTTCCTTTGTGGGAGGTGTCATGGAAAGTATAAAAGAGAAAGTTTGGAGACTTTTTTCTCTGGACCCTGGAAGCACTCTCTACCCTGAGACCCTGATCTCTCTTGGTGCCTTTTTCCCTTTCTTCTTACCTCCTAGTTTTCCCTAGACCTTCCCTTTCTTAATCTAAATAAAACCTAGCTATTTTAAATCCAAAAGTTGCTCTCAGATCATTTATTAGAGCCCCTGAAGGGCTCTGATCAATCCCCCCCGCCAGGATGGGGATGACTACCTTCCTTTCCCTTCTATCTTCCTCTCTCCTTCCTCCAATCATCCTACCTTCCTCCATTCACTTTCACCCTACAGTTTCTAGATCCTTTGTTTTGTGATATATCATATTCCACATTTTTTTTATATTTTTATGTAGAAGCTGCTAGTTCCTGAGTAATCCTTGTAATGGCTCCATGATATTGTATTTTTTCCCTTGGCTACTTGCAATGTTTTCTCATGGGCCTTAGAATTCTGGGATTTGACTCCGATAGTCTAAGGACTATTAAATTTGGGGTCTTTTTCATGTGGTGATTAGTATAATCTTTCATTTAATAATTTTGCCTCTTGTTAAAGAATATCAGAGCAATTTCACCTCATAATTTCTTGCAATATGATGTCCAAGATCTTGTTTTTGATCATGGCTTTCAGGTGGTTAAATGAGTCTTTGATTATATAACCTGAATCTTTTTTCTAGGACTTTTGTTTTTCCAATTAGACATTTCAGATTTTCATCTATTTTAAAATTTTTTTTGAATTTGTTTTATTGTTTCCTGCTATCTTATGATATCATTTGCTTCCATCTGTCTAATTCTAATCTTGAGAGAGGCTGAGTACTTGCATTTTTAGGCAGTTATTTTCATATCTTTGATTTTCCTTTTTGAGGATTGTTTTCTTCAGTGAGTTTTTCTTTTTTTTAATTTAGAATATTGTTCCATGGTTACATGATTCATGATTTCCCCCCACCTTCCTTCCCTCCTAACTCTTGGAACTGACTGCCTCCCACTTCCCCCTCCCTCCAATTGCCTCCTTCTACTATTGTGTTATTTCTCTTCTACTTTTCTGTGGGATGAGATAGAATTCTATATCCCAGAGAACAGGTTAAGATAGAATTCTATACCCTACTGAGTATACTTGTTTTACCCTCTCTGAGCCAGTTACCATGAGAGTCATATTTAAGCATTGCTGTCACCACCTTTACCCTCCCCTCTTTATAATGATTTTTCATGCCTCTTTATGTTATATAATTTACCCTATTCTATCTCTCCATTTCCTTATCTTTCAGTGCAATCCTCTCTTTCAGCCCTTGATTAATTTTTTACAAATCATTCATAAGCATTGTGTTAGTTAAAATCACCTGGGGTTCTATTTGGAAGGATTGAACCTTAATATAGTGTTTGTCAAACTTCTGTGGACCTGTGGGGGTCCTTAAAACTACATTTCCCATGGTCCAACGGGTTTCATGGGTTTCCTGTTTTGGATGACGTATTAAAGGTGAGGGACTATTTTAAGTAGGGGGTAGTGAGTTGGAACTTCCTCTTTAGTTACCTGAGCTCAAGGAGAGAGGAAGGTAAATGGCTGAGGTGAGGTTGGAAGAGGTTTTTCTTACAGGCACATGGTCAGTTTATCTCTATGAGCATGGCTTTTATTAAAATACTATTCTCCCTTTTGATCTTGGCCCTCATCATTTTTAATCATAACAGTTTGGCGACCACGAAGGGACACGAACCCTCAATCTTCCAGATAGCCTAACGATAGCCATGCTTTCCTTTTGGCCTGGCTCAGCTCTTTTGAGCACTTTTTTTTAAAAAAGGAAAGTGGCTTTCCTTGCCATGCTTTTGCTAAAAGCAACAGCATGTTTTTGTCTGGCTTTTGGCTTTAAAACTAAAATGCCAGAGCCCAGCCAGTGTGTCTCTGCTGCTGATCTCCTGACTCCTGACCTGATCTCCATTCCTACTGCTTCCTGACTATAAGCCTGCCAGTGTTCCAGTCCCTGTGATCTTCGCCACTTTTCCTGACTCCATTTCTGTGAATCAGGAATCCTGGGAATTCCAAGAAGCGACCCCCACCCTGACTTGCCAAAAGCCAAGGTTCAGCTTCAACTCTATCGCTAAAGAATTTGAGAAATATATTCCCCTTTCTCCCTATTTCTAGCCTTCCATGTGTTTCTCTAAAGACCTAATTTAGGCAACCCCCACCCCCACAAGCTCTACACGTGGTATTTTCTACAAAACTGACCTAAGTTTTTCTCTAGCCCTGAGCCCATGACCTGACACCAAGTGGACCTAGCTTTTACCCTTAATTGGGCCACATGGCCTATTCACCCCCATACCTGCTCAGAACTTTGAAGTAAGAGTAAAGACGGATTATAAAAAAAGCCCTTAAACTCAGCAGAACTCAATCAAAAGTACCTTAAATTGAACAAGGGGTGAACTTTTAAACCTCGGAACTGAATGAGTTTTATTTCTGTTTTAGAGAGACTATATCTTACTGTATTTTGCTAATTAGTTTTGTAAATTAATCTTGCTTATTTCGTTGATTTTCCTGTTGCACTGAATGGTTTTAAGTTAATGTAGTTTGTGGCTGCTAGATTAATTCTGTTAATGATTTTATTGTAACTCCCAAATAATGAAAAAAAATATTAGAACTGGTAAGAGGTTTTGACCTGCTTGTTATCTGATACTCATATTATATTTCCTAATTTATTTCAGGTTTCATTTTTACTGTAATCAACAACAATGCTATGTTCTCGTACCATTTGAAAGTTACACATTTTAAAAGTTACAAATTGCCTTAATTTTGTTTGACTTTGGAGAGTTTGGTGATTGCCTTGTGATTTAAATTGTAATTTTATGAGAGTCTTTTAAAAATTTACTTTAGATGCTTAGTAACCTTCTGTATAAATGACAAGTTTTTTATGTATTTATTTTAAAGAATTGTTGTCTTAAAGGATAAGCTTTATATATTTTATTGTGAAGAATTGTTGTCTTATATTTTTTTTTTATGTATTAGTCTATGTTTTAGCCTCTTTTATCAGAAGGGTCTAGAATTCTTGAGAATAATTTAGACCAGAAGGTTGTTTTTTTAATATCAGGTTTTTATATGGAAGCAGTAACAGAATTTGTTGAGAAACCCTTAGCCAAGGTTTAAAAGTTGTAACAAGTATATGATTTTCTGAACATCATTGTTTATTGTTTTAAAATGTGTTATTAGAAATATGGTACTCTATTTGAATGTGCATTGTGAATCTGCTATTTTGTAAAACCCACTTCCTCTCACAGAAAATATCATTTTTGGGTAACAAAACCCTTCTAGTTCTAAGCTATATATATATTTTTTTTAATTTTTAAACCCTTAACTTCTGTGTATTGACTTATAGGTGGAAGATTGGTAAGGGTAGACAATGGGGGTCAAGTGACTTGCCCAGGGTCACACAGCTGGGAAGTGTCTGAGGCCGGATTTGAACCTAGGACCTCCTGTCTCTAGGCCTGGCTCTCAATCCACTGAGCTACCCAGCTGCCCCCTGTATATATATTTTTTTATTTTTTAAAACATTTTTTATAGAGCAATTGATTTTTCCTTTTTTCTCATCTTGTACTGGAAGTACATATATAATCATTATTTATCCTTTTTTTTGATTCTACAGCGAAATAAGCTCAATGCAAATACCTGAGTCTGAGCCTGAGACTATGGGATTGTGATTTAATGCCTCCCTGATTCCAGGAGAAGTGCTGAGCCACATGGTCAGAGACTTGACTAAAAGATATGCATGGATTGCAGAGTTCTATACCAATACTTTAGGGCTTGGAAATTGGGGTTTGAGTCCTAGTCTTTTCTAAAACTTTAGAGGACGTGGGTCCCCTCAACTTAAATTCCTAGTGAAGCACCTAAGATTGGCTATCATTTAATGGCTCATACCCTCAGAAGGTGCAAGGAAAAATTGGATCAAAGAAAGGCATTTCCCTTATTCCTCTATATATATATAGAGTAAATGGCAATTTTTCTGTAGTCCTGGCCCTAAATGGGTTATAGCATACTGCTTAAATTGCTTTCATTGGGCCTTGAATCAAAGGCCTGTTGATTTCCCCTACATTTTTTTGCACATTTTACATTTCGTTCACAAGTTAATTTTTTCTCCTTTTTTTTTTAATTTTATTCTTTTTCTTTTTCTTTTTTTATTATTTCTTTTGCCAATTGATTTCATGCACCCCCGTGACTCACTTAGCCATGCATCCTTGGCTGACTTTTTCAGGGGATAATGAGTTAGTTAAATATTTTCCTCAGGGGTGTGTGTGTTAAGTTTTTATAATCATAATGTCTGAACTATAATCTATATTGCAAGTCAATTTTTAATCCTTTCGAAGTAAACTCAGAGGGTAATGTTAATTCTCAGAAGGAAATGTATGTTTTATAATCTATAATGTAAAGTTTAAATTCTTTGAAAGTAATTTCAGGTTAAGGATTTTGCCATCTCCCCAGAATCCAGACAACGAACCTGTTTGGTGGAGGCACCAAAAGATGCCTGAAGAGCTTTCACTGGATCATGAAGATCCAATTTGAACTTTGGGGCACAGTTGATCTGAACTATGGGGTTGGATGCATTTATTTTGAATGGACAGTTTATGCTAGAAAGGGGGATTGCCCCCTTAATGGTTTTTTGTCAATGTACCGAACATTGGTTTTGTTCTTTCTCCCTTTTATCTCTAAATTATTGTAAACACTAATTTGATTATATTTTCCTTATCCATTGGGGATATTTATCTCCCAAAGGATCACAGGGGGGTAATGTGTTAGTTAAAATCACCTGGGGTTCTATTTGGAAGGACTGAACCTTAATATAGTGTTTGACAAACTTCTGTGGACCTGTGGAGGTCCTTAAAACTACATTTCCCGTGGTCCAACGGGTTTCATGGGTTTCCTGTTTTGGATGATGTACTAAAGGTGAGGGACTGTTTTAAGTAGGAGGTAGTGACTTGGAACTTCCTCTTTTGTTACCTGAGCTCAAGGAGAGAGGAAGGTAAATGGCTGAGGTGAGGTTGGAAGAGGTTTTTCTTACAGGCACATGGTCAGTTTATCTCTATGAGCATGGCTTTTATTAAAATACTATTCTCCCTTTTGATCTTGGCCCTCATCATTTTTAATCATAACAGCATACATTACATATCATATCATACATACATATCATTCCATACCATTACATTTATATCATATCATAATCTGCTTAGTTTTCCACTTTCTTTCTGAGTAAATTCCTTCTATCTTATCTACTACTAGGAGTAATTTTTTTTGAGAATTACAAAAATCCTTTTTCCTTGTAGACATATAAACATTTTGACTTTAATGAGTCCCTTAAAATTTCTCTTTCTCATTTAACTTTTTGGGCTTCTCTTGAGTCTCATGTTTGGACTTCAGATTTTTCTTTAGGTCTGCCTTATTCCTCAGGAATGCTTTGAAATATTCTATCTTATTGGATGTCCATTTTCCCCCCTGAAAGAAATATACTCAGTTTTAATGCATAGTTGACTCTGGGTTGTAAACCCAAATCTTTTACCATTCTGAATATCATATTCCATGCCTTTCAGTCCTTTAATGTAGAATCTTCTGGGTCCTGCGTGATCCTGATTATAACTCTATGGTATTTGAAATATTTTTTTCTTTGACTTGGTGGCTCTTGAATTTAAATACTATATTCCTTGAAGTTGTCATTTGATGATTTCTTTCTGGAGGTAATCTTTGAATTCTTTGAATTTCAGTTTTATTCTCTTGTTTGAGGATCTCCAAGCAGTTCTCTTTGATAATTTCTTGTAATATGATATCCAAGGCTTTTTTCTTGATCATGGCTTTTAGATAGTTCAATTATTCTCAGATTGTCTCTCCTAGTTCTATTTTCTAAGTCATTTGTTTTATCAGTAAGATATTCCATGTTTTCCTTTCTTTAAATTCCTTTGAATATGCTTTAGTGTTTCTTGATTTCTGATGATATTATTAATTTCTAGTTGGTCAGTCCTGATTTTGAAGTCTTGATTTTCCTCTGTCAGTTTTTCGTTCTCCTCTTTAAATTGGCCCATTTCTTCTTACATTCCTTTCATTTCTCCTTCCCAATTTTCTCTGCCTCTCTTAATTAGTTTTTAAAGTCCTTCAAAAGTTCTTCCAGAATTTGTGTCCAATCCATATTTTTCTTTTGGACTTCACCTGTGTTTCCTTGGCTTCAACTTCCCTCTTCTGTGTCTGTACTTTGTTCTTGTCTCTATAAAATTCTTTAGAGTTAGGTCCTTTTTTGTTGTTTGCTCATTTTTCTTATTTAATGAAGGTAGGCTTGGTGTGATGATGTGATGGCCTGATTTCTAGTAGCTGTGAGAGCCCTTTGCCCCTGATAATTCAATTT
The DNA here is from genome assembly GCF_016433145.1 of Gracilinanus agilis. Lineage (NCBI taxonomy): Eukaryota > Metazoa > Chordata > Mammalia > Didelphimorphia > Didelphidae > Gracilinanus > Gracilinanus agilis. Next base: position 461,063,897 of record NC_058130.1, on the reverse strand, counting down.
ACCCTTGAGATAGTGATAGATTAAAGACTTTTCTTAAAGTTAGGTCTATGCTTTTGATCTCACTTTTATCTTAATCAGGTCAGAGGCTATGTACTTTATTCCAGGAGGCAAACCCTTGATTGTTCTGTCTTGGATCTCCACCCTGAGATTTTTTTGTTTGTTGAAAGTTCTTTCACTCTGTCTTCTCATTGATTCTTTCACTCTTATATTCATTTTGTGGTAATATTTCAATTTTGGTCAGAGTGGATTCTCATGGTTGCTTAGAACTGCTCTGGATTAGTCTATCATCTTGCCTCTAACCCCAGAAGTCTCTCATTCAGTGAGTTTTGCTCTATGTTTTTGACTATTTTTTATCATTTTCTTCTCTTCTAATTTCTAAGTCTCTTATTATTTTTTTATATTCTTTTGGATCTCTTCCAGGAATTCATTTTAGGCCTATCATACTTTCACATTTGGCTTTGAGTCAATACATTTTTATTTTGGTATTGCTGTACTCTTCTGAGCTTGCATTTTGGTCTTCCCAGTTGATGAAATAGTTTTAGAGGCCCAGACTTTTTCTTTGTTTCTCATTTGGTATTTGGTGTGAGGGGTGCCTTTTCTTGTTTCCTTGCCTAGTTGAAGCTTAGCTCTACTTTTCGAGGTCGAATAGTACTGTCCTTGTGTTCCCCTGGGTACCACATGTACTGGATTTAGCAGCATTCTGTTTTTTAACTTCCAGATTTCTCTGGAGTTGCAAGCACTGAGTTGTTCCATTTTTTTATTTAAAATTTTAATTTTTTTTTCAGATTACATGTCTATACTTTTAATATTCATTTTGTGACATTTTTCAATCTACATTCTCTCCCCACTTCTTTGCACTCCCCTAGATAGCAAGTAATATAAGTTATACATATAGCTTCATTTAATATGTATTTACATTTCTGTCAAGTTGTGGAACAAGACACATATGGCTTACACTAGAGAAAAACTCATGAAGGAAATAAGATGAAAGAGGGGCCTTCCATTCTAACCACAATAAAAATTTCTAAACCTGATCTTTCATTCTTATGACTCTAACATACAATAGAATAAGTTATATATCTAAAAATTAGAATAATAGTTTTGAATTCATTTCTTTATGGATTTAAAGGGTAAAAGAGAGAAATATCTAATAATATAATTATACCAAATAAAAGAAATTGTTTCTTATCACATTTGAGTTAATTCAAAACCTGGCTTTTAAAAAATGGATCAATAATAAACTCAATAATAAGTGTATCTTAGCATTAGAAGCTATTTCAACCCTTTATCCATTGGGAAACTAATACATTAACTATCATATTTGCATATTTACATGTCTGCAAGTATTAATTTAATATCATATCCAGTCTTATATATACATTTCAATATATTCTATTTCTATTTTTACAAACATCTATCATATATATGTATATGTATATATAATCAAAACAAGTATTATGACAATGTAATTATCAAACATCACTAGAAATTTAGTCCTTCAATGAAGATGAACATTATTCGCCCTTTTATCATGTAATGAGGCCTCAATCTTGTAATTACACATATAATAATAATCTTTTAGAATAGAAGGAACATTTTTAACATCCCAGTGAGAAATTTCCGTATGACATTTTTACCTAATTACTTCATGAGCTTATCTAGTGTTTTGTAGTCACCCAGACATGTTTGTTTATCTTTGAGGAAGAAGATTAAGAATTTGAACACTATAATTATATTAATTCACACTTGAAGCTTAGATGAGAGAGCAACAAGTGATGCAAAAGCATGAAACAGTTTGCCTGTTTTTATTCAGAGAAAAATGCAATTTAGTGACCCACTGACTTAGAAATACTTGGTTATTAGGGATGAAGATGCTAGGAAGAAGCACAAGGGTCCAGGCAATAGGTTTAGAAACTCAACATCCAGACTCTATAATTATAGTGAAATCCCTTGAAGTGAAGAAGGAAAAACAAAAGGATAAAGAACAACAAATATTGCCTTTAGTGCAATGAAAGCCTGTTACCTGAGAAAACTGTAGTACTGCAAGAATTATAGAGTCGGCAAAATGATTCTTTACTGATGATAAGGAAAGTGCAAGGAGGCTGTGTTTTCTAATACATGAATACAATTCTCTGCTCAGATGCAGAGTGCTCTTCACCTGATGATCTTTCCCAAGAAAGTGAGAAACTGAAATGATCTCCATGACAAATAAAAAGTGAAAATCCAAGGCCAGAGCTAAGTTTTTAAGTTGGATCATTGGGTTGTATTTTTCAATTTTCTTGACAGCTATCCATTTTTCATATTTCTGCCTTGTTGTTCAGGGGTCAAGAAACACCTCTGTTTAAAGCTTCAAGGACTTGTGAAAGCCTCACATCACTAGCCAAACTTTCTACCAGATATGCACTGTGATAAATCAGGTAAAGGTTTTTGGGATGATCCCCTTAAAATACTTAGGTTTTTTATGAAGATGAAAGTCCATATGTTTCAGGGTCTGCTGCTTCTTTCACATTAATTAATCAAGCTAAAGTAAAAGTGAATACATTGCAACTACGACAAATGCTGTTGTTTGTGTTGTCACTAGGAAACTATCCAAGAAAACAAAAAAATAAATAAAAGTTGAAATTATTGGCTAGAGCCAATGTCATTTAATGATATTTTTTCTTCCATAAACTAGCAGGAATCCTCATGACTATATATACCTAGATTTTATATATATGAGTATACACACATATCTATACCTATAAACATATATCTGTGTATATATGTTTATAGAGATAGATAGATAGATAGATAGATAGATAGATAGATAGATAGATAGATAGATCCTGTNAGATAGATAGATAGATAGATAGATAGATAGATAGATAGATAGATAGATAGATCCTGTTGGGAGTATGCACTGAGAAAAGAATATTTTTAGTTAGAAGCAAACTTTAACTTTATTCACTATGCCAACTTTATGGCACTAACAAGAGAACATTAGATTTTGAAGAACAGGAGGGGAAAAAAAAACACCTCACATAAAATGTTAGAAGTTTTCAATTTTTGATTTGCAATGTGAATTGGTGTATAGGAAAAAAAATTAGGCAAGATTCCTTCTAGCAAGAAGTTTATTGTGCATTATATGCTCTCCTTGATTTCTTGTTCTTCCTTTCCCCTTCTTCACCATTCCATGTGCCCATCACCTAAAGCAGATTTTTAAAAAATGTCTAATGAAAAGTCATCTGTACAGTGATTAATTTTTTATTCATTCAATTGGTATTAATCATCTACTATATATGATGCTACTTTCTGTGTACTAATTTTTGTTGAATAAATGAATTAATGCATATGTAACTGAATGGACTCACTATTTTGATGAACATACTTTTTGTATCTCTACTTTTTATTAATCAAATTAAGGAAGTTATTCTGCAGGATGAAGAATTCAAGGAAGTTAAAAAAGGAGGAAAAGACAGAGGTTGGCAGAAATCCAGTTAAATATTTCGACATAGAATAGCAAGCTGGTAAAAGAACAACTATACATTGTTTTAGGGGAATCAAAAATTATTAAAAGACTGGCACACCTAGAAAATTGGCACATACCAGAGTTTAGCCTGCTTCATGTCCTGTGATGCCTAGTAAATTGAAAAGGATCATTCAAGCTGAATAGATTATTGTAGAGTCATAGCCACATCCCTAGGAATGTGGCCAAACATCATAGAACAAGAACTGCAAAGTGTGTTTGGCATTTGTTCCTATTTAGACTATGCCATCATTACAGGGAAAATTTATGGAAAGCACTTAGAGAATCAGTGCAAAGTGTTATGGAGGCCAGAATAACATGGACTTAGGGCAAACAAGGCAAAATGGGATTACTTTAAAGAGAAAAATGAGTCCTGTGGTAATGTGATAGATGCAAGGGCCTTGTTGGGAACAGGATAAAAATGCATCTTTAAAAAAATGCTCCCTGCTATACTTAGCTCTGGGATTTATAAACTATCTGCTTTTGCCAAATTTCAAAACTCTTTGAGTCAGAAAAAGGCAATGGAGTGGAACCTATATGGAAGCATTTGGGAATGCCAGGTTTCATCATTTCTAGTAGTTTTCATGGATTATGATCTGAAACTTCTTTCAAAAGGTGCCCTTCCAAAGCACTGAAGCAGTGAACAGGTTCACTTATCCTGCTTGATTGCTCCTAGAAAGCTGTGGCACTCAACAGCTCAACAAATAAGTAACCTGGTATTGGGAATTATGTATAGACAAAGAAGTCTAAATCCCTTGATGGAATTTTGTCCTCAATTGCAGGTAAGAAAACTGTGAGTTTTTACCCACAAATACAGATATCCTAAGAAGTGAAAAATGCTCAGGAAGGAAACAAAAGATCAAATCTGGCTATTACCCTCTGAGGAAAATATAAGTAAGGTAATGGGGTCACCAGGGATATTATAATAAACTAAGTAGTTTGTGGGAACACACTCTAGGATTTATGAGAGACTGGACCAGGGTGGAGAGACCAGAGTTTACTGGATTTCCACAGGAATGGCAATTGATATTAACTGTCACTCAGCTTCCACTAGGCCAGAGATTAGAAACAGGCTAACAAGGTAAAAGGGACTTAACAGCTTTAATTATGTTTGAATAAAGGTGAGAAAGGATTCCTATACTTACAATCTAAAGGATAAAACCACAGGGCAATGGGAGCACTTATTCTACTCTTATCTACGTGATCTAAACTAACAGGGCCCAAAGAGCTGTAAATGGAGTCTCTGCCTCAGACCTGGAACCTGCCAGGCTTGAGTACAGCTAGGGACTTTTGTGGCTTTGGGATTCTCACTGCAATCCACTGATGATCTCTGGATGCCAGGAACTAAAGTTGTCTCAGGAACCAAATAGTGAAGGAGTGTTTGAACCGTTGTCCACCAGATTTCAAACTTCTCCTTCTTCCTTTGGCACTGTAAATCTTGTCCTTTTGCTGGATGCCACACCACACAGGATCCCAGGGAAAATCAGGATGCAAGATGTCCTTTCACTCTGAGTGCTCCCAGGGATAACCACAGTTTCTGTTAACCCCTAATTGAGTCCTACTCAAAGCCAAGTCACTTCTTCCTGCTCCTTCATTCCAACCTGGAATTCCCAGCTCCAGCTCCTTCCTGCTAGGTACAACTTAATTCCTAATCACTAGCTAATCTAATCTTACTCACAACACCTCCTTGGATACACAGAAATAAATTTCATAAAAGTAAAATTTTTTTATTCATCACAAAAAATTTACTTGTAATAAATAGGCTGAAAGGTTATTACTAAACCCTACTAAAACATGAAGAGGAAGAAATAAAGTTTACAATAACATTTTCCTTCTATGTAGCAATTTGGAGGAATAAATCTGCCATTTATAACAGGTGCCTAGTAACATATAGTTCACAGAACAAAGTTTATATGCCCATCTCTGTACCATTAGAGGAGTACAGACAAATTACCAATAGTCACAGCCATCCTCAAGTCATAAAGAACTAGGATACCTCTAGGAGGTTCAAGTTGGTATGGTTTGAAACGAAGTGGTCTCATAAATTAATAGACCTCATATCAGGAAGGCTTCAATTCAAATCCTGCTTCAGACTTTCTAGCTCTATGATCATAAGCAAGTCTACATTTTTTCTCAATATGTTTTCAAGTCTTTCAGTTAAATAGAACCTGCCAGAGTTTAATCTCAATTCTTATGATATTCAAGAAACTATGGTCACCTCCATGACTGGATAAATCATCAGGGTAAGAATTTGGTGAATTTTTACAATGGCCACACCTTTTGTTTGAATCTATGCTAAAATTTTACTTCATTTTTTGGCAAACATATCAGACTAATCCACATGACAGCAAGACATTTCTAAGAAATGTTCACCAGAGTTGTTTTCCAAGTTTCTCACCCCCCCCATTGGTTAAATTTCATCTTCTTAGATTCTTAGATTCACGCCCTAAGTACAGTCTGTCAAAAATGTTTTTGATTCCTGACTCTACCATCCAATTTATTAGCTAGATCTACTAAATTCACTTCATCTGCAGAGTTGATAAGCACACTATCAATGTCTTCATTGAAGCAAATAATGTACTAAGAGATCAAGCATGAAAGGATGAAGGTCAGAGTCTTGCATAGCTCCATTGAAGACAGACTTGTAGTTCCAATTCCTTCTATTCAACTATATTGTCATATTGCTTATGGTGTAGAGAAAACTCTGCTACATTCAGGGAGATACATAAATTTTAGAAAAGAAATGTCAATGTCTACAAAGATATATGTATATACAAGGATGCAAATATTCACACACATGAGTGAAGCTACATCTATCTATCCATATATAGAGATATATAAGTAGTCTCAATCTTCATTCTGTTAACATGTGGTCATTATGCTAATCAATTGTTCTGGCATTGTTCACTTTACTTTTAATCAATTTATAATATGCCTATTCTGATGTCTTTAAAGCTATTATCTTCATTATTTTATTTTTAATTAAATTAGTTTATTATAGTCTGTACATTCTGCTTAGAATGCTAAGTTTAATTTCAAGGCAGAAAAAACTCCAGGATTACACAGTTGGAAACTGTCTGAAGCCTATTTTGAACCCAAGACCTCCTATCTCCAGGCCTACCTCTCTATCCATTGAAACACTTAGTTGCCCCCAAATTAAATAATTTTTTAAAAAATATTTTTGATCCTGAATTTTCTACCTTTCTCCTGCCCCTCCTTTATGTAAAGATAAGGAAAAAAGTATAATACCCATTATACTGAAGTCATAAAAATACTAGTTCCATATTAGGCATCTTACAAAAGAAAGAAAAAAGAAGAAAAATACTATGAAAACAGAAAACAAAACAAAAGGGATTCAATCATCCCTTCATTTTTCCTTAAAGTTATATTCTATTACATTTATAAGTCATAAATTATTTTGCCAATTTTTGAGACCATCATTTATATACCAATTTTTGTGCTATCTCAAAAAAAATCACACTTTTTGTCCATCCTTATTAATTATTTACCTGTTTAAAATTAATCCCTCCCTTAGCTTATCTTTCCTTAAAATACCTCTTTTTGCATTTTCCCATTGCCCTACTATTTCCCTGTTGAAAATATGTTAAAAATATATTTCTGTACCCAATTTTGTATTTGTATATTTGTGTGTGTATCTTCTCTACTTTGACCAGTTCAGATAAGAGTGAGGTTCGAGTGTCAGCTATTCTACCCCCCAACCTTTCCTCCTTATTTTTAGAGATTTCTATTTGCATACTATGATTATGTGAAAAAAAATTCCCTTAGCTTTCTTTCTTCTCTGTACTCCAAGTGAATTTTCCTTCTACACCTTTCTGGACTTCTTTTAAGATAACCCAAACATAATAGAATAGTCCAAACTCTTGCCTAATTAAAATCTCCCTGTGATCTTTGATAATGATAATATACAGACAAGAAAAATTATCTGTTAGTAGAATTCCAGTTGATTTTTGCTTGTTTCCTATGATTGCTCATTCATGTTTACATTTTTATATATCTATTACTTCCCATGTTTGAACTTTAAAGTTCCTATGCAGCTTTATTCTTTTTTATAAGAAATACTTGGTAGTTGGTAATTCATTAAAGATCATTTTCCCCTTGAGAATTGTATTTACTTTTCTTGAGATTTATTCTTGATTGTACATCTTTTTGTTTCTAGAATATCATATTCCAAGCTCTGTGTTCCTTTTTAGTTATGAATGCAAAGTCATTCATCAGTACCTAGAAGGTAATTGATATTGAGAGGAATTTAGGGTTTTTAGGGAAGACTAGGGCCTCTGCTGTGAAGACTCTGAGCCCTATCAGGGATGCTTTCTGCCTTTGGTATCCACCTGATATCCAACTCTCACCTGTCATTCCAAGATGTTGTATGATTTTTAGTATGATGTTTTCAGAAATCCTACCAGATGCCTTAAATAAGGATGGAAATTACATCAAGGTTTAACTACAACACCAGTGGAAAATTATTTAACTTTAAAAGGCTACAAGCCAAAACTAAATTGGAGGAAGAGCTGATATATGACTTTTGATTTGGTGATGATTTTGTTCTTAATGTTGTCTCTGAAGATGAAATGCAACAAAATATGAGTTGAATTCTCTGTCATATATGCTAATTTTGACCTGACCACAAATACAAAGAAAACAGATGTTTTCCATCTGTAAGAATTGTCCTATCCTTGTAGAACCATTATTCACAAAAATTGGAGAAATTTCGAATACTGTAGACAAGTTCATTTACCTTGGCATTTTACTTACCAGGGATGTACACATAGATAATTAAGTTGATTCATTCATTCCCAGAACTAGCTCAGTGTTTGGGAGGCTCTGAAAGAAAATGTGAAAGAGAAGAAGTATTTCAGAGCTGTTGTGTTGATTTCATTTATATATGCCCCTGAAACATAGAAATTCTGCCAATATTATTCCAGGAAATTCAATCACTTCCATTTGAATTACTTTACGAAGTTTCTGAAGATCATCTGATAAGATAAATTATCTGAAACAGCCATTTTCTCAAACTGAACTGTCAAACATTCAAACTCTACTAAAGCGACCTCAACTGTAATGGGATGGCTAAGTTGTTTGAATGTTTGTGATGACAAAGAAGTGTGAAGTGGAAATACAAGGACATTCTCAAAGTCTCTCTGAAGAACTTTCATAATATGATTGTGAAATGTGGGAGATATAGTACCATCTAGCAGAATTTCAGTAGCTCAAAAGAAATGTGAAATGCACAAATTTAGAAACATCTCCATTCCAAATGTTCATAAAGGTTATTTGTTCATAACTTATGGTAGAGATTTCTGAGCTCTTTCTGATTTGATCAGCCACAATTAGATACACTATATATTGACTGCAACAATATAGTGTCACTTTTATCCTCATCAAATGTGAATAACAACAACCAACTTAGGATTGAATTATTTTTTCATCACTTGTTGCAGTACTTTTTAAAAATAAAAATCTAACCTGGAAGCAATTTTTTTGTTGTGCCTAGTTTTCATTGTGGCTTTTATTTAAGGAGATTAGTGGTGAATTTTTTTTCTATTTTGACTTTAGACTCTGTTTCTATGAGAGCTGGAAAGTTGTCTATTAAGACATCATGAAGGGGCAGCTGGGTAGCTCAGTGGATTGAGAGTCAGGCCTAGAGATGGGAGGTCCTAGGTTCAAATCTGGCCTCAGACACTTCCCAGCTGTGTGACCCTGGCCAAGTCACTTGACCCTTATTGCCCACCCTTACCACTCTTCCACCTAAGAGCCGATACACAGAAGTTAAGGGTTTAAAACAAAGGAAAAAAAAGACATCATGAAATATGTTGTAGAGTCTCTCTTTTATGTTGTAGCTTTCAGGAAGTCCAGTTATTCTTCATTTTTTCTCTTGTATATTTTTTCTAGCTCAATAGTTTTGTCTGTGATATAATCTAACAACATTTTTTTCTTCTGGTTTTATTACACTTCTTCTTTCCTAGAGCAATAGTCTTCTCTTTTATGGTTCCTAATTTTCAAAGTATTCCTTTCTGGGTAAGGTATTATAACTCTTGTGCCAAATTATTAATTCTCTTTCTAATTGTTTCTTCTATTTGTCTTATTTTCTTTCCAAATTTTCCCTACAGTACTTTCATTTCAATTTTATAAAACATTTTTACTGTTTTTTGATAAATTTTGATTTGTCTATTCCAGAAATTCTAGCTTAATTTTTCCCAAGCTACATGTTTCTTTAATATTTCCTTGTAGATATTTTGAAGTCATTCTCTTCTTCTTTGTTTGTAGTGAATGTCTCAGATATCATAATCATTTTTAATTACAGGAGTATTACTTTTGTGTTTATATCTCCATCCTACTTTATGGTACTTGATTTTCTGATAGGTCAAGACTCTGTGCACTTTCAGAGGGAAGTTCTAAACTGATCCCATTACTGCATTCTTAGGATATTAAATTTTATATTATTTTTGGTTCTTAATGACATCTCAAGCTATTGACTTAGAATCTTATGGTGATTTGCAAGGATGAAATCTGAGAAGCTTCCTAGTATCAGTCACAAATTTGGGGGATTATTATTTGTCTTTGGCCTAAGTTATTTCTCTGCAATTTCCAGATTGGGTTATAAAGTCAAAATGAGACTTTGCTCTGCTGATTTTATTGGAGGTTGAAAGTCACTGCTAATTTTTGAACCTGTGCCTTATTCACTCTATAGACTAGGATTCACTACCATTTCTTACTTTGATTGACACCCCAAAGTGTTCCCTTCTTCAGTATATCCTTGCTCTGTGGCCAAGAATGGTAGTGGGCCACAAGGCTACTAGACAGGTGCATTCTGAATGAAATCAGGCCTCAATAAGAGTTTTGAAATTTGAAAGCAAATGAGTTTGACATTGATAGGTGACAGTCACATGGATCTTAGCATAATGATATAAATGGACCAAGGGAAAAGATCATAGTACATTGGAAGGAGCATTGAATCCAGAGTGAGAGGACCTGACACAGCATAGCACTTATGAGTATAATATGACGAATATTTTAAAGTGCCTATTATGTGCCATGCATTGTCCTAAGCACTGGGGATATAAGTAAGAAAAAATGGACTAAATTTATGACTAATGTTACCTTAAGAAAATCACGTAATATCAAATGACCTCACTTACCTCATTAGTAAAATTGAGGGTTTGGATAAGATTGCCTGAAATGCACCTTCTGATGCTTTTTCTATGATTGGGTTAGAGGAGATAGAGAAAAGGTCTGGAAATACAATGGTAAAAAGGAATATGTTGATAATCCCTCAGGCCCTCTACATCAAAAAGACGAAGCCCATCTTTTATAAAATCTAGCATTTCCCCTCTTTTCTGATAATTAGGGCATTTTTCATTCCAGTCCTATGTTGTATCTCCTGCAAGATGACCAAAAGTTAGCCATCAAGCAACATTCCTATTAACATGTTTTTTCATGTCCTGTGATATATCTTTTGAGTTTAAGTGATGTGAAATCATTTGAAGAAGATAGGTGCTCTATTACCATCTCCCTGCATATTTTGTTTCAGATTCCTAAATCATTTTTTATCTAAGCTAACTTGACTAAGTTCTGGTCTTTTTTGTGGAAGAAAAGAAAACAAATGATATACTGTGCCTAAAAGAGAACATCTTTTCTAAAAGGAAGAAGAAAAATGGAAATAATTGTTTTATTTCCTTCTTTTCCTTAATAATAATCTAACTTTAAGTAACCCTAAACACTTTAAAAACATGAAAAACCCTTTTACTTCATCTATCATTTATTTCCATCTTAAGATTTTTTAATGAGATTTAGTCTCCTTGACACTAACTTAATGAACTTTACTATTTTAGATATAAAACCTTTGAATCAAAAATAACTTGTAAATTCTTTTGACCTTACATACTAAATCATTTAGCTGAGCAAATTGAATCCTAAAGATATGAAATAACCTCTCTAAGATAAGAAAGGTCTAAATTGTGTGATCTTTTCGCATTAAGCTTTTTGATCCATCCTTAGTCCTATGCACAGAAAAAATTACATCCTTCTGAGTTCATCATTTAAAAGAATCTTTTAAACTATGAGTTTATCAGGGATGATGAAACCAAATCAATATTTTGAATACCTATAATTTTTCTTGCTATTCACAACAATTTCTTACTGTAAACTCATAACTTTTTTCTTATAGATCAAAGTATACAAAAATTCATTTCATAAAAATGATAATTTTTAAAAAATAGAATCTTGGTCATACGCTCTTTTCCAGGGATTCCTCAAGTGACTAGAACAGGAACAAATCCTCTGACTCTGAAATTTCTGAGTTAATCTTGCAATAAATAACTCATGACTGATGCATAGGACAACTCTGCCAAGGAGCCTTTAGAATTAGATGAAAAGCATAGTTGATATATGATATTTGTGTGAATATACATATATATGTATATATATATATGTAATATATATATATATATATAGGTATATACCTATCTGTGTCATTAACTTCAATTTTAGCATTTTTAGTTAAACTAATTGTATTATGCTGATTATTTTCTAAGGCAGTGTCCATTATTGAATATCCTCTAATATGATACTATTCTTTTCTCTTTCTGTAGTGCTTTATTCCATTATCAGACTCTAATTAATATTTCTTTTACTTTCAGTGACATGAAAAGAGTTGATTTTGCCATCCTTATTTAGTATGTGTCCTGGAGGCTTAAACTATAGCATCTTTAGTAGTAAAACAGGACCCTTTCTCTGCTGCTATGTTTTGTCTCTGTATCAGTTCTCAGGTCTCTGACAATCACAGAATTTTCTTCTACAAAATTCAGGACCCTGACCCTGGATCCCAAGACTTTGGTGTCTTAATGTAGCTAAAAATTGTTTACTTAAACTAAATTTTCTATTCACCAAATTTCCGTCCTTACTTCTATCTGACTTAGGGTTAGAAAGTCCTTCTGTTTCCTACTTAATATCCAGTTGACAAAGTAAATTCATTTGACAATGTGTTAGAAATTTGCTTCCTACAAAAAATGAAGAATTGTCTAGATTTGAGGTCACAGTACCAGCTTTCTCAGAAATCCTAATAATGTATTCTTTCAAAGCAAATAAGTCTGTATAAGCCCCTAAACAAAACCAAGACAGGCAGGATATTTTCTTTCTTCTGACTAGATTTTGTGGGCTTGATCACTGGACTAGCTTGAGTCAGCCACCCTTACAGAATACTCTGTTGTCTGCAATGGTGTAGGACCACTCTACCTTACATTTGCAATGTTTTGTTTTGTTTCATTTTCTGTTAAGAGCCTCTTTATATTTCCAGCAGTCTTCTGCAATTTTGTGCTTGCAAGATATCTGTAAAATGAAGTGGGGCTGGCAATTTAAAAGAATATTAACAAAAATGAATCTTCACTATAAAATATTTTACAGTCCCTACCTATCCCTTTTTGTTCCGGAGAAAATAAGACTACATTCAAAAGTAAAATGAACAAAAGAAAAAGAGGAAACACAGTTGCTTAGGGGGAAAGTAGGGATAAGGTTAAAAAGGAGATAAAGAAACATGAGTAGAATCCAAAGAAGGCACAAAATAAATTACATTCTGTCAAACAAATGATATCTGTCAGTGTTTTTCATTTATACTTATTCCAAAATAAGTCAATAGAGACTACAAGAACAAGTATAGGTCAAAAAGAACCCAAGAGAAAGGTCTGAAGGAAGGAAATTCTTTGACTATGTAGATTGAATGGCTATGACCATTTAGTGTTTTTTTTTTTTTTGACCAAGAAAGTTGAATAAGAGCAATCTCCAAACTCTTTCCCCTGAGGAACAAACAAGGTAAAGAAAAGAAATAAAAAATATCAAATAACATTTAATATATATAACATGAATTTTCTTCTATATCATTACTCGCCTTAGTGTAATGCCTATACTTTCCACATTTTTAGTATAGTCCCAATTCCAAAAGAAAAAAATTTACTTTTAATGAACCTTTGCAAACGCATTATACTTTGTCAGAACATTTACTCTGACTTTCATTTTCAGAAACATGGTCATAGATCCCTTTCAATCGTTACCAACAAATCATAAATCCAAACTATGAGTTTTTTACTGCTGTTTTGCCCTCAGCCTCAGTGGGGATACTAAGAGTTATTTACAGTTACCTATAGAGGGAAAGTAAAGGCTTATTAACAAAGCTGAATAGGCTATATAACTAAAACTTGTAAGAATTAATACCTTTCCTCATTGTTTGAAAGAATTTAAATACTGGATTTTTTGCACACATGAAAACAATATGTACTCATATAAAAATATGTTACATACGTGTATACATATGCACCAGAAAATAATAAGTATGACCTTTTTGGCACATTCCCTGTTTTCAATTGCTACTTTTATTACTATAGCCTTCAATTCTGTTATACATATCTGGGCAGCTTGATTTAAATTACTTTCATCCTTTTTACAAAGGAATGTTTTCAAAATGAGAAGGGTGGAAAAATAAAGCAAATATCTTCAAGTGAAATATTAATTAAGAAGATAGTAATATTTCTTTCTAATTATTAAGTTTTGAGAACACAACTGTGACTAAGGATCTGCAAAACAGGAAAAGCAGGCATATTTAGAATTTACTCTTCTTATAAAATCAAATAACAAAGTAAATCTGACATAAATGTTAAAATTCACATAATTATTAACTGCAGGATTTATATAACTTCTTACTGTATGATTTACATCATTGTTAATTGAATGTTAACTAAGGAATCATGCTAGGGAACCTAAACAATTATAATATGCTGTTAAACAGTAAAAATATTCTGGGTTTTTTTTTTCTCATGAAACTAATAATCCTCTACTACCTATAATTTTTTATAGGTCTGTCCTGGCTCAAACCAGCTTGGTAATAGTTTGGGATCAAAATTGGAACTAAGTAGTAACTTGTCAATTGAATAGCTAATGAAAGGAAACTTATTTAACCCTTGAATAGGGAGAATATTCAAAACATGTAAGGTAAGGACATATAGAATAAAACATTAATTCAGTTGAACAGAGCTTCTCAATGTAGAGTTTAATATTGGTCTGTTATCACAAGTATGACAGATGGGCTCCAACTCCTAGTGTCCTTGCTGTTTTAAAGCCAAGAGACGGGAAAACTCAGTTCATCCATTTTCCCATATGCTAATTAAATCTTTTTAAAAAAACTTACTTTTGGGCTTAGAATCAATACTGTGTATTGGTTCTAAGGCAAAAAAGTGGTAAGGGCTAGGCAATGGGAGTTGTGACTTGCCCAGGGTCACACAGATAAAAAGTGTCTGAAGCTAGATTTGAACCCAGGACTTCATATCTCTGGGCCTGGCATTAAATCCACTGTGACCCAGCTGCCCACCAGAGCTAATTAATTCTTAAAGACAATTTCAATACTTTTTTGTGAGAAAAAGAATTTTAATTAATCTAATTAGCAAGGAAGTGATATTTAAAATATTGCTAATACTTCCCCCTCAAGATTAAATTTTCCTGAAACCAAGTATTTTGTCATCATCATTTTTAGGTAACTCAATTTTTAAAAGTTTTAATTACATTCACACCATGAATGAAGTCATAAAATATGAAGAAAAATGAAAAATAATTTATATTCTCAAAGGATTTATATTCTGAATCATCATCAACATCATCACCACCAACAACAACTCAACGAATGATACATATTAAAAGAAAAGATACTGGATCTCACTCATAAATCTGGACACTCTTTCTCCTAATGCAAATCAATGCAACAAGTTTAAATTCCTTTGATTTGTAATACTGCTAGTGATCTCTCTTTCTCCTCATATAATACTTGGGCATCTTTGAGTAGTTACTCACCAATTCCTATTTCCCATGCAACATAACTTGGATAGCAAGAGACTCCTCTCCAGTGGACTGTGCATGACATGATCTCAAACCAACATTGTCATGATGAAGTTGGCATTTGTTAGGTGGGAAATGTCAAGGTTAGTGTCACAATCCATTTGCAAGATGATGTGAAGTCTTTTATATCTGAGAGTATGGAAATAAGGAAATTGAAAGGACCATTTAGGATAAATTAAGGGGAGAAATAATGGAAAGGCTCTAATTCTACCATCTTAGTACACCTTCCAAAAAACTTTATAAGCAAAAAATATGGTTAAAACTGAAAAATGAGACTTAAGTAAGTATGAATTATTAAGATTTGGAAAATTCTGCATTGCTCTTCACTTTCTAAAATAAAAACCTCCATTCTGTAGGAAGTAAGTAAGGGATGGAATAAATTTCATAGATTAGCTTTAAGAGGAAAGGAGGAGAATTTTTATACAAGCCCTAGGAAGGAAAAAGATTTCTGTGAAAAGGATATTGGGAGTTTTTACTGGAAAGTAACTGATACTCTGAATCTGGCATTGACTGAACTGGGAAGAAGGACCTTTGCTCTGGCATTTTCACTAGGAATCCTAATTTTGTGGAAAGATTAGTGATGTGATTCCTGGGATTGGAGAATTTACCATTGAAGGAGACTTGTTACTCCCTGAAGTACAGAGAACATCTGCCTGAGAGCCATCTATCAGAAATCCACTTGGTGAAGGTAAAATCAAGAATTTGGACATCTGGGACTCTGGGTATTACTAGGAGCAACCCCAGGCTTTAGGGAAGAGCTCATATACATATGGGAGTCTTTCCTAATTTTCCTTTTTTTGTAATCCATATTAATTAGGCTAGTTTATATTCAGATAGCTGAGTTTTTTGGATCTTCATTAGAGATAAGGAGTTTAGAGTAGCTTGGGTAAATTCTGAAGGAGAAGAACTAACTCACCATGAGGTGAAAGAGGGTAGTTAGAGATTGGATTTATAATTTTAGGAAATTACCTATCATTTTCCCTTTATTCCTATCATAAAATTAAACTTTCTAAAGCCAAGGGTTTTGTGCTTTACTGGCCTAAATAGTTCCCTAGGTGGGTGGTTATCATCTCCCATCCATCTATGAAAGATTTGTATTTCAGTTTTCTATGAGATCAATATTCTTTGAAAATATTCTAATATAAGGAAGCCTTTCATACAAAGTTGTAGATAAAATTTTAAAAGCATATTCCTCAATAATTTAATATGTAAATATTGGAATTTAAGTCAAATTATCTGGATTAAATAATTTAACTTCTTTGGATTCAGTTTCTTCATCTATAAAAACTGAAAAAAAGTTGAAATGTATGAACTTTAAGGTGCTTTGAAGTCAACACATCTTTGTCAAAGTCCTTGCATATTCATCACATGCTGGCTATTCTTGAAGAATTTATTTCTGATGTGTAGGCATAGTATTTAAGTTTTTGAGACTTTTACTTTTCTTTATTTCCAATTCCTAAACTATATTTTTATCAGCAGCAGTTGAGTCTTAAGAGAGATATTATTATAATATAGAAATTTAAAATTATTTGAAGAACTTAACCCCTTCATTCCCTATAATAATTATTAGCTTGTAAATTACAAATCCTATCCATTTAAATTTTTATAAATATATTTCATGTGTACTGCCTTCTCAAATTACCTTGAATTAACTGATTCCTTTATTTATTATATCACAATAGTATATGAGCTCTTTGAAATCAGTTTTTTAAAATATTATTTTGTATTTGCTTTTGTCTTTGTATTCTTTACCAAGGGACGTAGATACAATATGCCATTAAAAAATCTCATCAATTGAGTTGAATTTACTTAGAGGAACATGATCAAGTGCCTCATGAAATGTTACTTGTTATCACTGGTAACAAATAAAACTAATTGTCTCCTGCATTTTTATCTACCTCTATTAGACGATTTGATTCATCTTTCCATTCAGTTATAACTTTTCTTTTTAATTTTTTTTGGATGCTTTCATTTACTTCTTGTTTCATAGACACTTTTGCCAGGCTTTTTAAAGCCATAAATTTTTAAAATGAAAATGGAAAGAATTATATTGAAATGCAACTATAAAAAATATTCCTTAAGAATATTCATGGAACTCTTGTTAACCGCTGACAGAAAGAAAATGTCAACATTGGCATTTTTAAATTCCTTTAGTATATAGTCACTAAGTAGACACCAGAAAAGTTAATCATATTTAGAGTATGACTATTAAATGAACATGTCTAAAATGTTTTGAATAATTTGTGATTAAAGCAAATTCTCTCCAATTTGGGTTTCTATTTTATAATCACTTGGGAGGTCAAAGGGAGATACATAAAACTGAGGCTAATTTCATTTTTTTCTTTATGTTGTACTTGGCATTATCAAAGAATACAATATGTTGATATACAATTTCACATGTGTATTTTATGCATTTTTAAATTTCTAAACATTTTCTGTCATCTCCTGGTTTTGGGGTATTATCTGAAGTTTCTGCAAAACTTCCAAAAATTTGCCATTTAACTTCTTATGTGAGCCACAATATATTGAAAACACAATACATTCATGGAGCAAGGCAAAGATCACATGAGAAAAAACCTGGAAGAAAAAATAAATATAAATGAAAACTTATAGTTTGTCCTTTTTGATAATAATGACATTTGGGCTTACCTGAAGTACCCTAAATGTATTTTTCCATGAGAAAATGTGTATCAAATCAGAGGTCTCTTGCTTTTTTTTTAATCAAGTATATAAAAGCATCTATTGTGCATAAATCATTGCTCTTGATACTGTCAAAATACAAGGATCTACAACTCTGAAAGAATTAGCTACTCTGATCAAGACAATAACCTAAGACAATTACAAAGAACTTATAATAAATAATGCTATCTAAGTCCTGAGAGAAAACTGACAAACTCTGAAAACAGATTCAAGAATTTTTTTAACTTCATGAATTCTTGATTTTGGGGGTGTGTGTATGGGGAGTGTGTATGTATATTTTCTTTTTCAACATGAAATATGAAAATGTATTATGTATATTTCACATGTACAATCAGTATGATATTACTTGTTCTTATCAAGGGTTATGAGGGAGATATTGATGTGAAAGTTTTTTTTAAGATTGCTAATTTTTTATATATAAATGGGAAATATCTAATCTAATCCATATATATAAAAAGACCCAGAAGTATCCTGGAGTTTCTAATTAGTTTCTAAGTGTTGACATTTATGGAGTAAAGATTTATAAAATTATATTTAAATATATATGTATATATATGTACATACATATGCATTTAAAAAGATGAATAAAATCTCATGTTTTCTTTGTAACAACACTCTGACATAATTTAGTCAACTAGCATTTGTGAAGTACCAGTTATATGCCAGTTACTGAGCTAAGCACTGAAGATACAAAAGAGAAAAAAATAGTGCATTTGTAAGGAACTCACATTCTAATGGGGGGATATAATATGCAAGGAACTTTATACAAACATGCTATATGTAGGATAAATGCAAGTTTTATTTTTAAAGGGAAGACAATACAATTAAAAAATACAGACATAAACTTCTTGAAGAGGAGATTTTAGATGAGCTAGGAAATAAATCAGGTAAGCTAGGAGTGGTAAATGAGAAGGATAAGCATTCGAGGCATGGGGAAAATAGTAAAAAATCTTAGATTAAGAAGCTGAAATGAAATATGTGAAGAACAGCCTGGATGCCAGTGTCACTGGATCACAGAGTAAAAGAGGAGTAAAGAAACTGGAAGGAAATAATAAGAAGGGACCAGATCATGGCAGGCATTGAAAATCAATATATTTTTTTTATATTTGATCTTGGAAGTAAGAGAGAGCCACTAGAGTTTATTGAATGGTAGGAGTTGGTGGGGAGGGTCAGAGACAGGATGGTCCATCTGGGTAGAGCTGTGTTGTAGGAAGATAAATTTTAAACTTGATGGATTGGATCGTGGAGAAATTAAGACAAATAGATCAACTAGTAGGGTAATGCTAAAGTTCAGGAGTTAGGTAATAAGGGGCTAAAATAACGTAGTAGTAATCTTAGGAGAAAGATATGAAAATAAAAATGATTGGATTTTCAAATTTATTAGAAATTATAAGGGTGAGTGAGGAATTATTGTAAGAATTTAAATTTAGATTTAATGCTAAATATGAGGATTCTAAAGTAATATTGTGGTCACTGATTTAAAAACATTACATCTTAAGTCAAAATGACTTTTAGCAGCTTTATTTACAAAGAAGTGGAAAGAGTGAAAGTGGAAAAATGTAGATAAAGAGAAAGAAAGTATTGCCTAGCTACAAATACCCAAAGTTTAAACCTAATGGCTCCAGACTGCAAATGTGAATCTGAAAATGAATCTCACCAGAATCCAAAGGCCTAATTAGGAAGCCAAAATGCAAAGAGCCCAGAGATCCTGAAGATTCCACTGAGAACCTTCAGTGTACAGAAAGCTAAGACCACCAAGAATCTCACCAGAACTCAGAGAGGGTCTCCTCACTGAAGAACTGAGAAAAGAATCATTCCACTCACCACCTCAAGACATCACAGGATCCAGGGAAAGAGTCTCCTCCAGGTCAGCTCACTATTGCAGAGAGAGCCACTGAATCCTCAATCTAGCCTTTTTAAAGCAGTTTTCTCTGTGTCACTTCCTGTCAGTCCCCCATTTTACAGGAACCAATCACAGTCTTTCAGTTTGCCTAGCACTGGCCAGTGGAGGGGGCAGTGACCTTTGGAGGTTTGAGCTTACTCTAGTAAGTGACTTGTGAACTTAGTGTCAATTAGGGATACATTAAGTCCTTGATTTGTGTAACTAAAAATAGACAAGGGTCAAGTTAATCCTATTTTCAGTCAATGTTTAAAACTAGGTTGTGAGTCAAGATGTCTGAAAAATGGTGCTATATTTAACAGGTAAGTAAGTTAGGAAGAGGTGGGCCTTTTGGGAAAGAAAATGAATTCAGTTTTTAACATGGTATATATAACAAGTCAGTAGATATCCAGTTTTTGAGGTTTATAATAGATGTGGAAGGTGAGGTTGAGAAATGAAGACTGACCTTGGAAATATGACCATGTCAAAAGCAGGATTTGAACCCATCTTTCCTGATTCCAAATTGAACACTATAATATATCATAATACCAATAACTATAATAAAAACAGTATAAGTTAATGTATTAAACTATTATTAAATTTTTAAAGAGGGAGACATATGCTCACTTCTGATTATAGGATGAGCAGCAATAGCTTCATCCATCAATACTTTTTCAGACATTTCTTGAGATTATTTTTTTTCAGGCAAGTTGAGGTAATGAGTTCCATATATATATATATATATATATATATATATATATATATA